>NC_058131.1:577756714-577799029 GCF_016433145.1 Gracilinanus agilis
TGTGTGTGTGAGAGAGAGAGAGAGAGAGAGAGAGAGAGAGAGAGAGAGAGAGAGAGAGAGAGAGGGAGAGAGGGAGAGAGAGGGAGGGAGGGGAGAGGGAGAGAAAGTGACTTTGATGCAAGGCAAGAGCAAGACTTGATCCTGGCTAAAGGTCAATTGGAAGGATGAATGTTCCCTCTGTGTTCATACTTCATTCACACTGTTGAACAGAATGATAGTCAACATGTTTATTTTTCAGTGGAGGGAACATGGCTCTGTGACATGTGAAGAAGGATCCTTCCTCTGACTCCCAGATATTTACTCCTGCTCTTCATGGAGCAACTAAGCATATTTCAAGGCTCAATTCATAGGAGATCATCTGGGGTAGTTGGAGAGGCAGGGAGAAATCAAACATTTTGCCCCAGGCAGGGTAAGAAGTTGAACCAACAGGCATTAGTAAAATTCAATTCTGTGGCCTTCATTTTCTAGAAGTACAACACTTTCATCTCCTGTCACTTAAAGAAAATATATGAATTCACTATCTTTCTTTCCTCTTCTTTTTTACATGCTGCCTTGGAG
Source organism: Gracilinanus agilis (assembly GCF_016433145.1). NCBI lineage: Eukaryota > Metazoa > Chordata > Mammalia > Didelphimorphia > Didelphidae > Gracilinanus > Gracilinanus agilis. The sequence continues at coordinate 577,757,273 of NC_058131.1, forward strand.
CTACTACTATAAAGTTTCTATCTTAGGAGTATGCAGTATGTGAAACATACTTCATCTTCCCAGGATCTCTCACCCAGGTTTGAATGTGTTTTGTTTCCAACACTGTACTTGGGTGAACTCTTGAGTTTCTACCATCAATGTTTTCTCTTAGTTTTTGAATCAGAGAACCAACTTGAAAGGAATTCTGGGTTCTCTTAAGCTCCAGTAAACATTTGGGTATGTTAATTTCATTCCAATTTGGAGAAATGGTCTTTAAGGCAAACTCAGTGACCTGCTCAAATAGATTTATTTTTATAAAGTTTACCATTTGTTATGCATGTACTATAGTCTCTCTGAGGCTCATTCTTATACTTGGATTCACACTTATAAAGTAGATCCCCAGAGGTTGGTTGAATATTTTTACCCATAAGGTTCTATAAATAACCTCAAGGGGCTGGAATTTCTAGTACTATAATGAGCCCCCATCAGCGTGCTTCCCATTATTAGAATCAGTTGAACTTATTAGCTTTTACAAAAAAGGATTTACTAAGAAGGTATAGCAAGAACAGTTGGTACAAGACACTCTCTCTAAACCAAGGCACATGTGAGGGGGCATAGCCCTTTGTGTATATTAGGTCCCTGAGTAGAGTGGGCTGAATAGATTGGGCACATCTGAAGAGACCAACTGGAACAAAAAGGTTCCTTAAAACTCTTGATCCTGGGAACCCCTTTCCCCTTTGTTGAGTGCTTATGAAGTTTTTTTCTTTGGCGTGGGTCTCTACTGAGCTCTGAAGATCATTGTCTTTCTAGAATCCATAGCCTGCACTTCTCTCTATCACAAGAGACTGAGATTATGATCCCTAAAGTCACTGCAGTTCTCAGGTGTCTGCCTTTCCACATCTTTCCGTAGGTGTATCTTCTGTCCTCAGTTACTACCACTCTGGCTGATAGATGGTGGAATCTCTGATGACTCTGATGGATCTCTAGAACTCAAGTAATTATTGCCCTTTCAGAATACTCATTCATCTAAGATTAAGAAAGAAAAAAAAACACAAAATAAACAGAGACACTGTGTGCTCAAAGACACATAGCTAGATGGGATATAGGGTAGCTAGAGAGATGCCTTTTCTCCCATTTGCTGGATGATGGTGGTTTTTTGTTGCTTTTTTTTTTTTAACCTCAAGAACTGCTGGGAAGATAAAAAAAATTGAGTTGATAAGATCATCCCTTTTGTATGCAAATAGTTTCTGCTGAACACCTCCTGAATCATCTACTTCTGGTTCTGAAGCCAACTGAAAGATTTTTCAGAATTCTTTAGTACCAATTCCTTAGTTATACATGGATGGATGTTAACATAGGTTGGGATTGAATCAGATAGGGAATACTTTTGCATGCCTTCTATATTCTACAAGGAAGGGAAAATCTAAGCATGTTCTGACTAGAACCTTAATGGTCAGTATCTTGTTTCCCAGCCCTCATGAACCTGCTTGTAGAAAGGCAAAGCAGTATAGTGGATAGAGTGAGGGACATGGAATCAAGAAGACCTGGCTGCAAACCTGATCTTTTCTTATCTATGTGACCATTGGGATGTTACTTAAACTCTCTGATTCTTACCTATAAAATGGAGATAATAATGCTTATATAGTTCCATGGGGTTATTGCATAACTTATGAGATAATATCTGTAAAAGGCATGGAAATGCAGTTGCTGTCTTTAGAAATATCCAACTTATTTCACCAGGAAAAAAAAATAAAACTAAGTTGTTGATGCCGATGCCTTCACACCTTCGTAGATAATGGAAAGGAAAACCTTCTACAAGGACAGGGATAAGATGTGAGGTTAGTTACTAAGATGTGTTCATATATAAAATTAGTTTACAAAGAAATTGGTTAAATTAGTTGAACCATATTAGAATTAATTACTGTTAAACTGATTAATTCAACTAATTTGTCTGAATCCAAATTGTAGGTTTTTTAAAAACTAGTTTGTAGTTTATTATAATTTCATGCCCTGTATCCTTGGGCAAGCTCATTGCTACACAGTAAACCTTGTATTCATCTTTTATTGATTCCCAATAGCATTCTCTACACCACCTTCCAATTGTACTAAACCTTCTCCATTCTAGAGTCTTAAACCTGACCTTTGCCTCCCATGCTCGAAGCAAATGGCCTCACCTCCTACTTTCCTGAGATCAGTCCATTCATCACGAGTTCCCTTAAGTCTTATCACAGGATCATAGGATTTGGAGATGGATGGAACCTTTAAAAATCATTGATTCTGGCCCTTTCATTTTATAGATAAACCCCAGAAAGGTTAAGCTTACTCAGGGTCACACAGGAAATAAGGGGAAAACCTGGTCCATCTGATTCCAAATCTAAGTCTTTTTTTTTCTTCACGACACTCCTCCCTACTTGAATCTTCACCCTTACTGTCCTTCTTCCTTTCCTGTCTCAGTGAAAGAGATTGCTCTCCTTGTTAAGGCCAACCTCTCTCCCTTGGCATTGGCACTTATTGAATTGTATGGAGTTGGATTGAATTGAATAGACAACCTTAAACCAAATCAAGAGTTTGTACAAAAAGCTAAAGTATTGAAAGGGAAGAGTCTCAATTATGTGAGATTAATTCCATCTCACTATAAAAATATAAGTTGCTATTAAATTTGGACTCTGGCATTATAATCTTTATGAAATCATTCTCATGAGGATTTCAACATGGCAGACCCACATCTCAATATAAATTGAATATCGGGAGTTGTTCTTTTCCATTTGGCAGCTATTGATTTCTTCTCTCCACTGGTGTTGAATTGAAGCTACTGCCTTGGGATAGTGACTCCAATGAATCTAATTCTTTATCATCTTCAAACATCTTGGCTCAGGCCTCTGTCTCATTGATTGGTGACAGCAGAGTTCCAAGAATGGGGGTAGAATGTGTACGTGCATGCATGTGTGTATGTATATGTGTGTGTTTTTAAAATGTACCTCCTTGGTTTAGATCAGAATGGGAAAATTAATTTTTTATGTGTCCCCCCCCTCAAAGTGACAAAAATTGTATTCATTCAGTTTCTATATAGTAAAACCTTGTAGTTTCAGGCTTCTCTAGCACCGAATTAGTGGGAATTCAGACAGATACTGGCTGAAATTTCCCTCTGCTTCATCAACTCATTCTTCATGTTTAAGAGGAAATTACCAAGATAAACAAGATAGTAAAAGAACCATATTTAAAACTCTCAAAAGAATAAACCATTTCCAAGAACAGATTTATTTATAAAAATAGATATGCTTATTAGAAGAAATCTTCCCTAATCCTTGAAGTAAGTTCCCTAAATTCCACTAATAGCTTTAACAGTAACTGATATTTCCATAGCACTTAAAAGGTTGCAGAACTCTTCATGGGAACGCTTAAAGGTAGATGATGAAAGTATTATTCATCCACATTTACAGATAAGGGAAACTAAGGCTCTATGAGGCTATAAATGATTGAGATTCAAAGCCTGATATATTCTCACTTTTTTCACTGACTAGATGGTAGAGGAGATAGAGTGTGAGATTTGGAGTCAGGAAGACCTGAGTTCAAATGTAGCCTCATCTTCCTTCCTAGACATGTAACCCTGTAAGTCATTTAATTGCACTCTGCTTCAATTTCTTATCTGCAAAATGGGGATAATAAGAGCACCTACCTCACAGGGCTGTTAGATATATAAAGTGCTTTGTTAGCCTTAAAGAGCTATTAAATGTCAACTTTTATTGAGCCTTGCCTGCCTATGCAGAGTTTGTATTACCTGAAAGTTTTAAAAGTATATTTTTGTTTAAATTTGGTTGGACTTTCTCTCTAATCTATATGAGTAACATCTGTCTGTGTTTTTGATGTGAGCTTTATTTTTCTCCATGATTTTTCATAGTATCCAAGTAATGATAAGAGGTAAAATGTATAACAAGATTTGCAAAGTACTTTACATGTATTAATTATTAAACATTTATTGGGTGCCTAATATGTACACTATGCTAGGTGCTGGGGATATAGAAAGAGGCAAAAGAAAGTCCCTGCCCTAAAGGAGCTTACAGTCTAATATTAACTCATTTGATTTTCAAAACAACACTGGAAAGGAGGTACTATTGTTATCTCATTTTTTTACATGTTAGGAAACTGAGGCTGTGAAAAGTTAAGTGGCTTGCCCACATAGTAAGTGTTAGAATTCAGGTCTTCCTGACTCTAAGAAAAATAATCTGTCCACTAAGCCAGCATGCCTTTTCAGGTAAATTAAATTAGTTATCTAAAGGAATTTAGTATAAGAGCTTAAATTTTTTGGGGGGGTTTAATTATCAAATACTCAAATACTAAACTTAGTGATTTATTTTAATTATTTTTTTCTTTTAAGAATTCAGACTAGAGCACATGAAAATTCAAGGTTTAAACTGAAGTTTTGTCCTCCAATCACTTGTACTGTCCTTAATTCACTGTCCTGAGATAGCCTCAAGGGGACAGTTCTGTTTATGTGAACACTGGAATCAGTGACCTCAAGAATTCCTGTCATTCCCAACACTTGAGAACATATGGTCTCCTAGACCCACCTGCCCTCTGATGCTCCCATAATCACCTGGTCCCACAAGGTGAGTTAAGAGTCTGCTGATAACTCAAAGCACTCCTACGTTTTCTCTTTTCTCCTAAGTCTTTTCTGCAGAGGCAATTTGCTTGGACACTGTGCCTCAGTTCAAAGGCTATCTGGTGCTTTCTTAATTCCAAGCCTAAAGTAATCATTGCAATTCTGATTTTAGATGTGGAAATAATTGACAAGAAAAGCCTGCCTAATAATAAGATAAGTGTTATGCAATGATGCTTAGCAAAGCAAAATGAAGAATCAGCTGATAAATGAGAGTTACTTTGGGATGTCTTATCAACCTTTCTTTGGCTTCTTTTTTATTAAGACTGAGTTTTTGGAAGCAGAATTGGCCCTTAGCATAGGCAAAATAGGCAACTGTCCTTTTGATGAAATTTTAGGATTAAAAAAAAAGTTTACTTGTCCCTACTCATGACAACTCACTTAACCCTTTTGTGCCTCAGTTTCTCCACCTATAAAAGGAGGGAATTGGACTTGATGGCCTCTAAAATTCCTGCTAGCTCTCAATCTATGATCCTATGAAATTATTCTCCCCACTGATTTCCTCTGAGATTAGGCATTGGGCTTCTAGAAATCCCCTGCCAAAATACAACTCTTATATGAGTGAGATAACACATTAAGCTATAAGGAGCCATGGTTTCATTAGTCATAGCAAACTTGTCAGATTAGTTGCCCATTTCTGCAGAAAGCAAAGATCAGAGCTCTAAGGATACATAATATGTTCTAGTCAAACTCTAATAGGAGGAAGCCTTTTACACTCACCAATTAATTGATTGGTTAACTGAGTCCATATTAGAAGGAAAGGAAGACATTTATTAAGTACCCACTATGTGCCATTTACTGTGCTAAGCACTTTACAAATATTGTCTTCATTCATTCATTCATTCATTCATTCATTCATTCATTCATTTGTTTATTTATTTTTAATTGACTTGCCTAGGATCACACAGCTGGGAAGTGTCTGAGGCTGGATTTGAACCTAGGACCTCCCATCTCTAGGCCTGACTCTCAATCCACTGAGCTACCCAGCTGCCCCCACAAATATTGTCTTATTTGATCCTCATGACAACTCTGTGGGGGTAGGTGCTATTTTCCATTTGAGGTAATGGAGATAGTCAGAGATTGTGACTTGCACAGGGTCATACAACTGGCAAGTGTCTGAAGCTAGATTTGAACTTGAGCCTTCCTCAGCTCTACCATTATTGTACCTTTTCTTCTCAGGTAACTTCTGGAGACAATACTTTAATTTTGTTCCTTGGGTTTTCCTTATATCTTTGCCCTTTAAAATTTGACTTCTGTCACCCTAATTTTCAGAGAATTGACTTACACTTACTTAAAATATCTGACATTTGTTGTAAGTTCTCTGGGCTCAGATTTAACCTGTCCATTTCTTCCTTACTCAAATACTCAAATGGATTGGCGATCTCTCTGATGGAAGATTTCTCACCAACAATGGAGATTGTAACTCATTTTTGCCTGTGCATTTGATGTAGTTCTTGTACATATTTTCTCAAAAGCTCACCACAGGAGTCTCCTCAACTTGCTTGAAACCTTCCTTATTTTCTTCTATTTCAAAGCTATTAGTGGAGCCCTCTAGCTATCCACCTATTGTCCTTCATTCTTTCTATCTTTTCTTTTCTGCAATCATTTCTTCCTGTGATAAAATTCTTTGATGACATTCTTTATTCCTGTTCTTCTGAGTCCCTCAAGTATTGCAGCCTGCTAATACCTTCCATGCCCCTCTCCATTGTCATCTTTGTGGTGTCCTTCTTCTTTGGAGGCAGTGGCATATCTGGGGCAGTTAGATGGTGCAGTGGATAAAGCATCAGATCTGGAGTCAGAAAGATATGAATTCAAATCCTGCCTCTGAAAATTACTAGTTGTGTGACCCTTGGCAAGTCACTTACTCTCTTTGCCTCAGTTTCCTTATCTTTAAAATGGGGATAATAGCATCTCTCTCCCTGGGTGGTTGTGTGGGTCAAATGAGATAATAATTTTAGAGTGCTTAACATAGTGCCTGGCACATCGTAACCATCATGTAAATGTTAACTATTATTATTATTACTTTCATATAGCTGCACCAGTAAGATGTTAGTATTGATAATCGAGGCCTTCATTTTCTTGGGAAGATTTAAGTCATTAAAAGAACTTTGTAATTTCCCAAAAGTAATTCAACCCAATCTTCTCCTTTTTCAATATGGGTCTAGGTTTTTTTTTTTTGTCTATCTGACTATGTCAAATGTAAATACTGATAGACAAGTTCTATAAGTTATCCATTTAAATGCGTATTGAAAACTGAGCAACAAACTTCCCTCAACCACTTGGTCTTTCCCAGATGAATAGACAAACCAGAAACCTTTGAGTGATTACAAATCTCTTGGGTGTTTGGAGTGTTCAGGGAGGACTAGCACCTTATGGCTTGAGGGCTTTCAGACACCTCCTCAGAGATGCTCATCCATCTTTGGTGTCTACCTTTCACCCAACTCACACTTGTGGCTCTGAGACCCTGTAGCATAGGAAGCAGCCACACCACACTAAAACCATATTGGCGGACCAGCTAAACCAGGAGGAGGGTGACCAACAGGCCTCCGACTTACCAGTAACTTAAGGGGATGTCTACCTCAAGCATGTAAAAATTTCCCCTGCTAGAATGGGCAGGTGAGAGCAATTTATTCCAATAGCCACAGAGGTGGCTGAAGTGGGTACTTTGGAGTACTTAGAGACTGGTCAGACATCAAAGATGCCAAGGTCATTTATTGCCTCCCAGGCAACTGCTAGTCATGATAACTTATGTCTTGCTACTGAATTTGGATGATTGGGAAAGGATAGGCTGACAGTTCTGTGCAACTCTGCCTCACCTAAATCCAATTCATGTGCATGTCAAAATATTACCAAGGGAAGCCATTGGTCCTATTTGAAAATAAAGAACAACTAACACAATAACCAGATCTCTTCAAGAGACCCTACAGCAGTCATTCCCCAAGTGGGTGCCACCACCCCCTGGTGGGTGCTGCAGCGATCCAAGGGGGCAGTGATGGCCACAAGTGCATTTGGGGGCAGTGAATAACTGTAAGGGGATGGTGGTAGTATGTGACAGGGGGCACTAAGTAATATATTTTTCTGGAAAGGGGGCAGTAGGCCAAAAAAGTTTGGGAACCACTGATCTACAGTATTCCAGGGCTTGATGAAATCACGACAACACCCAGAGCACCTCATTTTCCACAGGAAAACCCTCCTTGATCTGGACTCTGTGCTAGTTCTTTTCCATCTTAGTAGTCAATCTTTGGCAAGTATATACCTTCCAGTTTTATGTTTTGCCAGATATTTCCCATCAGAAGGTTATTGAAAAGTTTTATTTCTTTATTACATTTTCTAAGGAAATATATATAGGGGATGCTGGGTCTTTAATGTAGCATGTTATTCAATGAATTGGATGCTTTCCCTCTCCTCAAAACCATTACCTTTCATCTTGGAATCAATACTGTGTATTAGTTCCAAGGCATAAGAGTGGTTAGGGCTAGGCAATGGAAGTTAAGTGACTTGACAAGGGTCACACAGTTTGAAAGTGTCTGAGGCCAGATTTGAACCCAGGACCTCCCATTTCTGGGCCTGACTCTCAATCTACTGAGCCACCCAGCTATCCCTGAATTGAATGCTTTTTTAATTATCAAAAACCAGTAAGCACAGGGCAGCTGGGTAGCTCAGTGGATTGAGAGCCAGGTCTAAAGACAGGAGGTCCTAGGTTCAAATCCGGCCTCAGACACTTCCCAGCTGTGTGACCCTGGGCAAGTCACTTGACCCCCATTGCCTACCCTTATCAATCTTCCACCTATAAGTCAATACATAGAAGTTAAGGGTTTAAAATTAAAAAAACAAACAAAAAACCCCCCCCCAAAAAAACCACTAAGCACAATGGAATTTTATATTCATATCTTTCAGTTAATTGTGAAATGATAGATATGGTCCATTGTTGAATATTGGTTGTGAAAGACTTCTTGTCCATTACTACCAAATTAAAGATACTTTCAATATGTATAGATTACAATAGAAATTTGTATTCATGGGAGAACAGGTATAGCCTTTAATTATGAATATACTTTTGGTTTCTTTGTTTTCAGTACTAATAAGATCTGAACTTCCCCTATCTCCCTTTCCACTCCCTCCCCGTGTCTTTAGTATCTTTTCCTTTAAATATCTTGCATGAGGTCAGCTAGGTGGTTCAGTGGATTGAGAGTCAAGACTAGAGATAGGAGATCATGGGTTCAAATTTGGTCTCAAACTTCCTAGCTGTTTGACTCTTGAGTAAGTCACTTAACTCTTATTGCCTAGCCCTTACCCCTCTTTTGCCTTGGAACCAATATACAGTGTTGATTATAAGATAGAAGGGAAGGGTTTTAAAAAATACTTTGTACACTGACCCCTTAAAGCCTTCACAATTATATTACTTCCAACATGGGTCTTCTCTATATGTATTTGTTCCAATCTGGCTGCTTCTCCTGTCTTTGTTATGTTTAGTGCTATTTCTACCTCCTTTCTTTGGACTTCAGACAATGATGTTAGAATACGAATATGATGGTTCCACTATTCTTGGTGGAGAAAACAGTTTGTTGAAACAGGTTGCGCAAATCTTTTCCATTTTTCTTTTGTTTGTAGTTCTTCTTCCATTTTCATCCTTGAATGCCCTTGGGATGACTTTGCTTAGTTGGACTTGCTGCCAAGCTGTCACAGTTTTACCCTCCGCTGCTTCATGTTGCTTTATGAGACAAAATCGTCTATCATGCTTCTTTGTAAAATTTTATAGACGAATTTATGGTCTAGCCCAGTGTTGCCTTTGGCAGCCTGCTCTTTTTGTTTGGCAAATACATTTGATGTTTTCTACCTAAGGCACTTTGTGGACTCTTTTGGTCTCTTTGTTGTGGCAATTAAATTATATTGTCTTACCTTCTGGATTAAATTATCATAATTCTTTCTTATAAGCCTTAATTTATATACTTTATTCCTTGATATTTTCACTTAATTCTTTAATTCCTCTTATGAACAATTCTGGATGTTTTTGAACTTCCTCTGTTGTCTTTGCAGGGGACCTTGCAGAATTGCTATTGTACTGCCCTTTCTAGCTAGCCCCTAATCATACTCTCACTTGAGATCTGAGTCCCCTGAAGGATAGCTTGCTCCCTTGAGATGACAGGTACTCTTTAAGGCTGAATATTTCAAACTATAGCTCATGATTGCTGTCCGACCGTTGTCTTTGCCATGAATAGTTAGTACAATTCAAAGCAATGGTATTTCTTAAGTGAGCATAATAAAAACAATAGCTATCAAATATTCCCTCTGTCAACCTAAGGCATATTGTTCTATAGGGTCAATGATAAATAAATAAGTTGGCATAAACCTGGAGAACACTAGTAGTGAGGTACTTAGCAATGGAAAAGATGTGCCCAAGGCAACTCATATGCTTTCCTTTCTTGTTGTGATTTCATGTTGTTCATTTGTAGGCCTAGTGTCTCTGCTGAGTGGATCACTCCAACTGGGCCTATAACTCTATGTATCTTGACTCCTGAATGCCAAGATTAATTTCCTCTTGCCCCTCAAATGGCTCTCTTCTCTGCTGCCAAGGGTCACACTTCTTAAAATTCTCTCCCCTGCGCGCGATCTCTCTCTCTCTCTCTCTCTCTCTCTCTCTGTCTCTGTCTCTCTGTCTCTCTGTCTCTCTGTCTCTCTCTCTCTCTCTTTCTCTCTCTCTCTCCCTCCCCCTCACTGGATGATGAGGTTTTTTTCCTGTACCTTTTCTACAAGATGCCATGATGGAGGAGAGAAGGGAGAAGACAGATAAATCACCTCCTGTCATTTATTTCCTTATAGTAGAGGCATAATAAGAAAGGCTCTTTCTTAGATTTCCAGGGGTCATATTTGATAGTTGTTTCTTATCTCAACTAGCTCTCAGAACTGACAAGCTTTGAGGTCCACTAGTGGCCTGACCAATCTTCATTTAGCCAATGACAAGCTGTCCTTTTAATCTCATAGAAGAACTCCTTCACACCTTCCAAATGGTAACAGGGTATAAACATGTTTTTGCACTTCTCTTAACACATTAACACCTCTTCTCTCTCTTATCCATTCCCCCTTCACGATTTCATTAACTGTACTGGGAGTGGAGGTGGGGAATCAATTGGTTAGGGGCCAACCTTTCAAGCTCTATGTGATATCTTTACTTTCTCCAGGGGATTTTGACTCAGTTTCTTGGACTGTAAAGCAGTCCCTTGAAAAGGATCTCTTTGAGTGCTTTTTTCATTTCTATTCCTCAGTCAGCTTTTGTCTGTCTTAATCAATCATTCTGCTCATTTTACTATGGTTTCCTTGCTAAAAATGTGCTTACTCGCAATCCTTTCCCTCCAGAAGGCCAAGAGCTTCTGTGCTTTTTTTCTGCCCTTTCCCCATATTTGCTGTCTATACACTCTTCTCCCAGATCATTAGGTGATAGTGAGAGGTCAATGTTCCACCAAGTGTGATGGTAGCCTGTGGGGATGCTACTGCAGGGAAACTTTGAATAACCCTCACAATTGGTCTTATTCTCTAACCAGTCGATCTCTATTGGACTCAAAAGACTAGTCAATAACTGATTTTGTTCAGTTACTAAACTGATCTTCAGGGGCTAGTTGTGAAGGGGTATTTGTGGGTAGATCCTCTCTTATACTATTGGGGGAGTTCTGGTAGGATGGCTTTTATTATCTTTTCTCCCTTCATCTCATTCCTACTAGGCTGTCTTATTCTTCCTATGCTACATAAGGCCATTTGAACCAACACTCACTAATAAATAATCATTTATTTCTTGCTAGCCAGTATGCTAGGCACTAAGGATATAAATAGAGAGACATGATCCCTCTTTGCAATCTTACATTCTAATAGGAGAGAAATAAAGTACTTATAACAATATATACAGAATAAATAAAAAGATAACGTAAATGCTATATAGTTAAATGTGTAGTAGTTTGGGAGAGAGAGCACAGTGGGAGTCAGAAGAGTCTCTAGGAGGAGATTCTCCTAGTAGTTCCACCTTTTGTTGACATTAAGCTGCCATCTTGGCTCTGACTGCAAGGCTCTTTGTAGAAAGTGGCATTTGATATTCCTCTTGAAGGAAGAGAGGGATTCTGTGAGGCAGAGGGGATGAAGGAATGATTCCAAGCTTTCCTCTATTTCTTGCCTTCTTGTCACCCGTACTCTTACCTCACTTTCTCGGTTTTTGAGTCTTGGGGCCAGTCTGACTCATGAGCTTCCCTATTGGTGATATTTTCCCAAGTGACTTGCAAAGGAATAAACTTCTAGTGCTTAAAACTGTAATAGTCCTAAACATAGTTAGTAGGAAGCAGGCTGTGGAAGTTGGGGGAGGGAAAGGAGTCCAGAAGTCATGGGGGAGTACTAGGATCAATGGGTTGTTAATCATTTTTCATTTCTTTTTCTGTACAAGTTTTCTTGTATCAGTTTTTCTGCATTACTTGTCATGTCTAAGATTTTTTTGCATCTGAGGACTTTCTACTTGCATTATTTGGTGTGATACATCTTGGGAATCGTAGTCTTGCTCTTTCCCCAGAATTCCTTGAGAGAATATTTTAGGTATTTTGAATGTTGAACATTTTTGGCTGGGCAGAAAGGGAAGATGGCTTTTTTTTTTTTTTTTTTTTTGCAGGATGGTAGAGAAGTCTATTTGAGGGCCAGGGAGGGATCCTTCCATTAGTAGCCTTCTCAGTTTCCTACTATTTTGAAGGCAGGCCCTAGCTGCCTCTTCAGTTCTGCCTTTGTCTCCCTTTTGTCATCATATGTAGATCAGATGAGACGATGTAAGAGAACGTGCTTTACAAATGTCAGATGAAAGCAAAGGTGTAAAAATAGAAGTTGTTCCCTAGCCCTCCCAACTTTCAGGTTCTAAACATTTGGATATCAAGAACCATGTTAAGTGCAAAGAGGTTAGAGAAACCTCTTGGGGGCCTCGAGTGGCAGGAAATTCTTCTACCTAAGGTAAGAGGCTTGGATGGAATGTTGCGGGAAGCCTTTTCATATCCAATTAGGCAGTTTTGAAATGCTCATTTACTTGGTACTCAATACTGTCCCTTCTCGAGTCATTAGAGGCCATTGTACAAAGGGGCTTGATAAGACATGGATTTGTGTTTTCAAACACTAGAGTGAGTCCTTTTGAAGCCTTTATCTATTTACATAGTATAGCATTTATCATTCCATAGACTGGCGCTGGTATAATGTTAACACAGAGGCATATATTGAAGAAGGCGACTCCCCAAGCATTAATAACTCAGAGGTTTCATTTGTTTTAAGCCTCCACAGGCTTCAACATTTTTCATGCACAAAGGGACAGCATCATTGCCTAGTTTCCCCCACCAAGCTGAACCTCTTGTTTCATGAACACTGCCTGGGTTTCAGAGTCCCAATCCTAAGGGGAACAAACCAGCAAACTTCCTAATTTTTTGTTAAGGTTCTTATAACTTAAAAAAAAAAAACCAGTGAAAAAAGGATCTTGGTGAAGAACAGGCTGTTTCCCAGACTGAGGGCTTGACTGTAGTGACAGCTATTTTTAGTGAGAATGCTGGCAGGCAGTGTTCTACGTAAAAGGCTCTGACAAACGTACCCTAAATACCTTCCCTCCTTGTTCAACCTAGATGGGAGACAATAGTTTTCCCATTACACTTTTCTTATTTCAAAACTTCAGTGTGTACAGATATAGCTTTTACAGCTCAAGCCCAATAATACTGTTTAAAGTGGGGGGGGGGACAGCTGTCAGAGCCTTAAGTTAGAGTTGTTTATACATCTATTATCTATGGGTTGCCTCAAAAAAGGCTCAGTGCTTTGATTAGAGATGCTTATATAGAAAGAAGTTTCTTTGATTGAGCCTGGTTCCCCAACAATATCTGAAATTCAATACCTTGGGATCAACGACTTAGACATAGATTTAGAGTCCACTGAAGAATTTTACACAAGGGAGCATTTTACACAAGGAAACTGGGGACTGGAGAGATGATAAGTGACTTGTTCAGGGTCACACAGCTAGTAAAAAAAGTAGTTAGATCTTAAATTCAGAGCTCAATCCACTGTACAGATCATACTGTCTTCTTTTGGAAGGAATTAAGGAAATGATAACTGGATGTCCTCCAATGTCACAGAACAGGAAAGGACCTTAGAGATCATTGAGTTACTCCTCATTTTTTAGATAAGGACCTGAAGTTCAGAAAAATGAACTGACTTTCAAGCTCAAGGTCACATGGACAGCTAGTGGCCAAGCTAGGAGTAGAATCCATGTTTTTTGACAGACATTAAGACCTGGGTCTTCATGGATAATGCTGCTTCTACATGAAGAAGATAGAGATATTTTAGTTAAACAACCAAATGATTATTCTTGTTCATTAAAGTATTTACAGTACCCTGACTGATTTGCCCCATTCTTCCCTGCGAAAGACATCAGCCAGGATTTGTCTTTCTTTAGTTATGCCATAGTCTTTTTCAGTGATGCTCAGTCCCTATCCGTCCAGCCCACTCTGTTCATGATAATGACCCCTTGAAATTAATTTCGCCGCAAAATACCATTAGCAGACACCCCATCTTTTCCATTGAAGGTGCCAGAATGGCGTTAACTCTGGCAAGAATATGCTTCTGAGTCCTTGCAGTGGAAAGATCATCTACTCTTTATCAGTGAATAGTCACTGTCCCACTAATAGGCAGGAAAGTAGATGCTGAAAATAAATGAGTAAGGAGAGCCAGTGTTCCCGCAGCCCAACTTTCTCAAGGCTATGCTGATCTAAAGGCAGATGATGTCCTTGAGCTGCTGCACAACCCAGATAAGACTGTCTGAGATAAAGTGACTGTCCCTGCTTTGACAAATGGGACTGACCTTACAGCCCAGGTAAAACATTTAGGTTTCACAGAAGTGCGCATTAGGTAGAGGATGATATATAGCTACAAGTATGTAAATCCACAGGCAGGTGTTAACTGGCTGCTTTGTTATGCAATTAACCCACAATTCACAATCACATACAAGGAGGAAGGGATGGCATACCTGCCATCTTGCCTGTCTTCCTACCTAAATGATCGTATTAAGAAACACTCCCTGGAAAAGAAAGATGCACCGGCCATTGACTCAGAGTGCCTCAGTCAGAATTAAGCCTCAGTAATTCCGCCTCAAATAATGCTTGTCTAAGCATAAGATGAACCAATTAGTAGAGCTGGATGTCTAGAGGACTCAGGCTGCCTTTTGCAGTCTCCATTGAGACTGCAGTTCCTCAGCTGGGGAAGGCAGCTGCAGACATCTCTTAACTCTATCTGGCCGGAAGTGAAGTGGCAACCACGGAATGAGAATTTCACAGTTAATTTGAATCAGAGGTAGAAAAGACATTTTATATTATTGGTCTCTGGGTCTCCAACTCAAGATAGGAACAAGGAAGGCACATCTGCTATCTCTAAGTCTCATCCTCCATTTCAGCCTGCATCTCTGTGAAGTGAAGGATTCTAAATCTTTTCCAAACTTGGGATTCAGATCCAGGATATTTTCAATTATATTTGAGAATATTGAACTGTTACATGTTTGAGGTCTGGGTTCCATTTTACAAGGGGCTGTCTTGATTGGCTTCTGCAGGGCTCAAAATATGTCTGCAGTCACTTAGAACATAGAGCCAGTGTGCCCTTGGCTTTTGAGCCAAAGCCTGTCTCTTGTGCAATCCAGAGTCATAACACTGTATACCATGCCCATGCATACTAGGTGGAGATGCCATTAAAAGGCAAATTAGTAATTCTATGAATTATTCTTCCATTTTCACTTCAGTTGTGAGATGGTCCTTAAGTTTAGATGCCTAGATTGCCGACCCTAAACTGAAATGATCTTGATTCTACATGTCTTTGATATCCTGCCAGAAAGTCAAACTTGTTTGATGCCCCTCCTATGGTAATACATCTGAATAAGGCAAAGAGGTTTATTTACCTCGGTCAATGAACATTTAGAAAGTACTTACTATGTGCCAGATACTGTGCTAAGTGGTAGGAATAAAAAAAAAGGTAAAACAGAGTTCTTGCCCTTAAAAATATAGTTTTCCCCTCACGGTTCAGAGTAAAGAGCTGGAAGGGAACCATGGTGATCAGATAGTCCATTTGCTTTATATTATAAATGAGGAAACCAAGGCCTAGAAAATGTAGATAACTTGCAATGACTTATTCAAGGTCACATGGCCAGTCAGTGGCAAAGTCAGGAAACAAATTCAGTCATTTCTAGATTTCAAGGCCAGTGCCTTTTCTCCTCTCCCACACTACCCCTCAACTTGATCAAGTTCAGACAACTAGAAGACAGGCCAACCCAACCTTTAACAGTTGAATATTGGGTTCCAGAGAAGTTAAATAAGGTACCTAAAAATAGCAGGACCACAATTCAAACTCAGTTCTTTTGATTCCAGATCTAGCAACACTTCAGGGAAATGTTTCAGAGAAAGATTTCAGGGTAGACATTGTTGTCCTTAGGAGAGAGGTAGAGGGAGAAAGAGAAGAAAAAGGGTACAGGGAAGGAGAGAGATAAGAGAGAGAGAGAAGGACAGAGACAGAGATAGAGACAGAGAAAGCAAACTTAGTTGGTTTGAGAGGGAAGTAGATTGGAATGAAGGAGAGGAGCCAGAGTCCTGCCTGAAATTAGAGAAATATAGATCCTATTATAAGGCCATATACTTGTAATTTTTCTACGTGTGCATATTTTGTCTCCTGAGGCTTCTTAGTCAGTAGTAAAACACATCTGGGACACCAATCAGTAAGATGAGTTTGTGATGAGTCAGATTGCTACTAGGAGAGGAGGAGTACAACCGGAGACAATTTTTGAATGGTGACAATGGAAGCATCCAGTGACAAATATGGGGAGGAATGTCTTATGTTTAGAAGACCCTGGACTTTTTCCTACAACTTCAAAGAAAGTTAAAATCATAAATGACAGATGGGTTAAAATACATGGATGGTATTATTGTTATTCAGTCATGTCTGACTCTTCTTGACCTCATTTGGGATTTTCTTGGTGAAGATACTGTGGTTTCTCTTTTCCTTCTCCAGCTCATTTTACATATGAAGAAACTGAGGCAAACAGAATTAAGTGACTTGCCCAGAGTCACACAGCTACTAAGTATGTGAGAATGGATTTAAACTCAAGTCTCCTGGGTTCTAGGTCTGGTATTCTATCTACTACATCACCTAACTACCCTAAAATCCATGGATACTAATGAAGAACTGGCAAAATGAGAGACTTGAGAAAAAGGTTCAAGTGATCAGTCTTTACCTATTTTATAATTTTGCAAAATGGTCAGCTTGCCACATAAAGATATTTTGGTATAGGCCATAAACATTCAACATAAAATAGTGGTTAATGTAAGGTTTCATACTGAAATATAGACATCTGTGTCAGCTGATATCCTTTAGCAAAACAGTCTCATAAAAGATAGTGGTCCTAAAAACAAGTGGATATCTCAGAATCAGTCCATCATATTCCTTGATACCCACTGAATTCCTTGATTTTATGAAACTTTTCATGATTAATCTGGTATATCCCATCTGCCTCTTATTTATCATCATCTCTTATCTGAGTCTCGTGCTCCATACTGTTACAGATGTATTTCTTATTGAAAGACCATATCTTGAATTTTGGAAGAGATTCTCTTCTACATCTCTCTTGATGTCCTTTTACCATTGTTCCCTCCTTGATATTGTAAAATAGATGATTTTCCCACCTAGACATATGAATCCAGAATAATAATTATCCCATCTAACCAAAGGGCCAGACTTAACTGGTCATGTCAGTACATTTCTAAGGATCCTTATAGGAATGAGGAGCAGCTTACACTATTATTTGATGTTCACTGAGTGACAGAGGTGATAGAGAATCTTGACATGATTGATTCAGGGTGGCATAGGAAGTTGACAAATTTTTGGGAGGAAGAGCTTTAATTTTATTGCAAGAATTGGGCTTGTGTCCAATTTTTAAGAAAATGATGTTATAAGTTCCTTTCCTTCCCATGGTAACGGAGAGGGAAGAACATAGTATCTACTTCCATGTCCTTGAGACTGGATTAGAATTACTATGAGTTCCCACCTGGTTTAATTCTGGATCTTTCTAAAGGATCAAATAACTTGAAGAATCTCTGATAGCTGACTGAAATGAGGAGAATCAGCATCCAAACCTGTTGTAGTTCTCTTAACAATTATCAAGATACTGAAGCTATAAAGAGTAGTGTTTTGTGCTTTCTTAAAATTCTGAATAAAATTCAATTCAGTTAGAATATCTTAAGGTTGTAGAAGGATTTTTATAGACTACATATCCAGTTTAACTGGATAGTAAGGCCTAGAATGTGTGGTTTATAGTCAGTCTACCATGGAGCTTTAAACCTGAGGTTCTTAGTATGAAGTCCAGAGATTTCTCCCAAGGATTCATGGATAGATTTCAAGGGGTTGATGAATTTAGATAAAAATTAAATCTACATTTTCATTCACTTCTACATTTATTTTTGAATCTCTCCTAGTGCCTAAAAGTGCATTGTAAAAAGTTCATTTTAAAAAATAGTAGATTATGATTAAATGAATATTCAGTAATAGTTATCTCTGATTATTTTACTACCTGAAAAGCTGAATATGAGGGTTTTGTGCATTTTTAAGTTGACAAATTATGCTTTTTTAAATTTTTTAATTTTTTACATCTAAATTTAAAATTTCCTATGAAATATAGGAATCATATGTAATTCACATGTGGTTTTGAGAGTCTATTCCAGATCTTTTTTGATTCTGTGAAGTTCATAAGGCCCAACCGAGTAGACATGGAATAATGTGAACCAGTTTCTCCAAAATACAAGACCAGAAATCCAGTTCAAAGCATATCATAAATTGGTGAACTCTAAGATCACATCTGCTTGAATCTCTCCTCTCCATAGCAGTGCTTTCAAGGATGGGGCTATAGTGACTATGTACTAAACATTGTGATGTCAGACTTAATAATAATCCAAAAAGAGGTTAGTATCATTATTCTTCCACTTCATACTATGACTCTCTTCATTTTGGCCTCTGTAGGATGCGCTCCCTCTGTCCAGAATGCTTTCCCTCAATCTCTCTGTGTACACATTTTTTCTATCCATTTCATCAATGAAACTTTCTCTAAAGACTATATTCCACATGGATCTTTCCTTTCTCTGAACTCTGAGAATATGTAAGAGCTGAAGCACAAATTTAATACAGCTTAATCTTGTCCTGGTCTTAATTTTCTTCACATAAGTCTTATCTTATTCAACAAAATTATAAATCCCCTGAGGAGTTGTTAGATACCTTTGTATCAATCCCTATGTCTTTGTGATTAATTTATTATAAACTGTTTTCCCTTATTTCCTATTATTAGTATTCAACCCTTCCTGAATAAATTTGTATTTACTTTGCACTTGCTTATCTGTGTGCATGTTATATCATCCTCCTACAAACTGGCTATTTTGAACTTAAGCTGCTTTTAGGCAGTGACTCTCTCTTTTTGGTATTGGTATTACCAGCACCAGTCAGTGATTTAGGGTGATCTTTACCCCAAGCATGTGAAGACTTCTCACTGACAGAATGAGCCGATAAGAACCTTTTGTTTCAATGGCCACGAAAGTAGCTGAAGCAAGCACTGTGGAATGCTTAGAGTGTGGTCAGACATGGAAGATGCCAAGTTATGGACAACTCTGCTTCACTTAAATCCAATTTACACTCAATTCAAGACATCACCCCATGATGTCATTGGTCCTCATCCAAAACAAGTGATGAACAACAATTATCAGCACCTAGCACCGCCTGCCCTTAGTTAAAATTTAAGAAATGTTTGTTGATCTGAATACAAATTCAGCAAACATTTGTTAAGGGATTACTATAGGTAAATCTGCAGTTATTTCAGCCTGGGTCTCAGAACCGATGGATTAGGAAACAAAGGAGGAGGAAGTGGAGCAAAGTTCCAAATGGGAGAAAAGGACTCAAACTGGGCCATCCTATGTCCCAACATAAGAGGAAAGGTCATTTGCTTATACAGCAAATAGCTTGTAATGCAGATTAGGTTTATGAGGGAGATTTATGAGACTCATATCAAGCACATAAAGTGTATGTCTGCACACAGATGAATGCATAATATGACTGAATTGGTTATGAAATTCATCTTCATGAGCAAAGAGAGGAGGGATTGTTAATGTTGCAATGATAGTTACCTCCATCTTTCCACAGAAGACAGGATTAATATCATGAGAGATGAATCATGATGTGATATATATATGCTTATATATACACATACACACAGAAACACGATGAATATTTGATTTTCTCCAACTTGTGCAGAGTTAAATCAATCTGAAGTGATAATAGAGGAGAATTAAGTTATCAGAACATGTGTAACTATAAAGTTTTGAATACAGTTAACTCACAAGTTATTACAGTTTCAGTGTAACATCTGTTATCATTGAAATAACAGATGTGTTGTGTGTTATAAAATGAGAGGGAAATTGAAGATACAAAACATTACATTTGGACAACACAGCACAGAGGATTAAATTATTTGTGAAATGAAAATTAGTATAAAATAATGGGATATCTGAAGGGCATGTTCTACAATGGAGACTGTAACAAGAGTAATGTTCTTAATAAAAGACCATATGCCAAATGGAATACTAACTTTTTCTGCACCTTACCAAAGCAGGGAGAATAATGATTATCAGTTGCCATGGCCATTGAATTTATCAACTAAGTGACCACCAAACTGCTGATGAAACCTTTTCTTACTCATCTCAGTTGGTCTTTAGATAGGAAATGTAGTCGAGGTATCTATGATACATAAAGTCTTTTTAGTGTGACAGTTTGTCACAATTCACATTTCTTTGAGGTAAGCTTTGAGAACCCGAGATTTTTCATTCAAAAAAGTGATATGAAAACTAGAGTGGCTTTATGGAGAGAGCAGGGGAGACCAGGGATCCTGGCACCTCCGTTTTTTTTCTAGATTCTGACAAGTGTACAAGATATTTAATTCTGGGCAAGTAAGTCATTTAAACTTTTTGAACAATTTCCAACATGTCACAGGAGCAAGAGTTAGAGAGAGAAGTTCCATTTAAAATCACCCTAGACAATATAAAATACTTAGGAATCTATCTGCCAAAACAAACACAGGAATTATACAAATACAACTACGAAACCCTTTCCACACAAATAAAACTAGATCTAAACAATTGGAAAAACATTGATTGCTCATGGGTAGGACGAGCTAACATAATAAAAATGGCCATCCTACCCAAATTAATTTATTTAGTGCTATACCTATCAAACTACCAAAAAAAACTTTTTTACCGAATTAGAAAAAAACTATAACAAACTTCATTTGGAAGAACAAAAGACCAAGAATATCAAGAGAAATAATGAAAAAAAAATATGAAGGAAGGGGACCTAGCAGTACCAGATCTTAAATTGTACTACAAAGCAGTAGTCATCAAAACAATATGGTACTGGCGAAGAGACAGGAGGGAGGACCAGTGGAATAGACCTGGGGTAAGTAAACTCAGCAAGACAGTCTATGATAAACCCAAAGAACTCAGCTTTTGGGGAAAAACACACTATTTGACAAAAACTACTGGGAAAATTAGAAAACAGTATGGGAGAGATTGGGTCTAGATCAACATCTCACACCCTACACCAAGATAAATTCAGAATGGGTGAATGACTTGAATATAAAGAAGGAAACTATAAGTAAATTACGTGAGCACAGAATAATATACTTGTCAGATCTCTGGGAAAGGAAAGATTTTAAAACCAAGCAAGAGTTAGAAAAAATTACAAAATGTAAAATAAATAATTTTGATTATCTTAAACTAAAAAGATTTTGTACAAACAAAACCAATGCTACCAAAATTAGAAGGGAAGCAACAAATTGGGAAAAAATCTTTATAACAAAAAACTCAGACAAAGGTCTAATTACTCAAATATATAAGGAGCTAAATCAATTGTACAAAAAACCCAAGCCATTCCCCAATAGATAAATGGGCAAGGGACATGAAAAGGCAATTTTCAAATAAAGAAATCAAAACTATCAACAAACACATGAAAAAGTGTTCTAAATCTCTTATAATTAGAGAAATGCAAATCATCGGATTAGCTAACATGACAGCAAAGGAAAGTGGGGAATGTTGGAGGGGATGTGGCAAAATTGGGACAATAATGCATTGCTGGTGGAGTTGTGAATTGATCCAACCATTCTGGATGGCAATTTGGAACTATGCCCAAAGGGCTTTAAAAGACTATCTGCCTTTTGATCCAGCCATAGCACTGCTTGGTTTATACCCAAGAGAGATAAGAAACAGACTTGTACAAAATTATTTATAAGCCACGCTCTTTGTGGTGGCAAAAAATTAGAAAATGAGGGAATGCCTTTCGACTGGGAAATGGCTGAACAAATTGTGGTATCTGTTGGTATTGGAATACTATTGTGTTCAAAGGAATAATGAACTGGATGAATTCCATGTGAACTGGAATGACCTCCAGGAATTGATGCAGAGTGAAAGGAGCAGATCCAGGAGAACATTATACACAGAGACGAATACGCTGTGTTATAATCGAACATAAGGGACTTCTCTACTAACAACAATGCAAGGATCCAGAGCAAAGCTGAGGGACTTATGATAATAAAAACTAGCCATATTCAGAGGAAGAACTGTGGGAGTAAAAATATAGAAGAAAAACAACTGCTTGAACACATGGGCTGATGGGGATATTCTTGGGGAGGTAGACGCTAAACAATAACTCTAGTCCAACTATTAATAATATGGAATTAGGTCTTGATCAATGATACATGTAAAACCCAGTGGACTTGTGCATTGGCTACAGGGGTTGGAGGGGCTTGGGTGAGAGGGGAAGAACATGAAATATATAACTATGGGGAAATATTCAAAAATAAGTGAAAATTAAATAAGAAAAAAATTTTTAAACAGTTTCTTCAGCTATAACACAGGGTTACTAATTCTTCATTATCTACCTCAGGGTTGATAAAGCACTACATGAAAATGAGCTACTACTCTTATTATTTTTAAAAAGCCCCAGAATTTTAGCATAGGCAAGACTCATAGTTCACTTAATTTCTCTTCCTATTTGATAATATGAAATATCTCTGAATGATTTTTTCTCTTCCATGTGACTAAGGCCCTTTCATCTTTAAATCCTATGATCCTAAGACAATCCATAAAATAACTGAAGATGGTTATTATGTCTTCTCCAAATATTCTCTTCTTTGGCTAAACAGGTCCAGTTTTCTCCTACCCTTCTTCATATAATACTATTCACAGATCTCAAGTTGAGATTACTCCCATTTAACCTGTAGACATCTTGTTTGTACATAGTTTCCATGTTGTCTCCCCTCATTAGATTATAAGCTACTTGAGGGCAGGGATAGTGTTTTTTTGGTCTTTCTTTGTCTTTCCAGAGCTTAGTTTAGTGCCTGACACATAGTGAGTGCTTAATAAATGCTTGCTGACTTTTCTTTTGACACTCAAGTTGTCCGTTTTCTCTCTTAAAGCTATTGTTGTTTATCCTTTGTTATTGAAGAGGACCAGTGACAACATGTGGGGTGATGTCTTGACTTAAGCATGAATTAGATTTAAATGAGACAGAGTTGCACAAAGTTGTCAGCCTTATACTCTCTTCCAGTCATCAAAGTCCAGTAGTAGGACAAAGTCAGGACAGCTGGTAATATCCTAGGACAAAAATGGGTGATCTTAGCATCTTTAATGTCTGATTGAACTCTAGATACTCCATAGTGCCTACTTCAGCTGCCTTCATGGCTGTTGGAACAAATCATTTTCATTCCATTCTGTCAGGGAGGAGTCTTCAGTAGATATTCCCCTAACTCACTGGTGAATACCTTCAGCCTGGTTTAGTCCATCTACCCAAATGGTTTTACAGAGGTATAGTGCAGCTTCTTGGAGCCGCAAATGAGAGTAGGATAAAAGGTGAACCCGAAATATGGGTGAGCAGCCCCTGAAAAGAGCTCAGTGAACCCTCATACTAGAGGTGCTAGTCCTTCTGGAGTATAGTACCTAAAAATGACTCCAATTTTTTTGTATGTGCTTTGATCATTGTAGAGTCATGTTAGCATCATCATCTTCTTTTCTCTTGTTTATTAGTATGATACTGTTTTCTTTTTTTTTTTAATAGTTACATCACAATACTGGATGATAATAGTATTAGAGATTTAGGCTCATAGATTAAGAATGTGTAGAGATCTTAGAACCATTCATTCCAGTTTATTCATTTTTATAGATGATGAATTAAAGTTTAGAGAGATTGTGATTTCAGCATCACATTGTTAATAGATCCCTTAGTCAAAATTCAATTCAGTTCAATTCAATAAATCTTTTATTGAACACCTACTATGAATCATGCATTGTTCTAGGAGCCGAGGGACATGAAGACAAAAAACAAATAGCCCGTCATAATAAAAGCACCAACCACACACAAAAAAACTTAAAAAACTTCCCGTGCACAAAAATTTATATTTTATTGGAATATACTTATATACACATATTTATACATTCACATATCTATGTGTGCATATATGTGTTTGTACATAGATGCATTCATACATATATACCTCTAAAATGATGGGTCAGTTCTCTCCTTTGGCTTGTTGGAAATCCATATGTAAGAATGAGAAAGTCTGCATGGGTTACAAAACTTATTGATGGAAGGAGAACCTATATTAATGCAATTGTGGTCTTACAATTACTTATTGCAGTGCTAGTATTTAATGAATTTTTACATTAAACAGTTCATTGTTAATCCAAAAATATGGGAAGATAATATGAACACTGATGTAAAATGACGTGAGCGGAGACAAGAAAACAATATACATAATAATTAAAACTATGTAAACGAAACAATCCCACCACTCACAAAACAATAAAAAAATAAATGTTTCCAAATGACAAAGAACAATTATAACTTCAAAGAAGTGATCTGAGAAGATATTTTCCATTATTTCTTTGTAAAGGTGAGTGGTCCATAGATATGAAACACTGCTTGTATTTTCCATACTTTTCAATCTATTGATTAGTTTTGCTGAATTTTTTTTCTTTCTTTTTTCTTTTAAAAAAAATTCCTGTTATATTGTTCAGCTTTTTGGAAGGAAGGAGTGGGAAAGGTGCAAGGGGAAAGATATCAATAAAATTTTATTTTTAACCAGTTCAGCATTAAATTCATCCTAGAACAATGCCACACCCAAGAGGGGTCTCACCAAGTTTCTTAATTACATTGTTAACTTCTCATAGACAATTCAATGAGACAGAATATGAGTCACATTCCACACAAAGGCCCAAGAACTATTGTGATATCTTCATTTTCTACCCTCCAACTACCTGTAATCGTGCCTTTCTTATTTGAAAGGTCCAGGGAATGAATCCCACTAGGTTACCATTTATCAAGCCATGTGGCCCTGAAAGACTATTGGAAATGTGAGGGATGGGGGAAAGGATGGGGGGTGTGTGGGAGGTATGAAATCTAATTAAGCCTGACTGTGTCTGGTTTTCAATTCTACTGTTGTTGACAGCACAGTCTTGCGAGCAAGAAGTCCCTGTTGGTCTCTGCTACCGAAAGGTTTTTAATAAAATATTCAAGATAGCTGAGGACCTTTAGAATGGGTAATTTTATTCAACGTACACTATGATCTTCTTTCTAGTTGTGGTCTCTGGCCCAATACCCAGGAGTCTTTCTTGGCGCACATGCCTGCTATGCATTATGGTAAAGTACCCTGTGAAAAGCCAATTTACCCACAGTCAGATGTACCATACTTCAATTCTGAGGCTAAAATTCTCTCTTGGGGTTAGTTTGCTGCCATGATGATACTCTTACTGCTTCACAAATCCTGGATTTAACTTAACCACTTCTCTGCTGTATTTTTAAAGAAAGAGTGTTTTTGTGTTTTTTTTAAACAAACAAAAAAACAAAACTACCACACAGACAGTGGAGCACAACCACGGCTGTCACACATAAGGTGAATTTCTCTAAGAAACCGCATACTTTCATTAAATAAGGCCTGTAGTAAATTTACGGGCCTTCGGCTTTGCCTCTGGTTTTGCAAGCCTACCTAACCATGCCCAAGACTTAATGAGATGGCTCCCTTCTGTGTCTTGGACAGTTTGCTCTCAAAAATCTCTCTATAAACACTTGAATTGTTTTTCCTTTGCATCTATTATAAAATGAGCTATTGAAAAGGAATGATTGGGTCACAATCCCTGTCAAAAGACTGGATTATTCCCTTTGGATTATAATTGGGGAATAAGTTTTCATTATCTTTAATAATTAGCATTATCTGTTTGAAACTGTCGTGATTCATTAACATAGTATTCTGTACTAGATCAGTCAAATGGATAGGCACTGGTGACATATATATTATATGTTGATCCTTATTCTTTTTTGTTGTTTTGTTTTGTTGTTCTTCACTTAGAGTATTTGAAGGCCCCAAAATAGGTGTTCTAAACTTTCATAGCTAATGGAAAACTATCTTTATTACAGTAATCAACATTTAAGATGGTTTCTAATCTTTTTACTTTAAACAGTAAAACAATTTTTAAAAGTTTTAATGAGGCCTTTTGTTATCATTATTAGCTAGCCTTCATTAGAGCCTTAAGGTTTCAAAGCATTTTGCAAATATTATTACATTGGATCCTTACAACAAATCTGGGAGGTAGGTGCTATTAGTATCCCTATTTTATAGATGAAGAAATTGAGGCAGGCAGAGGTTACATGACTTGTCCAAAATCACACAGTTAGTAATCTTCTGTACCAGAATCGAACTCAGATCTTAGCTTTTATTCCATGTGCCACCTAGCTGCATTCTTCTGGAATATTAACAAACCAGTTCTCATGTGGCAACCAAACCCATCTTAAGCTTCTTTCCACCTAATGTTCAGGACTTTGCAGGCAAAGACTGTTAAAAAGCACTAATTATAATAACATCCACTAAATAAGTTCATATTTATACCTAACATTGTGCCATGCTCTATGATGGACAGAGAAAAGTAGCAGAACAGTCTTTGCCCTTTAATATCTTATAATTGAATTGTGGGATATATATAACACATATACATACACACACACAAGAACAGATAAAATTAACTAAGAGTGTATAAAAAGGAAGTACATTACACAATGTAGAGGACAAATGATGAAGGAAAACAGGGGAAGATAGACACAGACTACAATTGTTGGCAAAAGCTTTACTGAAAGAAAGGGTAGGAAACAACTTGAGCTGGGCCTTGATGGGAAAAATAAGATATGGATTGATAAAATGAAGACATTCCAGAGTTGTGAGCAAAGGCAAGAGGATCAAATTAGGCACTTTGAGCTATGGCAATGTAAGTAAAGAGACCTCTGATAAATGTGAGAATGACTAATTGTCCTAGAGGGCAAGTAATGAAATGTACTTCACTCCTCTCAGTGGGAAAGAAATAAGGATTTATTTAGTATGTACTATGCACTAGGCACTGGGCTATGTACATTAGAAATATAACCTTATTTGATAATTTGATGGGGTCCTATCAGGGCAGAAAGTGGTCAATGTTGTCAGTTTGGATGGGTTATTTTTGCCTGTTCTTGCTTTGTTACAAAGGAGAGTTCACTTCTAGGGGTAGAGATAGAGAACATTTCTAGAAATTACTGTGATATAAAAGCAAAAGGCATCTGTCTATCTTTAAAGAAATAATCATTGAGTAGTGGATGACAGGAGAGGAGGAAAGAGAAAGGGGGCACTAGGGGGAAGAAGCATAAGATTTCAATCTCTTGTGTTCTGAAAATTTCTAGATAGAATTTAATTATCAGTGAAAAATAGGAGAAGGTGCCCATTACACTACTCTGGTAAAAAAGGATATAGAGATGCAAAAGTACAGAGCCACAGTAAGGGTGCTTCAGTTTTGCCCTAGGCACTGATACCCATGGGGATGCACTTTTCTCTTCACCACTGGCCAGAAGTCATTGTCCTTGTTCCTTGAACCTCATAGTTTTCCTATTTTCCTTAGGGGTAGAGGGGCAATGGGCTCTAGGAGAAGAGGATTTAAGAGATGAAAGTATCTAGTTTCTCTTGCACTCCAGACCTTTATTGGACATTTAAAACAGGAAATCTCAAATTCAGCATGTCTAAAACAACTCAATTATCTTTTCTTCCAAACCATTCCTTCTTTCTAACTTCCATATTTCTGTCAAGTCATCCTTGCATCACCATGTATCCATTCACCTTGGTTTATGGTCTAGAAGTAGTCATTGGCTCTTCCCTCTCCCTTGCTCTCATATCCAATTAGTTGCCAAGAGTCACATCTCCCCCATTCTTTCCACTCTTGCTCCTTAATTCAGTCCATTACTTCTCATCTAACTTTTGCAACAGCCTCCTAATTGATCCCCCTGGTTTTAATCTCTGCCTTCTGCTGTCCATTCTCTGCATAGTTCCCAAATTGATATTGCTGAAGTACAGACCTTACCATGTTACTCTCTCCATTAAGAAGTCCCATTGGGTTCTTGTTGCCCATAGGATAAAATACAATTATCTCTCTTTTACATTTAAAACTTTTCACAATATGGCCCCAGCCTACCTTCTTAGGTTTATTGCATATGACTTCCCTTTCTACGTTCTGGCCTGACTGGCCTATTCTCTGCTCCTTGTATAGTGCAATCCATCTCCCATCTTTGTACCCTGGCACTCAGTTTTTGCACAGGTATCCCATGTCTAGAATGAACTCCCTCTTCGTTTCTGCCTCTTAGAGTCCTTTGTTGTTGTTTAGTCCTCTCAGTCATGTCCAACTATTCTCCGCCCCATCTGGGGTTTTCTTGGCAAAGAAACTTGAAGAGTTTGCCATTTCCTTCTCCAGCTCATTTTACAGATGTCCTCATCTTAGGCGTACTGGGTTAAGTGACTTGCCGAGGATCATGTGGCTAACAAGTAGTCGAGGCTAGATTTGAACTCAGGAACATAAGTCTTCCTGACTTCAGGCCCCATACTCTATCCACCAAGCTGACCCTTATAGTCCTTAGTTCTCTTCAAAGCCCTATTGAAATATTAATCTCTTACACATGACTAATTTAGAGCCTCACAATTGCTTGAGCCCTCCGTCCTGAAAATTATTTTTACATTGTGAAATTTTATATATATATATACACATATATATTAACATGATTTAGCTATGTACCTGTTGTTTCCTTATAATATAATATGATTATATAATATTTATATTTATTTCTAGAAATATATTTCTATATATCTATAAAAATAAAAATATAAAATAAATAAAATATATCTGCCTATATTTATATCTAGTTATAAATATAATAAAATAGATCATTTATTTATCTATTTATAAATAGATAATACATAATATAATTATAAATATAAAACATAAGTAAAAAGATAACTGGTAAAATAAATACATATATAATAAAGCATAATAATAATATAATTCCTTATATGTACTCCTTGGGGCCAAGGACTGTTTTGTTTCCATTTTTATCTCTCTAGTGCAGAGCACATAGCAGGTATTTAGTGAACGAGCAAAGCAATAAGTAAATGGCTCTTGACCTTTCGTGTTTCATTTTGGCTTTACGGGGATCTAACGCTCGTTCCTGATGACAATCCACACCCTCTGCTGAACTAATAGTTTGCTAGCTGAAGTTACTGAGCACCATTCTGCCTTAAAATTTGGATTCTGCAATTATGTCATAAATCTTTTATCTTTGCTTCCCCTCCCCACCCTGCCCCCAATCTTTTTGTCTGAAATCTGGCTCCTTTGTACAAGTGGACATAATGACACTCATTAGTATTAGTGAGACTCAGCTGCTGCAGGCTTCCTTAGAGCAAAGCCCTGCTAATGCTGCCTCTTCCTGCAATGGAGTGTGCTGTTCATTAATGCAAGGTCATTGCCAGTTCCTTCTCTTGTTTTCTGCCTTTCCCCCCCTCCTCCCTCTGCCCCTTCATTTTAGTCCCTTGCCCTCCCCCAAGGACACTCTCCTCCCCGCGTAGGCTCCTTTCCTCTCCTGCTAATCTCACACGTACTGGGGAATTCTGGGTTCCAGGCGTTCCTTGACAGTATCTCTAAGCCAGTGGGTACCCAAAGTAAACATCTGGCAATCCCTCCCCAACCAGATGTCAGGTAGAATAGCAGCAAAGGGTAGAATGTGATGAACTGCAGTTGCCTCAGCCTCCCATTTCTGAGAGGTTTGGTGGGGAGAGTCTGCCAAGAACTCCAATAAGAAAACCGTGGCTTTCCACTTGACTTCACATTCTGAAGTAAACTAGCCAGGCAACTTTTTGCATGAAACTCATGTAACTTTAATGCCTCGTCCAGGCATTGTTTACTCGCGATGGCTCCGCTGCTGCTCGAGTTCCTTAAGGACAAGATTTGTTCCGTGCCTTGAGGGTGCGTGGTCCCAGGTCAGCAGATGGCCCTCTGATTACTATTTCCAGCCCTGTCTTACCTGACCATGTCTTCACTGTATGAACAGCTGTTTCCTTCACTTCAGTGCTGCCCAACCCGATTGGCAATTTTTCTTCTGCCCTTTTGTTTCCACAGAACATAAATCTTTCTCTTTTTTTGACCTGGCCTGCAGTTCCATCCACCTGTGCCTGCCTTGAGCAATATATAACTCGCGCCAGGTTCTCTTTCCTTCTCGGGCTGCAGCCTATAAACCAAACTTTCTTGCCTCCTCCCCTGCTTCGGAGCTGATTCAGCACTCCCCTGGCGGCTACTTTGCCAGTTACCATTTAACCACAAAAATACACTGTTTTATGAGTCCGACATGAATGTGAAACTTCTGATCAAATGAAACGTCTGTCAGAAACCTTGGTTTCATTTGCTCCCTTATTCTTCTTTCTATGAGTCTGGGAAGACGAAATGTGCACCAGGCAATTGCTTCTGGGCTAACTTGGAAATGAGTTAATTAAATAACTTTGTACTCAGGAGGGATTTTGTCCAGTCAAATCATAGTCAGTCAATTGGATCAATGCATTTAAATGCTTTGATGCTTAACCATGATCCCCAAAATGGATGTGAATTTTAAAAACCTAACTCGGTAGGAAGGTTCTCTTACAGATTATAAAGCAATTAAATGGTCAAATACTATTGAACCCTCTAATCATTGTTACTCTGTTAGCAGAGGGCCTGCTTTTGACATGATTACGGGTGCATGAGCCGTTCTGGATTGACTGGTGACCATGCCACTTCAGCTATCTTCGTTAGCTCCTCCGTAGCTCTGCCCAGGTGTGTGATGCCCTTAAAAGATTATGTCATCCCCAAATCACAGCCAAACAAATTAGGCATGGGAAAATGAATTTTGTAGCACCGGGTCACCCAGGAAGACGGTGCCTCTGGTAACACTATAAAGTAAGCTTTACTGATTGTCTTCCTCCTGCGCCATGTTGCCAAATTAATTAATTAACCACACTCATTTTTCCCCCCACATATGCTGTCTGTTTGGAAAGCATTAGTCACTTTTTGATTCTGAATTTGGATCGGAAGTATGAGGGTCTTAAGGACAGATTTAGTTGCTTTGTGTTTTGCCTGA
The DNA here is from genome assembly GCF_016433145.1 of Gracilinanus agilis. Taxonomy (NCBI): domain Eukaryota; kingdom Metazoa; phylum Chordata; class Mammalia; order Didelphimorphia; family Didelphidae; genus Gracilinanus; species Gracilinanus agilis. Next base: position 577,788,462 of record NC_058131.1, read on the forward strand.
ATCTAACATTTAACATGGGAATTCTCCCCTTTTTTGTATATGTCATGGATTCCTTTGACAATCTAGTGAAGTTTATGAACACTTTCTCAGAATAATTTTTAAAAATTCATAACGGAAGGACATTTTAAATTTCATGTAGAGGTGAGTGAAAATAAATGTTTAATTTTTTTCTTCTAAATTCATGGACCCTATGAAATCTATCCTTGAACCTATTGGAGAAATTTCTGGACTTCACGTTAAGAACTTTTGGTTTAAAGCATCATGGTAGAGTGGAAACCACACAAGTCTGAGAGTAAATGTTATTGCAGTCCTATGGGAGAAGGTGGGTCTTGAGGTTGATTTTTGGGACAGGAAGGCAACATCTCTTTCCAATGTTCTTAATGAGGATACCCCTCTGTGCCTTTCCTGAGCTTCTTATTGATGATATATAAAAGATGGGAGATTCTAAAGTCTGAGGTTGGTACACAGGCTGATTCATTATATCGTGGTGGTTGAGTTGTATATTTTGGAACGAGAGAAAACAAGGAAGTCAGCTGAGACCTTTAAATAGATATTTATTTTTAAACCCTTGCTTTCCAGCTTAGAATGAATACTCTGTATGGGTTCCAAGGCAGAAGAGTGGCAAGGGTTAGGCAATAGGGGTTAAGTGACTTGTCCAGGGTCACACAGCTAGAAAGTATCTGAAGTCAGATTTGAATCCATGACCTCCCATCTTCAGGTCTGGCTCTCAAACCACTGAGCCACCTAGCTGCTCTGGAGCTGATACCTGCTCATGACAGAACAGTGCAGATTTTAAGAGCCTTATTACCTGAATGACTTTCCCTATGTAATTCATGTTTTGGTTCTTCTACATTTTGCGTGCCTCTGGAAAACATTTTTGCATATTGGTTGTGATCTTGAGATCTTAGGTTCAGAATTCACCAAAGGCAAAGATATTTTATGTCACAAGTTTAGCATTTGGGACACCTGAGCCTTTCACCATTCTCTCAGACATACCTATGTCAGAGGCTGAAAAATGCTGGCAGTCTGTCTAGGACTTTGCCAAGTCACATCTGCATACTATGGTGCCAATGTTCTTTCTTCTCCTCCCATAGCTACAAAATCTGATTGAGTAAATGCATGAGCTAGATAAATAGTTTCAGCAATGGCAGGGCTGAGGTGCTTTCTAGATTTCTGACATAGTAGGCTTGTCCTATGTAAACAGCTATGACAATTCCACTAGCACCTACCTTTGCAACAATTTTGTTCTCCTTATATCTACTATGTTTCCCCATCCATTTCTCACAGTCCATCCCAGTCTTTTAGAGGTTTACTAGCTTTGGCTGGTTCCCTATAGACAGGATATACAGTGTAGCATCTCCCATCTTCCATCTCCCCCCTTTTTTTTCTGGAAAGGGAAGGAGAAAAGTTTTAGGAAGAGGATACTGTTATAATAATTAGGAAGGCAGGGTAATCTACGGAGCAGACGTTAGATGCCATTGCCAATAGCCCAAGATGAGAAAAAGCAGCCTCTTTGCCACTTAAAGTCTACCTTTTGGCAACATAAACAAGTTGATTTCAGGATTCAGAGCTTTATGGGACTTCAGATGTCCCAGTCTAGTCAACCCCTTCATTTTGCAGATGAAGAGACTAAAGCTTCGGTTAAGGGACTTGTCCAAGCTGACACAGTAGCAGAGCTCGAGTTTGAATTCAATGCCTAGGTGGGTAGAACTTAAATTTAGAGGCTGGCGTTTTGGCTGCTATGTTATTCTGTGGCACTTAACCACATATTTAAAAAAGATGGGAATGAGAAAAATGGTGCAATTCTGAGGAGTTGGTTACTTGTGTTCTCTTGAATTATGTTTGTTCTTGGGGAATGTCTTGAGTTTTAGGTTATGCTAAAAACTGCTTGAGGTCTTCTATACAGAACATAACAAAGGGCTACAAAACAGGGACAATTGTTTACCAAAACATTAGTAAAGGTAGTGATCCTGACCACATTTGAGTCCTTCCTTTTTCTCTCTGATGTGTCTTTATGAGATGTCTGGAATCACATACTCAAAAGTCATGGAACTCTGACAATAAGGGATCTGGGTTCCTGACTTGTGTCTGCCATTAATTCATTCCATGATCTTAAGTGAGTCACTTACCTTTATGGGGTTTCTCATCTACTAAAGGGATTGGCCTAAATTATTTCTGAGATCAAATCCAACTTGAATATTATGAGTTTGTAACCTATATAAAGTGACTTGAGAGGAGTTCTCTATATGCTACATGGTCATTCTTTATAGAGTGTTCTAGGAAGTGATGTGTCAAAAACTTGATCTTGATAAGCAATACTGATACATTTGGTTTTATCAGGGAATGAAGTGTCACAAGGACTGGCAAGTTGTTCACCAAGAAATGAAGCAAAAAAAAAAAGTACAGGACTGTAGAGAACCAAAGGAGAGATCTTCCTGAGGGAGAAAATGCTAGAGAAAGAGAGCCATGAGAAAAAAGCTTTCCAGGACTGAAAGGCAGACAGTTAATTCTTCTGTAGTCTAAGGGTTGTGGGCAAGGAAAACATTTGGAAAGCAAGGTAGGCCTGATTGCAGAACATGGGGATCTGATGAGTCCAGTGGACTTGGAGGTATTACGACCAAGAAGATATCCTCAGTTCAAGCCAGACTGGAGAATTAGAGATTCTGATAGCTAGATACAGATATCTGAGAATTGTATGGTCTTGGAGAGGATTCAGTAAGATTTTTGTAGGTGCCATTTCCTGGCTTTCCTTCCTGTGGTGGTTGAGTATTAAGCTGGCTTTAATATGTACATTTGTTTGAAAGGGTAGAAGTAGGGCGATCTGATAGGGAAGTTTTCCCAGGATGCCAGGTAGGGGGTTGGAATCAATAAGTCAAGACATCACTCACTGGTGATTCTTCATTCCATAGGAGAGGGGCTCCAGCACAGAGATACAATCCTAGGGTTAATGGCAAATACTATGAACAAGGGAATAACTGAAATAAAAATGAAACCTGCAGTGCTTTTGAGGTGATGAACTGTGTCTATATACATTCCCATGAAAAAAGGACAGGTTGAAAGTCTATTTTAATTTGAGAAACTTGAGTATCCTTTTCTTGACCATGCCAGATAATTTACTGAATTTGTATAGATCTTATTATTTTAGAAAAACTGTGGTCTGTTCTCTCACTTTTTCATCACATCAACCCTGAGAGATATGTAGGAGAGAACTAGGTGGCTCAGTGGATCAAGTTCTAGACTTGGACTCAGGACAACCTGTATTCTTATTCAGCCTTAGACACTAGCTATGTTACCCTGGGCAATTTCATCTCTGTCTACCTCAGTTTCCACATTTAAAAAGTGGGGATAATAATAGTACCTATCTGTCAGAGTTATTGGAGAGGATGAAATGAGATAACATATATAAAGTTTTTACAAACCTTAAAGTACTAAACAAATGTTGTTATTATTATATTTATTATTCTGCCCTCTTCTACTTCACATTTCTGAAGTTCAAATGAGATAATATCTGTAAAGTATTTAGTACAATGCCTGACACATAATAATTAATAAATGTTTGGCTGGTCCCCCTCACCCACTTGGCCTTCATTTTCACAATTTTATAGATAAACATCCAGAGAAGTTAAGTGACTTAGCTAAGGTTGTTAACAATAATAACTAAAATTATAATAATAATAGCATTTATGTGATGCTTTGTGGTTTGCAAAGCACTTAATGATCTTCATAACAACTGTGGCACATAGGTGCTATTATTATCCCCATTTTACAAATAAGGAGATTGAGTCAGATAGATGTTAAGTGACTTTACCCAGGGTTGCATAGCTTAGTAAGTGTTTGGGACAGGGGTTTAACTCATGACTTCCTATTTCCACATCCAGCATGCTACCTTCCTTAGTACTTTGAGGTTTGGAGATGTGTTTTTTGTAACTAGTTAGAAAAAAAAATTAGGCATCTTGATTCTTAATCTTAATTGGAAGATTCTTAATCTTCCATCAAAGGATATAGATTAATTTGTAATTCTGAACTTTTAAAAATACAATCATGATGCTACAAGATCTTGTCCTTAGAGGACAGCAGCTGCCCAAGATTCAGTCATTTCTACTTTTGGGATTCTTAATATTTTCTGTGTCATAGCGACCTTTGGAAGTCTGGTGAAGCCTGTAGATTCCTTCTCAGGACAGTATTTTTAAACATATAAAATGAAATACACAAGATTTAAAAAGTAAACTATATATAGGAATGTAATTATCAAAATATCAAAAACTAATGAAAAAACTCCCTAATGATCGCAACCTCAAATTAAGAATCTTTGGAATTGGATTCTTGCCAGTAACACTCTCCACAAGTTTCTCTGGTTCCTTATACCCAGGAAAAGGGAAAACAGGAAAAAGAGAAAGACTGCAAAGTTTCTTCTCTTTTTTCTTCCAAGTGTGTGCTGTTAGATGTATGTGTAGATAAATTTCCAAGGGGAAGTTTGTTCTTGATTAAGGGAGGGACAAAGGATTAGACCCTGTAGGAAGTAGTTATAGTTCCTTCACTTAACATAAAATCTATCAGTATCTATAGATCCTATACATGTGCAAGGGTATATGGGATATTCTGGGAAGATTATCGCCTCTGGTCCAAGGGTTTGCTTTTCAGGGCTGCTCATCTACCTCTGGAGTCCATCTTTCATCCAACTTTCACCTGTAGGTCCAAGAACTCAATAGCCACATCCTGGTAATACTGTTGCCATTGAAGAGCTAAATCAGGTGGAGGATAACAGACAAGCCTCAAAACTGTTGGTGAGTTAGGGAGATGTCTACCTTAGGCATTGATGATTCTGGAAGACAGGAAGGCAGCTGACTGGGCAACTTTGCCTCACTTAGATCCAATTCCTTTGCAAGTCAAGACATTATCCAGGATGTGATTGTTTTTTTTTTTTTGAAGATTGAAAGATAAACAACTACACATGCAAAGCAGCTAAAAAACAACTTGTAGAACCTATGGAGTGCAGAAATATATACATTGAAATCTCTCTTTTGAAAAAATAATTTTAGAATTTAAAGATGTGGTACATATAGAAAGATGGAAGTTTTAAAATTTAAGGATAAAAGGATCTTAGGAAGACTGAAGTAAGCAACCAATACATGGTATTGGTACATAATAATCATTTAATAAATGATCTCAAAATGAATGAAAAGAATTCTTTCAAAATCCAAATTATTACTGATGTCTTTTTTGCATTAGACTGGATACTAGTCCATTTTAAAAGTGTGAAACACTTATTAAAATCTTGAATTGAGACTCCTCTTTCTTTGATTTTTTTATAAGGCAGATTTTCATCTCTGAAAAAGGAGCTGACCATAGGTCTATACTGGAATTCCTATTCTCCTCACAGAAATTAATGGATATACTTACCAATAACAAACAATAGAAATGAGGTTAAGAAGAGATGACATTTGTAACGTGTTTTAAAATTTTATGAAATACTTCATATGCATATTCTCATTTTATCCTTCTGATAGTCTTGTGAGAAAGATGTTATTATTATTCCCATTTTACAGATGAGGAAACTAAGGTTCAGGGAAGTTAAAGAACTGATCCCTTATTATACTAATATTAAGTATCAAGTTAGATTCAAACTTGGATCTCTCCTTACTCTAAGTCAATTGTTCTTTTTGCTATACTACCTAGACTTCAATATGAAAAGGTAAATCATAGATAGATGGAAAATTATAAAAATAATCACATATATTATACATATATGTACATATACATATATGTCAGCAAGGTGGTGCAGTGCATAGAGCACTGGTTCTGTAGTCAGAAGGAGCTGGCTTTATATACTTACTAGCTGTATGACCTTAGGCAAGTCTCTTAACCCTGTTTGCCTCAATTTCCTCATATGTAAAATTAGCTGGAGAAGGGAATGACAAACCACAATAGTATCTTTGCTAAGAAAACCCCAAATGGGGTCATGAAGAGTTAGTCATGCCTGAAACTACTCAACAACAACAACAACACTCACATAGGTATAATGAGTAGATGGTAGCTCACTATGTAGAGAGCTGAAATGGGAATTAGAAAAACCTAAGTTCAGGTCTTCCTTCAGTCACTTGACTAGCTATCCAATCCTGGGCAAGTCACTTAAGCTCTGCCTTAGTTTTCTCTTCTGTAAAACAAGGATAATAATGGTACCTAGCACCTATCCCTCAGGTTTGTTGTGAGCATAAAATGAGATATCTGTAAAGTGCTTTCCAAACATTAGAAGTGCTACATAAATGCTAGATGCTATTAGATATCAAATTCTCAGTCTGTCTCTCCCTTTTTCTGTCTCTGTCTTCTCCCTCTTTCTGTCTCTGCCTTTCTCTGTCTCACTCTCTGTCTGTCTCTCTTTAAATATATGTGTTTTCCCTTCAGCTATAAGATTCCAAGTTAGTAGGAATGAAGAATTGGAAAAGCAGAGTCAAATGTTTTTCTGCCTCCTTATTCTTACAAAGATATCAACCAGTTCAGAATACTTAGAACTACTGGTGGTGGAGGAGCCAGGGGTAGTTTCTTACCACAAATGTGAATACTTTAACAAAATTATCTTTTGATTTACAAACAAAACACTATGTTGATAAGGAAGCAAAGAGACTCCACAATCCCAGAATGCAACCTTTACAACTCCATTTGTTTGACTTATATCCAGGTTTTTCAACAAACATGGGGTTGGAAAATAGAGCTATGTAAAATTTTATATCCCTCACATTCTGTTTTTCTTTTTAATGCTGCAAACCAAGGAAGGGTTTATTGTACTAGACTCTAACCACAAGACCCCCTCAGGCATGAAAAGTATTATGGAGAGATATTTATAAGGTTGACATTACCCACATTAACATGCCAACGCAGCTCCATTGTGGTTTCTGGGTGCCAGGTTTAATATACAGTAAACCCTGTGTGTTTAGTCCTACAGTTCGCTCCATGGTCTCTCCCTCTTGAGGACAATATAGAGAGAATCACAGGGCTGGGAGGGACCTGGAGGGATTAACTAATCCATCTCCATGCCTTCAGGCAGGACCAAAAGGAAAGTCCTACATTAACGTTCATACAGGACTGTGTCCCTATTTTGATCACAAATACTAATTGGTTTTCAGTTTCTATAAATTTTTAAGTGAAAGAGTTATAGAATCTTAAAGCTGGAAAGGAAGTTCAAGATTGTTTAGTCACCTTATCTTATACGGGAAGAAACTGAGGCCTAGAGATTTGAAGTGACTTGTCCAAGCTTACAGAATTTGTTAGCAAAAAAGCTAAGAGTAGAATCAGATTTTCTGTCACCTTCTCTAGAATTTTTCCACTTCAAGTATATATAGCTATAATACACACATGTATGTATGCATATATGTTCACACATAAACCAACAATTATCTGCTGATCACTTGGTTTGTGTTTATTGGTCCTCTGCTGGGTAACTAGCACTGTCCTGGTACAAAAGAAAGGAAAAGAACAACTCTGGATCTTAGGGAGATTTCACTCTTGTTAGTGAAATATGGGATATGGGATAGCATGTGATGAAATGTCATGGTGAATGAGGACATTCCCCTCATGAGGAAAGTCAGCAGCTTGTTGCCAGTGTCCCAAAGGAGTATATTAAACTCTCTTTAACTCTGAAATAGTTTGAAAACAGTAGATAAATGCAGGGAGAGCATTTAGGTTTGGGGTTTAAGCTGTGTATTATGGAAAGAGAAAAAATAATTGAGTCAGTTGAAACCTCTTTGAGGCTAAACAGAGCACCTTGTAAGAATTTAAGTTTAGGTTTTATGCTAAATATGAGAATTCTAAAGTAATATTGTGGTCGCTGATTTAAAATATTACAGCTTAGGTCAAAATGACTTTTAGCAGCTTTATTTACAAAGAGGTGGAAAGAGTAAAGTGGAAAAATGTAGATAAAAAGACAGAAAGTACTGCTTAGCTACAAAATACCCTAAGTTTAATCCTAATGTCTCCAGGCCACAAATGTGAATTTGAAAGGAAATCTCAACAGAATCCAAACTCCTAATTAGAAAGCCAAAATCTGAAGAGCCAGGAGATGCTGAAGAATCCCCCGAGAATCTTCAGTGCACACAAAGCTAAGACTGCCAAAAATCTCACCAGAACTCAGACTGAAGGAAGTGTTCCACTGAAGTGCCAAAGAGCAGAAAGGGTCTCCTTACTGAGGAACCAAAGAAGGAATCATTCCACTCACCACCTCAAGCCAAGGCAGGATCCAGGGAAAGAGTCTCCTCTAGTCTGGCTCACCAGTGCAGAGAGAAAGCATCAGTCCCCAGGCCAGCCTTTTTAAAGCAGTTTTCTCTGTGTCACTTCCTGTTGCTCTCCCACTTTACGGTAACCAATTACAATCTTTCAATTTGCCTAGCACTGCCCAAAGGGGTTATCAGTACTCTTTGGAGGTGTGAGCTTACTCTAGTTAGTCTTGTGAATTCTCTTACTTAATGTTAAGTTGGGGTGCTTTGAGTTCTTGATTTGTTTAGCTAAAAATAGGTAAGGGGAGAATCAATTCTATCTTCACAACCTTGAGGGAATCTAGCTCCCTTAATGACTATATATATATGTGTGTGTGTGTGTGTGTATGTTTATTATAATGTGTTTTAAATCTGGCAGAAATCATATTATGGACCGTGCTTTAAGTTACTTGAAGATTTAGGCTCAGGATATACAAATAGTGTTGGGCAATTTTGAAGTATCAAAATGTCTGTTATGTTCTTCATAAAACCTTCTGAGTCTTTCACTTTTTTATTAGGTGTGTTTCTGTGTCAGATGTTGAAGGACTCTCACAGAATACCTGTGGTTCAGCATTAATAAAGAGAAGTAGTAGCACAGATGGCCCAGAAGAATAGATAAAAAGGTGATTCTTATCGACTTTCTATCCATTAAGCAAATATCTATTGCATTCCTGTTAAGTTTCTGTGCTAGGTCTGATATCAGCTCTACAGATAAATAAAACATAATCTTCACCCTCATCAAACTAACAAATTAGTAAACAGTTGGGTGGTGCATTGGTTAGAATACTGGATTTGGAGCCAGGAGGATCTGAGCACATTCTGTATCAGACACTTGCTGGTTGTGTGATTCTGGGCTAGTCACTTAACCACTCTCAATCTTAGTTTCCTCATTTGTAAAATGAGAAGGTTGGATCCCTTGGCTTCTAAAGTCCCATCTAGTTCTAAACATAAGGTCACAGGGAAGATGGCAAATAAAGATATGGTAGCAAACACAGAAAGGTAGAATATGAAATAAATAAGAAAGAGGTACAAACAAAGGGCTACTAGTAAGGAAAGGAACATAATTTATTTTGGGAAATAAATATTTAATTTGGGGATTTTGGTGTCTACTTTTGGAGATGAGTATTCTTGGACACATCTATCTGGAAAAGACCTCCAACTTGTCATGTCTCCCACCCATTCCATTTCTGAGAATGAGTAGTATCATCCTACAAACTAATACAAATCACCAGTCAAAGCATAATAAATCTGTCTTTACAAAGTTTTGGGATTATAACTTTCCCCTAGAGAGGTAATATAATAATAATAACTAGTATTTATATAGCTCTTTTGTTAAGTGCTTTACAAATATCTCATTATATCTTTCTTTATAAATCACCCAAGGAGGTAGGTGCTATTATCTCCCTTTTACAGATGTAGAAACTGAGGTCCAGAGATTAAGTGATTTGCCCAGGGTTACATACCTAGTAAGTGTCTGAGGCTGGATTTGAATTGAAGACTTTCTGAATTTAACCCAATGTGCCTATTCTACTAATTTTTAATTTCATGCCTAATAGTTTTTAATTTGATGAGGACAGAGACCATGCCATATAGATCTTGATACCAAGATACTTGATACCAAGCCTGACCCAGTAGCTTAACACAAAATGAGAATGCAATAAATGCTTGCTAGGTAAGTAGGTAATCATTGACTGTAGACACAGGGTTCAACAAACTCTGTTCTAGACTATTTTTCTCTATTGTAGCTGCTGTTGGGCCATAGTAAGCAAAGATTATTTAGAATCAACAAAGTCTCAATTAAAGCCTACTAAATGGCAAGATCAGTTAGTTGCCATGAGATCTGTATTTGCTCAGGATCTCTTGTCAACAGTGGGTGAGAAGTAATGTTTGAGTATATTGTCATTTTGGTTACTATTATTTTCCATGCATGCTTAAGAGAACATGCATGGCCAGAAACCTTAGTTATGCTATGTTCATCAGGACAATGCCTTTTCATCTGAAGTTGCATACTCCCTGTCTGCCTTGTCATCATGGGCTGCTCTTTCTTGCTGAAAAAGACTTGATCCCCTGGTACTCTGAAGTTGTCCAGCTTTTGTTTCCCAGAACTCTACAGCTACACCTCAGCGAAAGAATAGCGCAGGGATGAATGGCGTCTGCCTCTCTCTGCAGTGGAAACAAAAAAAAATTGCATCCTGTAGTTTTCTCATTTTGCATTTTCAAACCAGCATCCTTTCTTTATGGGTCAGTGAGAAGGAGCTTGCTTATGGGTCAGAGAGAGATAGAGAGAGAGAGAGAGAGAGAGAGAGAGAGAGAGAGAGAGAG
>NC_058131.1:577799429-577931077 GCF_016433145.1 Gracilinanus agilis
GAGAGAGAGAGAGAGAGAGAGAGAGAGAGAGAGAGAGAGAGAGAGAGGAAGAGTCTAACTATTTTTTTTATCTGTAATGTCATAGTATTTGAATATGCAAAAAATCCTTCTCTGGGCTCTCAGTTTCCACTCTTCACTGTTATAATGCAAGTCTATCGAAAGCAAACACCTGGTCATGTAGCCTGGTCGTGTAGCCCGTTATCTCCTTTCCCTGGGAATAGTCACATGGTTTACAGTTCCCATGGCATTAGCTGCCAACCTGGCTCAAGGTGAAAATCCCCTTTATAGACAGGTCTAGTTATTCCACTGTTTCTGCCTGCAGATTGATGAGAAGGGTGGTAAAAAAAAGGGAAAGTAGGATAAAGATCCCTGATCTTCCAGTGAACTCCCAGTCATCTACTGTCAATTTGAAATTAAAGACAAATATTTTATCACAGAGGTTGCATTTCATGTACTTTATTTGGCATTGCAAAGAAACTAGGCAGTGGATAATACAAGTGTTTGGAGACAAATCACCCTTAGTTAATGGCATCCTTGAAGAGTCATAGGTGCCAAGGTTCTTTTCTGATATGGAAGTATTTACAGATTCTTTCTTGGTTGAGATGTTAGTGAAGCTATTTATTTTGATCCTGCTGATAATTCTATTTTGAATTATAAAGAAAGGAACCTACCATGTTATGGAGTTAGCCTACTTTCTATACAATTGACATATATCACAACGATTCTTGGATAATGAAAATTAGAGTTAACCCCTTTGGGTCTGCTCCCCCTAGACTTGATTAAATAGGTTTTGGAAACTCTGGAATGGAGAATATTCCATTTTCCCCAAGATTTTTCCAAAGTTTCATTTTGTGGTGCCCCCTAGGAAGTCCTAATGTGCTAGGGCCAAGATGGAAAATCTATGGCACACATGCCAAAAAGGGCACTCAGACACTCATACCCTCTCTGTGGGCGTGCATGCAGTTATTATTTTTTCACTAGAAAGCCAGAGGGACTCAGGGAGAAGCTGTTCCCCTCCCTCTCGCCATGTGCCTGAAGACATTCCTCACTTCACCCATCCCTCTGCCCAGAAGCCCAATGGGAGTGCTTCCTCCCTCCCCTGTTTGGGGTAAGATGCTCGTGGGGGTGAGGGTAGGGAGGTTGAGGAGGCTCATATACTGCAAGAGGGTACAGCTCAGATGGCAGCCTATAGAGTCTGTGGTGAAGGTGATTCCTGTAGTGTGGTTGGAGAAGAGCTGAGTTTGAGGGGAACATAGCTCACAAAATGACACATAGCTGGAGGAGAGCAGAGCTGGAGTGGAGTAGAGCACTTGGACCATTCTCCTTCCCCTCTCCACACAAACATCTCATCCCACCACCACCCCTGCTCAGCAGCCCAACCCTTCCCTGTCTGGGGTTGGGGAGGCAAGTCACTTGGTCTTAGGGTGTGGGGCATGGCACTGGAGGGGCCAGGCATAGCACTCGGGGTGGGAGCAGGGCCTGGCACTCTGTCTCTAAAAGGTTCACCATCAGCATGCTAGGGCAAACTGAACAATCTGATATTAACATTATCAATGACAATATCAACTACTACTAATTACCAGGGTCTTACTTTAGTCTCTAATTTGGAGGATGGGGTTAACTAGCAAGGGAGACTAAGGTAAAGTAATAGTAGAAGACTAAAACCTTTTTTGAGAGATGACAAAGAGGTCAAAGAAAGATTGGGCAGTTAATAGAGGCAATGTAAGCAAAGTTACCAATAAAATCCGAAAATACTTAATTGATAAAAATGTCTAGGGGCAGCTGGGTAGCTCAGTGGAGTGAGAGTCAGGCCTAGAGACAGGAGGTCCTAGGTTCAAACCCGGCCTCAGCCACTTCCAGCTGTGTGACCCTGGGCAAGTCACCTGACCCCCATTGCCCACCCTTACCACTCTTCCACCTATGAGAAAATACACTGAAGTACAAGGGTTTAAAAAAAAAAGAAAAGAAAGAAAGAAAAATGTCTAACCAAGGTCTCTTTAAAAGCCCTTAATAAAGTAGCAACAGTCTGGTCAAGTGATTATTGGAATGGGTAATTTTACATTTTGTCACTTAGTGGGTATTCATTTTCCATGCCCTTTAGGGCTAAGAAGATTGTACCCATAGAAGCAAGTTTGATACTTCCAGGGCTGTTTACCTCATGCTCAGAAATTCCTTTAACAGGAGATCAGAATTAAACATATGACATTTTTTTTTAATGTGTGACATTCCCTCCCTCTTCCCTATACCACCCCACCGTTGGCTGTCTAGTTTCCTATGTTTGCTCATTGGAATCTCATGATTTGATCTTACACATCTTCCTTTGCCCCCCCCCCACCTCTTTTCTCTATTCTTCTCCCCAATCCCAAGTAAGATGACATAATGAATGTTTTCAGGCTCTGAAATCTTTTGCCAAAGAGCATTGGGTCAGATGAAAAGTGTCACTTGGAGGCTTTGGACCATATTCAGGTGAGTGAGGGGATGTCTTCAGCCTTCTAGTCTAATTGTGACTGTAGTGGGTCTACATGGCAGTCAGCAGAACTGTTAGACTGCTTGATCAATAATACTTTTGATTAAAATCCTTAGTGTTGGCCTGTGTGAATTGTCAGACTAGTAGAACAACTCTAGCTTCTTGATTTATATGTAGACAGATTGAACATAACATTGAGGTTGCAGTGTTTCCCAAATGGTTCCCCTGTAAAACAGGTAGATATGGTCTTGTTCCCTAGAAGTTGAAGCCAAAATTGGCTCATTACTTTAACCTATTTCTAAGGTGTCACCTACATCACCATGAAATATAAATTATTATTTCCAATGAAGGTGGAATTGGCTCAAGTCTTAAAAAGTAATACTTATGAATATTTAAGAAAAAGTTAGTCTGGATTTTATTGAAGTATCAGATACTTTCAATGAATATTAATAAAGGAGACAAGACTAAAAAGAGATACTGGGTTATAATACCAGTGAACCAAAGTTTAAAAAGATAAGTTTTAACAGAAATGATTAGAATAATTGATGCTAATATAATATTTTTTACATGTTCCAAATTTTTAAGAGATGAGAAATTCCTTTGGAATTCAAGGTCAGTAAGATTATACATTTAAATGCCAGCTCAGCTACAATTGTGTCATTACCAACTTTCACTAAGTATTGAAAAATCTATGTTGGGTGGTTTTCGATTTCCCAATTTTGCTCTTTTTGAGAGAGGAAAAGTCTAAAAGGGGAATACATCACCCAGGCTGGTATTTAAACTCATAATCATGATGACCAGCATAACATTTAAGATACAAGCTGCTGGAAGTAATTGATTATCTCATGTATAATCAATCTCATTAACATATGGCAGAGATTGCAGGCAAAAAAATGAGATTCAGCATAAATCCACTGATCTGAAAGTACAACAAAGTACATGATCAAGGAATTCAATGGGCACCATGCTATATCTGAACTTTAGAGTAGTTCTCTGTCTTTTCTTCTTTAGTTTTGTTATCTGTAATTTTTATAGCACCTTCATTTCCAAATTATCTCTCCCCTACTGCAGAGAATCATCGATTTCCTTTCTCAATAAAGACTAAGAGATAAAGTCATGTATCAATTGTGCCTAACAACATCTTCCATACCTATAGTCATCTGCCTTTGCAAAAAAAGAGAGGAAGATATGCTTTCTTCTCTTCAGGTGAAAGAGCAGGTTTGATACTTATAGAGTATTCAGGTTCTTTTTATGATTTAAAACAATTTCATGTTTTGTCATTGTTTTCCTGCTTGCACTTACTTTTTGCTATATCAGTTCATATAAATCTTCCCATGCTTCTCTGTATTCTTCAGAATTATTGTTTCTTATGTTGCAGTAACATTCCATTCCATTTACGTACCACAACTGATCAGTTTCCCAATCAGTACTTTCCTTCTATCAGCATTCTCTTTCCTCTCAAATTCTTCCTAATCTAATCTTGGAAAACTCAGTCATCTATATTATTTAGGAACCTCAACCGTGATTAAAGATGATGGAATATTAAGTTTTTAAAATTCTGAGTGAATTCATATCAATTTACATTTGTTGGTCCTTCTTTTCCATTGTTACCTATGTCACTGAATTAAGTTACTCTAAGATCTATATTGGGAATTAAGACTTCTGTGAGGATACTTCCTTTTTTCCTTGTACATTTTTCCTTGAGTAATGCAATAAAGTGAGCCCTAGAGCTCAGATAAGTCAAGTTAACAAGTCTTATAGCCAATTCATCCTATGAGCTGGGCAGTGGGCTAAGTACTTGTGTTACAAAAGTAAGGCAAAAAGGAAATAGTTACAGCTCTCAATGGGAGGAAACAGTTTGTAAACTACTGCATACACACAAGATAAATTAGACATAATCAAGAGAGAGAAGGCACTAGTATTGAAGGGATCAGGAAAGGTCACTAGAAGAAGATAGGATTTTAACTTGGGCTTGAAGGAAGCTAGGGAGGTCAGAGACAAGAATTTCATTAGTCAAGCTAGGAATCAGCCTTTCTTAATCTAACTGACTTAGACTGATTCCCTGTCTCCTCCTCTCTGTCTACCAACAACGCTAGGGGTCTATACTGTTCTTTAAAATACTGAGACAGGATATACCAACACAAGATGGAGACCCTGAACAGGTGAATTCTGAGCGAGGTATAAAAATTTAAATAGGAGTGGTGTCCCAATACATAAAAGGCAAAGAATCCCTTGTATTAAATAACCCTTCTGGAATGTTCCACTTTCCAAACCACACAGAATTTATGCTTGAATAACTTTTCAGGTATCCAGATCACTAGCAACAGAGACATCATTGACACTTTTTAAAAAAAGCAAACTACATTATTTGACTCCAACAAGGGCAGCTGTTAGTTAATGAGATGACTCAGTTGAATTCCCCTAGTGATTATCCTGCACACCAACACACACACACATACACACACACACATTCTTATACTCCCACAGTCTATGATTACACAATGGGTGTGGCTTTTTTGGATGTATTTTGAATTATTTATTTGTTCCAAACATGGATGAGCTGTTTCCTTGACTGGCTCACCACACCTATCCCAATTTAGTCTAAATAAATAAAATACAATTATTGATTCCTATTAAAACAAGGCAGCTAGATGGTACAGTGGAATAGGAAGACTTGAATTAAAATCCAGCCTCAGACACTTACTAGCTATGCCACCTTTGGCAAGTCACTTAACTTCTTCCAGCCTCAGTTTTTATATCTATAATTGGGGATAATAATAGCGCCTAGCTCCCAAGGTTATTTCAAGGACCAAAGGAGATAATAAATGTAAAGTAGTTTATAAGGTTAAACCTTTATATACATGCTAGCTTATATAAAGGATCCAACTAAATTATATTCAATAAGCATTTCTTAATAACAACACTGTACTAGATTCCATGTCTTTAAAGAGAAAGCACCCCATTGTATAGGCAGTGCATGTCAGCTGTTCCACCTCTAGAGATGGTCATCAGCATATCTTGCTGATGTAGCATATAAGCCCTTGCCCCAAGTATCAGAAAATGTACCTCTAGGGAACTGAAATGCCACCCAGGTGTAATGAATGCTTGTAGGGTTCATAGTCAAGCTCTTGACAAAAGAGAATTACTAATGATTGGACCAGATCCTCTCTTTTGTATCATCTGAATAGGATTTGGAATATGACAGAGACATGAAGAGTATGTATCCTCAAATAGGGTTAATTTGGCTTAATAGAATTCCTAGGAAGAGTGTCTACATGTATGTACCCTATGGAGGCAGTGACAACTGGAGGCTATTAGTTCTCTCACTAGGACCACAGATACCAGCAGGACAGGAAATGGGGCACTAATTTTTAGCTGATGATAGAAAGTTCCTCTGCATGGCTTGAGGTATTCCCTACCCCAAAGGAGAAGAATCTCAGAATCCCAGAATTACAAAGATAATAGAGGCTCAAGGCCTCTGACAGATGTCTTAGAATTGATGTAATTCTTTTCTCTAGGCTCCATCTGATTCTTTAGATCTCTTGTCTTGGTTGACTTAAACCCCTCAGTTTTGGAATACCCCAAGGGGATTTCTCTCCTAATTAGTGATTCTAGTAGGGCATATTATATCTAGACAGACTCTGGCCCAAGTTCATCCTTTTTATCTCTTTCTAGCCATTTTCTGACCAATGGGTCTTCTATCTTTATCTACCAAGTCCTTTCACTATCCACCTTTTGCTCTGGGAATGGTATTGAATCAAGCATTGCTTCTAGAAAAAGGATAGATCAGTTAGAATCATTGTAGTTCTATTTATCATCCCCAGGACCTTTCCAGACTTCCCAAAACACCTCTTTTGAACCACCACTGTCTAAAATGTGTTGTTTCACTGTACTAGAATATAAACTCTTCGAGGACAGGGATCCCTAGTGTTTAGCATAGAGCTTGATGAATAGCGAGCATTTAATATGCCTTTTTCATACATTCATTCTTGTATTTCTTTTGAGTTCCAACACTGGACCAACAATGGACTGGGCTTGCCCTGAGGCATGCCAAGCCATTAGTCCCACTAAGGCATAAATGGCAAGAAGGACTGAGATGGTCACAAGGGAAGAAGAGAGCCAGATATTGATCAAAGTTAAGATTAAGGACCTTGTAGTTGCTTGAGGTTCAGAATAACTCAGAGGTCAGAAAGTCAAGAAAGTCTCTAGGTTGTCTGCGGTTGTCAGTGGTAATAAGCTTGAGGTCAAGGCTCTCATGAGCCAGCTAAGATTTGAAAGGATAGATAAGTTCCAGAGAGGTCAGGATAGGCAAGGAGCTTGGAATCCCTGTAGTCAGGTAAGACCAGCAATATGAGCATAAGAGTAAGCTGGATGCTTAAGCAATGGATTTATTTTCTACCTTTTCTGCTCATTTGAATATTTTAAAGACCTGAGATTTAAGCTCAGTGGGTATTCAGCATTTATGGAATAACTATTTTGTACAGGATCCTGGGTCAGAATGTGAGTGGACCTAGGATAAAAGTATGTAGGGGGTGAGGTGACTACAATTGATGGGAAAGGTGAGGGATCTGTAATTATAACAGAATTCTGACAAGCTGGCTCAGGGGCTGGCTCAGGGGAAGGAAGCTGTGGCAGCAGGTAGATTATAACAGTATTTTCTAACACATGTAGGAAGGAATTTTAGGCTTACCATGAGTTCAGGTCTATTGTACTGCTCTCCAGATTGATTTTCAACCTGTTTGTTAGATCTAATGAAAGATGTTCCTCAGTTGCTACCTGTCTTTAAGCTCTAATAAAATATAATCTCTCAATTGCTTTAGCTTCTCTTGTTTTTAACAATACTTAATAATAATAGCTAACATTTATATAGCACTTTCAGGTTTACAAAGCACTTTACACATATTATCTCATTTGATTCCTTTGTTATTGGCCCTATTTGTTTCTTGAAACTGGCTTTGTATTAATGTGAAATATGAGGAAAATGGTGAACATCTCAATTTATTGGTAAATGAGGTCATGACAGACTATGGACCTTGGGAATTTTATTTTGTTGTTCTTTAGTCTTGTCTGACTCTTCACTATTTCACATTAGGTTTTCTTTGTAAAGCTACTGGAATAGTTTGCTATTTTCTTCTCCAGCTCATTTTGCATATGGAGAAAATGAGGCAAACAGGGTAAAGTGACTTGTCCAGGATCACAAAGCTACAGATTTGAATTCATAAAAATTATTCTTCCTTCTTCTCAACCCAGTGCTCTTATTCACTGTACCACCTACCTGTTCTGTCCATATCTGATTCCTAGATCAATTTAAAAAATGGACTTTATCTCAAAGGACCAGCTTGGACTGTGCATCCTAGCATAATCAATCAATTAAACAATCCACAAGTATGTATTAAGCACCATCTACATGCTAGGCATCAAAGTGTTGGAGATACAATAGAAAAAGGAAATGGTTCCTGCCCTCAAGGGGCTTCCAGGGTTTATAGGGAGAAGAATGTACACATATAAGTATATATGAGGTAACATAGTAGGCAGAGTGCTGTCCTTGGAATAAGCAAACTCTGACATCAAATCCTACCTCAGACATGTCCCAGCTGTGTAACAGTGCTAGGGAAGTCATTTTACTTCTTCGTTTATCAGTTTCCTCATATGTAAAATGATGGGCAGATTCAATAGCTTTCAAGCTCCTTTCTAGCTTTAACTTTTTAGGACTCTATTAGTATGTGGTATCTATAAATCTATAGATAAAGTCTATAGATCTATAGACCTATTTATAACTATATACTTGCACAATTAGTCATGTAAATTATCTAGAACTTAGAGAATCCTATAAGTATATAGAAATATAATCAGGGGGAAGAAGAGAGCACTAGTAGCTGAATGCCTCAAGACTTTGAGCAGAAGATGGTTTCAGAGCTGAATTTTGAATAAAACAAGAGGTGGAGGCCAAGAGGGAGTGTATTTCAGGCATGGGTTTGCATCCATAGGCTGGGCTACGGCTTGTTTCTACCAGCTCCAATTCACCTAGGTGTCCTGTCACATGAACAAAGTGTACTTCCAACTGTTTGTTCTACCTTAGGACTCTTCCCACCTCGTTTTCTCTTTAGCAATGGAAATGTTATGGAAAACTGCAGGAAGCCTTTGGGTAATACTGTATATCACAGTCTCTGTAACCTTCCTAACCTCTACTGCAGCATGTCAAAAGCTCATTGCTATTTATAATATATGTTCAGAGCCAGATATTTAAATGTGAGACTCTCTAGCAAGACAGGATGAGGGTGTTTCTCAGACTCCCAGGAGCTGTGAGTCTGTCACCCTCCAAGAGGTCATGTGGAGAGGGGGAAAAGCGGGGAGACTAAAGAATCTCGTGTACATACTGGAAGAGAGGGGTCAGCCTAGACCTTGAGAGATTATAAATTGTGAAAAGATAGGATTGACCAGGATTCTGAAATGGATATTTAGAGATTTAAGACACAGTGATATAATGAGGGGAAATTATTACTATCTCATGAAGAAGTATGTTTCTATAAATTCTACACTGAAAAATCATTTTTTCTTGTTCCCTCCTAATTTTCATTTGTTATATACATAATGTGTTCATTTAAGTCAGAGAATAAACTCTTGGAAGGAAGGAATTAATGAGGCATTTGGAAACTTACTACATGTTTTGTGTATTTTCTGTATCCTCAGTGCTGCTTGGGATAAGTGATTTCACTGGTTTAGGTATGGCCCTGAACAATGCAGATCGTAACTCTCCTTGTCACCTAAGAAGATAGTTTAATGAGTTTTGTGGCCGGAATCAGCATCTTAAGGCTATTCCTCTCATGATTAACCTCTTGAAACTTATCTAGGGTGACTCTCCGACAACTGACATATGGTCTCTTACTGGATATAAACTCAAAGTTTTTCTAATTTGGTAGGATCTCCTAAAGCATACGGTCTGTCATAGCCTTCAATTGCTCAGAGTTCTTTCCATTAAGATATTAGAGTAGCACACTGGAGTAGTGGAGAATCAGATAATTAGAGTGGCAATAATGAATAATTTGATTGTTCTGGAATATCAAAATGCAAGTAAACCAAAATGCAAGGCAGTGCATAAAACAACGGTGGCAGCAGCAACAACAACAACAACAAAAATTGTGGGGAAAAACAACTAAAGAGATTGCCTAGTGTACCTCAAGCATGAAATATGTAATGCCAGTCACTGAGTGGAGAGATAGAATGAAATAAAAAGAATTATTTTACTGGTATTACCATTAGACTTTTTTTTTTTTGATAAGTCCTTAAAGGAAGGGAAAACATCGAGATTTAATGTTGGGAGCCATAATCCTTTTCTCTTGGCTAGGAAACAGGTTCTTACAAAGGTCAAGTTTCTGAGAGTTAAGATCAAAACAACTGGGCTAAGTTTGCTGTGGATTTTATTACTCCTGCATTAATTCATGAGCATGATAAGAGAGGTATTTTTAACTCTTTTATGTGTAACATGACAGACAGCATGAGGCAGTAGAGAGAGAGCTGGACTAGGGACCAGGAAGACCAGGATTCAAGTACTATCTCTCATATATACTGGCTGTGAGATGCTGAGCAAATCCCTTTACCACTCAGTGCTTTAGTCAACTTTCCTAGACTATAATTGCATAGAAACTATCAACTTAGAGTAGAAGAGGGAGTTCCTCAGCAGGTGCTTCCATCACCAATGAAACAAAAAGTCCAGTTCCCATTTTATTTGTATGCATTAAAACAAAAAATATAATTGACTATAGTAATCGCCAACATTTATGGAGAGCTTTAAAGTTCGTACTCTACATATGTTAATCTCATTTGAGCCTTAGTGAAACCTAGGGAAGTTGGTAATTATTGTCAATTTACAGAAAAAGGAACTGAGGTCCAGCAAAGTTAAAAGGCTTGCCCATGAACATATAAATGTCACAGGCATGATTCTTCCCAATTTGAAGTCTTGCATTAAATTATGATTACAAATTGGCAGAAAAGAAATAACTTGTTATGGATGTGGGAATTATTTCAGAGTTAGCTATCTATATTCAGTTAAATTATCAACTGGTTAGATCCAAGGTAAAATTTAAAAGCAAGTTTGAAGAAAGGATAAAGAGAAGTCACTGCATGCAATTAGCTGTACACCATGTAATTAGCATTGCATTAGCCCCAACCCATCCTATTTTAAAAAGCTATTTGAATGTGAATAATGGCAAATGAATTAAAGACATTGACTCTGACTATTGTCATTTTTAAAAAGAGAAATGTAACCAATATAATGCAATTGCCATAATGAGGAGAATGAAGTAGCCCAGGAATCATCTCAGCCAGTAAATGCTTGATCACATTTCACATCTTGACATGGCAGTTTAGAGGCAGTACCCATTAAGAATACAAGCTCATTTGCAAAACATTATAGAGAGAGGTAATTGAAAATTACAAGTAGCATCAACCCAAAATACAACAAAACACAATGGAGGGGAAAATGAGGCCACTGAAATTTTGGCCTAAGAACCAGGTCAGTTTGATTATTCCCAAAGAATTTCTAGAGGAATCTATAAGGAAGATAATGAAATGAATCAGATCTCCCAGAGTTTCTTTAAGATTCTCACCAATGATGACAAGGCATCAACAATAATTGGATTCTACCATCATTAGAATCTAAGTCAATGCCTTATGTGATTTATGAGGAGGTAGAAATGTCATTTAAGAAAACGAAGGCAAGAAGAACAGATGTACCTAGCCAAAAATATACAGAGAAAATCTGTACTGTAGGTGCAAGATTTAAAAGGTTTTGATTTTCAAGACTTCTCAGAGGGGAAGATTTTAAAAGAATGGAAAAAAAACCTGTAGATGGTATTATTACATCTCCAAAAGGTGACCAAGAACACTTAAGTGATTACCAACCTATATGACTATATTATAATTTCTATAACATCTTTATGAGAATGTAAGTAATGTCTGGCTTTGAGAATATGAGAAGGGAAGCAAGCAGGCCTTTACAGATAACTTCTCTACATCAGATCATATTTTCAGTCACAAAATCTATTCAGAAGAGTAAAATATAGAGAATAAGATCTCCACCAGATTCATTTTCTGTATTTTTTAAAAAAGTATTTAATTCAAGGAATAAAATTAAGTCATAAATGCTATCCTTCACTGAAGTATCATCCATGCATGTTAAGAATATTTGATAACATGGTTCAATGACCTTTTGATTTTCAGTATTAATCAACACCTTAAAAAAAGAAACACTATCCAGGGGTAGGTTTCCTACTTTCTCTAAAGATGTTCTGTGCAAAATATAAGTGGGAAAGGGCTCTCCTATAGGTTGCAAAGTTCTCTAGCTAATACTAAATGCACGTAATCATGGGCTGATTGTATTGAGCTCCAGAATGCTGCAATATTCTTTTTCAATGAGTATCATGGACCCTCAGAAAAGATGAATCTGGTAATTTACATAAAACTAAATGGATGAAGAATGACCATTTGTCCAGAATATGAAATGAAAGAAGACGAGTCGCCCATATGAGTTAGTCCATCAATACAATATCTAGAACAGTTGCTACAGATAGACAGTGAGCTGAGCCAACTGAGGAGAAAGAAAAGTAACATGATACTATATGAGAAACCACATAGTGCTTTCACTGATTACAAATTATCCCTTACTACCTAAGTTCATAATTTTAATGTCAATATTCTTGAATGCTATATGATGGAACAATATCTCTGAAGCAAAATTGCAGTTGATCCAAAGGGCAATGAAAGTCATGTGTGGACCTAATAAGAATGCAAGATATTACCAACAATTATTTGCAGATAAAGGAGGGAATAAAAGTCTTACATGTAGGGTGATGATTTACAAACTTCATGTAGCAATACTCCTTACTTCCTTTTTTTAATGTCCTCCCAATATTTCTCCTAAGTTTTGAAAAACCAATCTAACATTATATTAGAGTATATTTATATTTTTCACTTCTACATAAGATTAACTTTGTGTTTTTGTATTTCATGTTTAAATAAAGCAAGGAAGTGGATATCACATCTCATGTGTGTTATGATGCTTTGCCAACTGATGTGATAGCACATTATACCCATGTTATGATTCAACATGTACCAACTCCAATTTGAAAATAACTTATTAAGTAATGGTGTCATTGAAGTGAAGTGAATTTACTTTGGTTGTCATACTTTGTTTTCACTGGAAAAAATGGAATATTTGTGAGTCTGTTGCTCTTGAAAATAGCCGATAATTTCCCAAGATGATCTCTGTCTTTCTTCCCCTGAAACTCAAGAGAGCATGCCTAATAGTTTAGGAAAAATTCAAATTCTGGACATGTGTGATCAGAAAAGGATGTGGTCTAGAGTTATCCAGCTCAAGAGATGGATAAAAGATGACCCCAGGTGTTGCACTGGTGGTCATTAAATGTCAAGAGACCCAGAGGAAAACCTAAAGTTCAGTGGAGAATTTATTGAAAAGTTCAAGATTTATCCAATATAAAATGGCAAAGAGGGGTTACTATCAGCATCATGGAAGTATTCCCTAATAAATTAAAGTTCTACTGAAGTACTGAAAGATATACTTTTATATCCTTTTAAAAACACCATTGTACCTAAGTTAATCTACCTTTCTCTTAATGAATAATAACCTTATTTTAAAATTTATTATTATTTTTTTCTAACTAGAGTAAGTGATTTATTCTTGGTCCTATTGTACTCAAGGTTTTATTTTTAATATTTTTTAAATTCTGAACTTAAAATGCACTTCTATATAAGTAGAAGAGAAAGAGAAATATATGAGCAATTATAAATCTTCATTATAAAGTCAATTTGCTTTTCTAAATATAAAATAAAGTCAAAGGGGCAGCTAGGTACATACTTTCTACTTGTGTGATCCTGAGCAAATCACTCAATCCTGATTGCCTAGCCCTTACCACTCTTCTTCCTTGGAATGGATACTTAATATTGGTTCTAAAACAGAGGTAGGGATTTTGAAATCAATACATAAATAAAGTCAATATTTAACTTTCAAAGCTATATTACTTGTATGTGATTTTTTTCTGTTCTGTTTTACACATTAAAATATTTCAGTGATCTTTTAAACTGTCCTTTCTCTTTTTAACAATTTTATTTCTCACCCTTTACCTTGCACTTCTTTCCTTACACATTGAAAAAGAGAAAAATAAAACTTTAATAACAAGTACACAAAGTGAAGCAAGACAAATTCCCATATTTGCAATATATAAAAATGAGGTCTTTTTATACAACTTAATAGGCAATACTCAAAATAAATATAGTTCTATTGGTTGCTGTCAAATTCTCTATAATACTGTAGCATTTCTATTGCGAATGGATCCTTTTTGTAGTAGTTTGCATTTTTATATGAAAAATAAATTACCCTGTTCTCTTTTGAGATGCATGTTGAATTTAATTTGCCTTTTCCTCCAGGTTGCATAGTGGATAGAACACTGGGCCAAGAATCAGGGAGATATCTTTAGTTCAAATCTAGCTTCAAATACTTACTGGTTGTATAACCCTAGACAAGTCACTTAACTCTGCTTGCCTCAGTTGTTCCTCATCTGTAAAATGAGCTGGAAAAGGAAATATCAAAAATAGTATCTTGCCATGAAAACCCCTGATGTGTCACAAAGAATTAAACACAACTGAAAAGGAAATGAATAACAACCACTTCTTATAACCCATGAACAGTCAAAATAATTAGAGAAGTGGTACTCACTTTTCATCTTTAGTCCTTTCTGATCTCTGGAGGGGATAGAGCCCTTGGCAGCTTAGTAGCAGTGAAATATTAAAACCTCTCTGAATATCCTTCCAAACTGATTTTAAAAAGATATCTCAAAAGGACAGGAGTCAAAGCAAGATGAGTGAGGGGACTCTCCCACTGATTACAAAGTGAAAGGTAGGCAGAGAGAATGGATTTCCATGATCTAATGGGGAACCAGAAAGCAAAGCTGCAAATAGAAAAGGACAGTCTGATCACCCCACCTACCCACTAAACACAGAATCAGGGTGTAATCAACCCTGGGATCCTGAGTTGTGGGCTGCACCAAAAAAATACACCTCAGATTCACTCCTAGAAGCCCCAGGTCCTCTCAGTGAGGTTCAGAGGTCCATAGTGCTGAGTGCTCTCAAGACTCCTCAGCAGTAGTGAAGACAGCCCCAGGGCAAAATTCTGTGAACCAGAAGCTAAGACAGAAATGGCCAACAAATGCAGATTTTCCAGTCCACTGGTAGGGAAAAAGAGAAAGCAACAGCAAAAAAAAAAAAAAAAAAAAAAAAAAAAAAAAAAAAAAAAAAGACTCTTGACCCTCAAAAATTTCTATGGGGAAAAAGAGCAAAGAAGAGAAGCAAGAGGAGATGATGCAGTCAAAGCAAACACATGAAAAATTTCAAAAAACAAAACAAATCACAGGAATTGGTCAGAAGCTCTGGAAGAACTTTAAAAGGAATTATAAAGAAAATAAGACAGTTTGAGGAAAAATAGGAAAAAGAAACTAATGCAAAAAGAAAATAGCTTAAAAAGCAAAACTGATCAAATGGAAAAAGAGGCACAGATAACCAATTAAGAAATAAGATGTTTAAAAATCAGAATTGACGTACTGGAAAAAGAAACAAAAAAATCTATTTGAATCAGAGTGCCATAAAAAGTAGAATAGATCAAATGGAAAAGGATCAAAAGGTTTTTGGAGAAATTCAGTCTTTAAAAATTAGAATTGGGCAAATAGAAGCTATCATCAAGAAACAATCAAGCAAAATCAAAATAAGGAAAAAAAGAAGAAAATATGAAATATCACATTGAAAAAAACAACTGACCTGGAAAATAGATCCATAGAGATTATTTGAGAATTATTGGACTACCTGAAAATCATGTCCAAAAGAAAAATCTAGACATCTTATTACAAGAAATTATACATGAAAACCGCCCTGATATTCTTGAACAAGAGAGCAAAATAGATATTGAAAGAATCCATAGATTAACTCTTGCAATAAATCTCTAAATGACAACTCTCATGAATGTTATAGCCAAGTTCAAGATTTTTCAGGTCAAGGAGAAAGTATTGCTAACAGCTAGAAAGAAACAGTTCAGATATCATGGAGCCACAATCAGGATTACATAGTATCTGGCATCTTCCACAATGAAGGACCACAAGGCTTTGAATATGATATTCTAGAAGGCAAGAGAACTGGATTTATAACCAATCACCTATCCATCAAAATTGACTATATATTTTCACAGTAAAGCACAATCCTTACTAATCTCTAAATTTGATGAAGTCAAGAAATAATTCCTCTAAGACAAGAAGGTCTTATACATTATAAAGAAGTTTGGAAATTTTAATCAATGGTTTTGTTGTAGTTTTTGAAGTGACAAAAGCTCCCAAAGTAGTTATTGAAATTCACATTTGTTCCACAGTGGAAAATATCAACTAATTACATTTTGTAGTTTGAATGATATTAAATACATATCCTTCAATGTATAATGAATGGGTGTCCATCTTTTGAACTATCATGTTTGAAGCAGATAAAATCTAATATCCTATGGATTTTGTTTTTATTCTTTCAGGATGATGTTGATATTAAAGTCCATATGTGGAAACTGGACTTTCTTCAAAATGACAAATCACTGTCTTCATAAGTACAGGCAAAAATGTAAGTCAGTATTTAAAACCATTAAGATTAATTAAAACCATAAAACTTAAAGTAAGTATTGCTTATGAATACTCCCTGAGTTAACAATGAGTAAAATAGATATTCAGAAAATGTAAAGATTTTAAAAATGTATTTTTAGTTTGCTTTTTAACTCTTTTTTATCAGTTGTGTCCAACTTTTCATGGTCCCATTACAAATTTTTTTTTTGGCAAAGATACTGGAGTGGTTTGCCATTTCCTTCTCCAACTCATTTTACAGATGAGGAAGCTGAGGCATATGGAGTTCAGTGACTTGCACCGGGTCACAGAGCTAGTAAGTGTCTGAGGCTATGCTTGAATGTAAGTCTTCCTAATTCCAGGCCCATCTACTGTGCTACCTAGCCATATTCAGAATTTTTCTGAAGTCCTGACTTGAATTTTTATTTCATTACATTAGGTAGGCCATCTCAATTTAGAGACAGTCCTTTTCATTTGCAAATAAGTTAGTTTCTACACATAGATTTAACAAATGCACCATTTAGTAATTGTCTTCATTCCTAGTCATGGAGCCTAGTATTTATCAGGAGGTTTGGAAACAATAATTAGAGGCATAATGGATAGAGAGACTTGCTCTGGAATATTGCACTTAAAGTGCTGACTCTGACATATAACTTTCTGTTTGACCTTAGAGAAGTCCCTTAATCTTTGAGTTCCCCAGGGGATTCTCTATAACTATATATTGCAGAGTAAATAGTAATCTACTTCAATAAGGAAATATCAAAGATTTCCTTGTAAATCTGAGTTAAAATAAAACAAGAAGGGACAAGATTATAAATGGACAAACTGAAAAAAAACCAACAACCCAATCTTCCTGAACTTGGAGTAGTTCAGTTAACTTTCATCTCCAAGATGATATAATCTATTTTATGTACTGGCTTATGCAGGTTTTTTTAAGATAAGAGGAAAGAAACAGTTTTAGTGAACTTGACTTTTTAGGAGTTCTAGGTTATGTCCATTCACAATGTAGTGGAAGGGAGAGAAATTTACTCAATTGCTGGAAGTTATCAGGATATTAGGCTGATGGGATATTAAGTGAGCAGTGAATGCCTAATTAGTAATCAGAGAGAACCTGTGTTTGGTGGTTTATTTTGTGAGAAAACAGGTTGAATAGTGAGCTGCAGGAAATAAACAACTCTGCTTTTTTTTTTTTTGGCAGTCTCTTTTTTTACCCCATGTGCCTTGTTCTTCTGAACTCTCCTGGCAAGTGGTGCCATCAGAAATGGAAACTGGCTTAGTGGAAATTGAGAGGAAATTGAGAGAGAAGAAATTTCCCTTCTTGAGGAAGAAAGGGTATAATTGATTCTTGGCACTGAAATCTTGAAATGATAATGTCCTGCTAATAATATAGGAAGTCTCTAACATTCGTTGAAATCAGAACGTATTTAAATCTGTTAAGCTATTTCAGATCTCCAGTATATCTACTATTTTGCCCACCTACCATTAACCACTCTATTCCCCCTTCTCAAAAAAAAGATAAAGTATTTGGAGATCTTAGATGGAAGAATATTGCCCTAAGGATCAAGAAAAGTTACAGTAGGAGTCTAGATGCTATATTAATTTATCTCACAATAATATCAAATTCCCTTTCCCTAAGGGAGTATATTATACAGCGATTGCACTAGTCACTGTTTCCTTACATTTTTCTTCTTTTCTTTCTTTCTTTGTTAGGGTAAGTGCTATAAATCTTCCTGAAAGACCAGACCCAGGCAGATGTGTGGGCTGTGTTAAATCTATATATTGAAAATAATACAGTTGGATTTCAGTATATTTCACCCAATTCATAGAGAAAGTAAATGTGTGAGGTTGGCACCACAAAGAAACTGCAAACTCTAGGATTGGGGTCTGAACCATAGAACATAAGTGGCAAATGTTACAGAATGAAAGTAAAAGACACAGTACCAACCACAACTGATGATAATTTTTTGTCTAAATGTCTGTGACTTTTATACATAAAAAGATTAAAATAAAAAAAAATATTTTATGGACTTGGGATTTCAGGTTTTAACACGCTTTTGAAGGATAAATTCTAGCATTGTGTATGCATTAACCCCGCCCCCCCCAGTCTCCAATAAATTGTCTAAGGTTACAGAAATTCAGTTAGTTAATAAGTATTAAGCACCTACTAGGTGCCAGGCACTGTGCTAAACACCGGGGTTACAAAAAAGAGGTAAAAGACAGCATCAGCCCTCAAGGAACTCACAATCTAAGAGAGAATAAGCAAACAATCAATAATACAAAGCAAGCTAAATACAGGATAAAGAGGAAATAGTCAATGTAGGAAAGGTACTAGGATTAAGAGGGGACAGAAAAGGCTTCCAGTAGGAAGGGGGATTTTGGCTGGAACTTGAAGAGAGCCAGGACATCCAAGAGGCAGAAGTGAGGAGGGAGAGCATTCCAGGTATGGTGAACAGCCAGTGGAAATGCCTGACACTATAAAGATGGGCTATCTTGTTCATGGAACAGCTCTTGGTTATATAATTGAGTTCCCCATAAAAGTCTTCTGACCTTCCAATTGGTTCACCACATATTTAACAAGAGTTCTTAACTTTTGCCTGCCATAGACTGCTTTGAGTGTTCTGTGAGGTTTTTGGATCCTTTCTCAGATAAGGTCTTTGAAAGCATAAAAATAAAATACATAGAATTTGTTGTTGTTATTGTTGAGTTGTTTCAGCCATGTCTGACTCTTTGTGACCCCATATTGTTTTTCTTGGAAAAGATATCAAAATAGTTTGCCATTTCTTTCTCCAGCTCATTTTACAGATGAGGAAACTGAGGCCAATAGGATTAAGTGACTCATCCAGGGTCACACAGCTAGGAAGTGTCTGAGGCCAGGCTTGAATTCAGGTCTTCCTGACTTTAGACCTGGTGCTCTATCCACTCCAATTACAAAGGAAAGAAAAAGTTATTGAAAATAACAATGTCATTTTTTTAAGCTAGGTTCACTGAAATCTATTAATAGATCACTTGTCCACAGTTTAAGAGCCCCTACTCTAGAGCTATAGTTCTCAAAATATGACCTAGGGATCTAGGAGGTCCAGGGAATCTACAAGATCAAAACTATTTTAATAATGTTAGGATGTTTTAATTTCTAATATGGTAAATAGAGGAAGATACAGCCCATGGGGTTCCTAAATAATTTTTCAGAACGTAAGAAGGTCCTAAAACTAAAATATTTGAGAATTGTTCCTTCAAATAGAAGAAAATTAAAGAAATTTCATCTTTTACTCACCACAAGATCATCCTTTTCCTTTGATATTAGCACAGAAGAGCTTTGGTTGTGGTTCTAGACCCACTTCCTCCAATTGGATAATTTAAAAATTTCCCTTTTGGCTAGAGTTCACTAACAGCAAAATTTGGTGGGTTTGAGGTTACCCATGTCCTCACCACAGGGGAATATAAGGAGCTACTGTTTAACTACACTAGTAATTCACTATGTTGGGCTTCAGTTTCTTCATCTGTAAAACAAGGGGATTATATTAGATAATCTCTAAGATTTCTTCTGACTTGAAATCTGGGGTGATACAATCTTAATTGTCAAACTCAGAATCCAACATTTTTCTTCAAGGAGTCCCTTTGTGCAAACTTGGGCTGTCCTATTATTTCTCCCTCACCTCCCATTCATTATTTCGTCATTCTGCCCATGTTCTAAACTCTTTTTTTTTTTAATTACTCAATTAAATCTGAGTTCTTTCAAATTCCTCCTTTTCAGTTTTGATACCTAATTCCTGACCCAGCACAGAGTACTCTTTTATAATAAGTAGCAGCATTAGGAATAGGTAACTACTGACTTTTATTGAGTATTTTAAAGTTTGAGTTCCTTATCTTTTATATGTAAGGAAATAAAGCTTATTTCCTTATCATTTTTTGAAGTCTACATTCTACCTTCTCATCCTCTATAAATATCAATTGGCTCCCCAGACCTTTTGGTTTCTCAAGTCCTCTTTTGATTGTTGTCACTTTTCTAGCCTGAGTCCCCTCCCAGCTTTCTTCTCTCCCACCTTTCTTTACAGTGTCTTGATCCTGAAGTTGATCACAGAGGAGACACAGGAAAGAAGGTAATCAAATTTCTTTCTCTTCTAGTCTCAAGGAGATTCCATGAGTAAAGATAGCTGCCAAGGTGTTGAGATTGATGAGACTGGGTACCACCTGTCTGAGAGTATCACCAAGAGTCGAGGAGGTTTTGGAAATCATGGTCTAATTCTCACTTTTTATCGAGAAGGAAAGTGAATTTCATAGAGGTTCAAGTGATTTTTTCACAAACCAGATAGAGTCAGACTAACTATTAACAGTCATTTTTCCCCCTGTGTGCATGGAAATTTGCAATAATGTTCTAGCTTATTACTTTCTTAATGAATCAGACTTATCAGAACTAGGATGAATGGATTTTTTTGTTGGTAAATAATTTGAGACAGTAAGGGGAAGAAAACCTTTGAGACCTGTCCTATCTTTTCCAATGGACTTTTGAATATCCTTGCAGATGTGAATAAGTTTTTCTACTGGTATTACCAACCAACTTCAGGTATTTACTGTTTTTTTCTTTAATGCATTTAAAAACAAATTTTAGCATGTTCTAATTGTTGCTAATTATCTCATTTACAGCCTAGACACATAGAGGGACTGTAAAAATATGGCATTCCATGGCATGAAGTCTTGCTAATGATTATGAAAAATGAATTAGATTAATATTCCCTTTTCTGCTATCCAGCAAATTGTGAGCATGGATACAAAAAGTTATAAAACACAACTCCTGCCCTCCAGAAATTTAGAATCTAATTGGGACGGAAAGGCATATGTACTCCCTGAAGATAAAGACTAAGTCTCAGCTCCCAACAATATGTGCCAGAGGTAAGACTTGAACTCCGATCTTCTTGGCTCTGAAGTCAGCTTTCAATCCACTGTTGCAGTTGCTTCTGCCTTCTACAAAGAAGTTACTTAATAAATGTTTGTTGAATTAGATTGAATTACAAGGTAATTCTTTGTGAGATTTGTTATGATTATGAAACTGATGAAGTTTGTCTTGGGGGCCCTCTCAGCCACTTCACTTCAGTCACTTTTACCTTTCTAGAATTCCCTGGCTCCTATTATCCTTGAGAATCTGTTTCCTCCCTCATACTGATGCCTACTCTATTCCTGGCATGTTTTTTTTCATCTCAAGGGATCTCATGAACTCAGATGGGAAAAAAAAATCTTTATTTTTACTAAGTTTTGGTCAGTTAATTTTTACTAATGTGTTAACTAGTTTAGTTGTTGCCCTGTAATGGATTTAAGGCAATATCCTCCCAGGGGTGTTTGCATTTTTTAAAGGATTGTGAAGGGGTAGCTACCGTAGCTAAGAGGTTAGAGAATCAGGCTTAGAGAGAGGGAGTTCCTGGTTTTTACTCCAGCCTTAGATACTTTCTAACTGTGTGACCCTGGGCAAGTCAATTAACTCCAGTTGCTTAGCCCTTACTGCTCTTCTGCTTTGGAACTGATTACTAGTATTGATTTTAAGACAGAAAGTAAGGGTTTATTTTTAAAATTAAAAAAATAAATAACTGTGCAAAATCTTCAAAGCACATTGAAATAAAGTCACTGAGGGGATACAGGCATAGTACCCTGCTCAGGATTCTTTCCAGACCTATGCTTAGGTGATACTTTGCCTGCTTGCAAGGTCCAGCCTGGCCCCAAATTTGGTTAGAGACCCAGAGAGTGAGGAAAAAGCCTCAGCAGGTTGATAGACAAGCCACTTTCTACTGATCCAGCAAGGAGGGGGTTAGAAGGCTAAAATTAGAAAGTTTAACTGATTTGGGGACATGAAAGCAAGATGTTCATTCCAGAGGACAAAGGGATGACACAGAAAGCCAATGGATGTGGGAGCTAGTAGGTCCATTGGTCAGGCTTTGTCAAATATATGATAAGGCTGAGGGAAAAAAATTCAACAAAAAACCTCAGATGTTGGTACCTACTGCACAAAAAGAAATTTTGTCCCATCCCCTTTTTCTTTCTCTCTCAAAGCTCACTATTATTATTATCTTTACATATCTCTATATATTATAGGTGGCTTTCACATCTTGCTTATAAGCTTGTTTTATTTTCTAAGGATTTCTTTGTTTCCAGTTTAAAAAATACATTCTGAGCAGATTGGTGTCAGACTTACACCCTCAACTTAAAATTCACCTTCTGACTCAGTTATTTGCATATTACAATTAAAGTTTAGCTCTAAGCCAGCATCCCTGGCATCTGCAATGGCAATCACACTTAGGATTTAGCCCACAATATGAGCCACATCTTATTTTCTAGGTGTTCCTTTGGCTAAACTTTACAGCATGCTTATGAATTAAATGAAGGAATAAGAAGGAGAGGGACAGAATAAGGTTCTATTGGCTGCTCAGAGAACATTCAAGAAAGATTTTGTAGGGATGATTGAAGGTTTCATGGATGTGAAAAAAGGGATCCTAGCCTGGACTGTCTGATCCTATGCTTCAGTGAACAAGTAACCACATTTCATTTCTGGTAGTTATTAAACTGGTAGATCAGAGGAATGTCATGAATAAAATATGCCCAAAGTTTAGCAAGGGGCTTAAAAATGTCTGTCACGGAATCTCAGAGTTGGAAGGGGCTTCCAGGGTCTTCTAGTTCTGACACACACAAGAACAACAATCCCCTCTATAATTTGCTTAATGACTGAAAGAAGTGGACTTGATTCAGAAGTGGTTCAACTCCCAGACCCATACAGTAATAGTAATTACTGACATTCATCAATATCATCATCATAGCCATTGTCATCATCAACAGTGTTGTCATTGTATTGTGTTGTTTGAGCCAGATGTGGCTCCACTCATGTAGGGAACTACTGGTGAAAAAACTTCCTCTACCAAGAAAAATGAGCACCTGCGCTGTAACTTAGAGTTTTAAGATGTCTAAAGCCCTGAGATTGTGACTTGTTTGGGATCATTCAGCCAGCAAGGGGCAGAGGCAGTACTTTTAAGTACAGTCTTCTTGAGCTGATGCCAAGTCCTTATCCACAAGCCATACTGTCATCATGGCTACCTGAACTGATATTTTTAAAGCACTTTATAGTTTGCAAAGCATTTTATTTCTCATCTGAGCCTCCTGAAAAGGCTGTGAGGTAGGTTATCGTAAAGCAAGGATTGCAAGTGTCATCCCATTTTTACAAGTAAGAAACTGAAGGTTGGGGAACAAAACCTTTTACCTCCAGGATCAAATATAAAGTCCTCTGGCATTAAAAGTCTTTTATTGTCTGGTCCCTTCCCACATTTCCAGTTTTCTTATACTTTATTTTCCTCCATGAGTACTGGTCTACTTGCTGTTCCTCACACATGACATTCTATCTCTCTGATGCTGTAGTTTGGCATCGCCTCTCTCCTGACCCCTGAATGCTTTTCCATCCTTGCCTCTACCTACTAGCTTCCTTAATGAATCAGCTCAAATTCCACCTTCTATAGGAGGCTTTTTTCAGCCTTCCTTCCCTTCTTCACATAATGCCTTCTTGTTGTAATTACTTTCTATGTTCTCTGTATATGTCTCCTATATACCTAATTATTTACACATTGTTTCCCTCATTGGAATGTGATAATCTTGGGGGCATTTTTGGACCCCACTCTCTTTTATAAACCCCTATCTCCTGTCTTTAACAATAAAAACAAAAACAAAAAACCTCCTTATCTTCTGTCTTAAAATTGATGCAATGATCATTTCCAAGGCAGACCAGTGGTATGGAATAGGCAATTGTAGTTAAATGACTTGCCCAGGCTCACATAGATTTGAACCTAGGACCTCCTTTCTATAGGCTTGGCTCTCTATCCACCGAACCACTTAGCTGCCCTGGGTCCTTCTTTCTTTGTATCCCTAGTACTTAGTATAGTGCTGAACACAGACATATAAAAGCATTTAATAAAGGCTCATTGACTCACTGTTGACTGAACCTTAGAGGGATATGTGGGTAAAGCAGCGACTGGAGGGCTTGGTGTAGAGTGAGGAAGGTCTGAGTTCAGATTCTGGTTTAGATAGTTATAAGCTATGTGACCCTGAGCAAGGAGTTTAAACTCTCTGAGTTTCTATTTCCTCATCTTTAAAAAAGGGGAGGTTGGACTTCAATACCTCTAAGTTGTCTTCACTGTGATCCTCTGAGGACCATAAGTTCTATACTTTGCCATATTCAGTTCATGATTTTTTGATGAATGACTTAGATTGTATACCTGGCAAATTTATGAATGACATGAATAGTTCATTGGATAAAAAATTTGTATTTAAAAAGAAATCTTTAGTTTAGAATGATTGGCTGAATTCAATAGGAGGTACTTCATAAATGCTTGTTGAATAACTGCTTAACCCTCTCAATGACCCAGGAAACTCTAATACTGTAAATTGTAGAGAAGATACACTGATAGAGGAAGTGTCTCAACACCAACTCCCTACAATGATGAAATCACTGGTCTAGAGAGAGAAATTCATCCTAGAATTATAAATCAGATTCATATGAAGATAGAGAGAGAAGGTCAGTACTTCTACAGGGGATTTGAGTAGCCTTTTTGGAGGAGATGATAATGAATTTGGGCAGGAGAAGGAAAATCATTTCAGGCATAGGGAACTGGGCATGGGACTGAGAATTGGAAGAACCTTAGAAATCATCTAGAGACAAACCCTTTTGTGCTGTAGATAAGGAAAAGGAAATCTAGATAAATTGTTTTACTAAATTACATGAAACAGCAGGATTGGGTTTTGGAATTAGGTCCTCCCAATCCACATTCAAATCTAAAGCCATTTTCCTTACACTACAAGGGCACAGGAGTCTGAAATACTATGTGTATGGAGTGGAAGACCCAGGAGGGAGGAATTTGTCTTACTTAGCTAGCATAGAGTATATTAAGGGAAGTAATAGAGAAGACTGGAAAGGGAAGACTGTGCCATATTATAGTGAAATGTAAATACCAGGCAGAGGAGTTTGAACCACAGCTGGGAAATAATAGAGAAATTTTTAGCCAGACAGTAAGATGGCCAGATCTATGCATTCAGAAAGTTAGTCTATATACAATATGAAGGATTAATTGCATTAGGGAGGAAAGAGAGGTGAGAAGTTACATAAATTATTTTAATATAATGATAGCTGACAATTGCATAGCACTAATATGATTTACAAAATGTTTTTTTTTACATTACTTCACTTAATCATCACAACATTATTGAGCTATTTATCATTTAAATTTTACAGAGGAAGAACCTCAGGGTCAGAGAGTTTAATGACTTGCTTATGGTCATAAAAAATAATCAGAGGTGTGATTAGAACTTGGGATTATTCTGGTTCTGATGACTGATAGCATGTAGCTTCTCAGAATAGTCTTTGAGGGTAGCAATAGAGGGTCTTTATGTAGAACTAGGATAGAGGAGTCAGATTATAGAGAGATTGGAGAGATAAATTATCAAAACATTATGATTGGTTGCATATGAGAGAGGAGGAAAAGTCAAAGATCATACCTGTCTCCAATTAATTCCTCATCTTCACCCCACTTCTATCTTGTCCTAATTATTGCTTACTGAAATAATTTACTTTCTTAAATTTTAAAACTCAATACCAGCTCATGTGTCAACTTAATCTCAGAGAGAATTCTGGGGACTATTAAGAGTCTAAGGACAAAAAACATTTTGGTAGAGAGTTCTTTTCCTGATTACTTTTCTTGACAAGGTACTGGTCTTGTGAATAGGACCAGACCTTAGAGGACCTTGAAAGGCAGAGGGAAATTATTGGGCTGTGTATTTGGCAAAAAGGAGCCACTGTAGTTTCTAATGAAGAAAGGTGACATCTTGAAAACAGTTTTAAGAAATATTTAATCTCCATTTTGCTTCTGATCCCATTGACCTACAGAATACAAAATAGGTTCTTAACAAATATTGGTGAAATTCCATTGAATTGGCAGCCATGTATCAGATGATTTGGAAGATTCATGGGCAGGTCTTTTTCACTTTCCTTCTCATTTGGCATTTCCATTCCCACCCGAGGTATATATAGCACCATTATCTTTCCTTTTGACTACCTGGCATTTTTCAATAGTAGTAGATGCTTTGGATTTTTTTCCTTGCTGTCTTCTTTCCCTTCCATCAAAACTTTTCAATCCTATGATCACCTCTCCTCTGATCTTTGATGGGTGACTGGTTTATTTGACAACTTAATGGTATTTAAGATATGCTCTAACTGTCTGATCTTAGGCAAGTGACTCTCTCTGGGCCCCAGCTTTCTCATTTGTAAAACACAAGAGTCAGACTATTTGTTTTCTAATGTTTTAGCTCTAAAATGCTATGAAATCTGTGAGTATTATCTGTTGACAACAGCTTACTCCATTTTATCCATCAGTGCTTGCTCCAAAAGAGATAGTCATGTGGGAATTTCAGTTAGGGTCAGTGGGGAATGTAATTTTTCAGGAGGACTTTTGCCACAGCCTAAGTCACACCATATAAGTTATTCTACCTATTTAAAGGCTGGACTGGAACATAGCCTTTCAGCTAGAGAAAGTCAATAAACAAACACAATTTCTTTCTTTGTCTATTCCCTCTACTGATCCCCTGATTGGCAGTCTTAACCAGGACTTTAGGCAGAAGTGGAGGTAGCATTGGTGTGTGTGAGGGGGACAGAGGATGAATGCCAGATGGTTCCTTTTCTCTGAACACCAGTGTGGCCCTTTCAGTTTATTACAAATAATTAATCACATAATTATATATAGTCTGTGTTGTTCCCTCAATTATTTGATGTGTTTACATTGTACAGACATTTACATATGTTGTAACTTTCTTAAAGAAAGAGAACACATTTTTAATTAAATATCTGGATTTCAAATCAGAGGACCTGGTTTCAGATCATTGCTTTGTGAAACTGGGTAGGTCACAACCTTTCTCTGTCTCAGTTCCCTCATCAGCAAAATGAGGGGAATGGCTTAATGATCTCTAAAATTCCTTCAAGCCCTGAATCTTATGAGCTTATGCATTTATTAAGTATTTAATAAGTTGATGGCACTGTATGAAGCAAATGACTGAAAAATGATTAAACAACAACATGCATCAGTAAGGACACAAAAATGAAATAAAACATAGTCTCTACCCTTAGGAATTTGTAATTCTAGTGAGGGGGATATAGTACATTTGCAATATATATCTGTAAACAATAGCTCAGCTTAAAATCTTTGGGGTGGTCAAATGGAACAAAGGAAATCTAGGAACCATAGAAGGGTTTTTGAGTTTTCAGGGGATCAATAACTTTTTTTGAATATGTAAGTGGTTAAATTTAAGATCTTTTTATGAATTATGGGAACGATAATGCCATTTTGGGTATAAAATTTTAGTTGAGTTCTATTGGACATCATTTTGGATACTTCTCCTTTCAGCCTAGGACCTAGGTTATCCATTTCAACCTCCAAGGTTATCTATGGATAATCTAAGGACAAAAGCATTTGGTACTTATTGGTCTTCCAGCCAGAGGACCCTTTGGTCTGGCCAGATATTGTTCCTCATTCTGTACCAGACACTCATACTCCTTGTCTGCCATTTATAGTCTGCAAAAGAATGCTTGTAAAGAGAAATTACCTCAGTGGATAGGTGAAATTTTTGCAAAAGGGAGCCAAATACCTTCAATGCTGTTCTGCTTTCCATTAAGGCCTCCACAGTTGGGGAAAGTTCAAATTCTCTGGACTTTTCCTTTCTTCAATCAGGTCAAGTAGTCCTTTTACAGAGAAAATGGAAACAAAAAGCCAAGACAATGGGCATCAACACCTAGACTCATTAATATAGTCAGGTTAACAAATGGGAGGCAAGAAAGCAAGAAACAGTGACCAATTGGTCACATGGCAGGGGATCTGCCCTGGGGCCCGAAGCACATTGAGCTGAGCCCTTGAGTTGGATGGGCACAAATGCCATAATGATTTCTTAGCATGGCTCTGGCCCTCATCTCACATGCCAGCCTGCTGGGCAGGCTTGGCCAAGTTTCTTGAGATTCGCAGATAAGATTTATTCCTAAAGACTGACCTACATGGACGAGTATATCTAAATTCACAAAAGCTCTGGTTTGATGGCAAGCAACGAAAGGTCAGAGGAAAAACAGGCAAGGCATTTAAATCAAAATGATGAAGCTGGGTAATTTCATTAGCAACAGTTGTATTTACTGGAAGTCACAGATGGTACGGTTTAGCTTATGGCCAATTTTTTAGGACAAAATAAGAATGAAGAAAGAAATATTTCAAGTGAGAGGTGGTTAAAAATTAAATAGGCACCAGATGGTTCAAGATTGTCTTTCCTATAAATTTGGTGAAGAAAGGCCCATTGAATCCAAAGGTTTTCTGATTAAGACTAGGGCCTAGAAAGAGACTTTTCTTCTTAAAATTTATCTAGGCTTAAAATGAGTCATTAAGTTTAAAATCATATTGAATGAAGATGAACAGTTAATTATAACAACTTGTTCCCTGTAGTCTCTCCCAGATATGAAATGCTCAATAAGAACTTGAAAGAGAGCTTTATTTACCTAAGACCTTTGCTTAGGACTAGGAGAAAAAAGGAAAAAGAAAGGGACTGTAAGATATACAAAGCCATATAGGGGCAGGGAATAAATATTTATAAAGCATTAACTACATTCCAGACACTGGGCTAAGTACTTTACAAGAGTATTTAATATTTAATATCATATATTATACAATAGCCATTTGAACAACCCATTTCCTATTTGACAGCAGAGGAACCTGAGGTTAAGTGACTTATCTAGGGTCACACAGCTAGTAAATATCTAAGGCTGGTTTTAAACTCAGATTTTCAGGACTCCAGACCCAGAGCTTAATCCACTCTACCACCCAGCTGGCAATTGTTTTTTATGACATCTTTAAGGTCAATTGGCAAATACCATCAAGGTCTTCAGAATAAGTTTATATAATTTGTAAAGAGGGTTGTTTTTGTTCCTCCTCTTTACTGATGTTCATTTCTTTGACTTTTTTTTTGTCTTATTGTCAATTTGCTGCTGGCAAATTAGTCTTTATCAAATGAACCATAAGCTGTAGAGACCTTCCCTACACTTGACTTGTTTTGGGGTGTTTTTCCTAAGGCCTAAAGAATTCTCACCAAGATGGAACAAAGAACCCAAGGCAACAGGATTAGATGGTGGGTGGTGATATGGATCTGAAGTTTTACAAGGTTGGCTGGGAGCTTTTAGGTAATTGGAACTCCACACCAATAGTAGAGAAAAGGTATCTGTCTTCACTGGAAAATAGCCAATCTCAACTCTTACAGGACTCCGCCACTTCATTTGTCAGGCTTAAAGGAAATGGCACCTTTTAAGAATGAGTAAACAAGTAAATGAGGCAGTTAGGTGGTATAGTAGATAGAGTGTTGGGTCTGAAGTCAAGAAGACTCATCTCCCTAAGTTCAAATCTGGCCTCAAATGCTTACTAGCTGTGTGACCCTGGGCAAGTCACTTTACTCTGTGTGTCTGTTTTCTTATCTGTAAAAATAACTGGAGAAGGAAATGGCACACCGCTCCAGAATTTTTGCCAAGAAAACCCTAAATGGGGTCAAAAAGAGTCAGACATGACTAAAATCACTAGTCTCTGAGGACTATGGAAGAAGAAAGTAGCACCTATCTAAGTTGTGAGTAAGAAGAAAGAAGCTACTACATCAGAGAAACACTGGTAAATATTAGCCTTGTAACAGGCTGATATTTATGTACCATCTTGAAGCCAAAGCATTTGCCATACTTTATCTCATTTGATGTCACAACTCCATGTGGCATTTATTATAGATATTATGATCTTCATTTTATAGATGTAGGAAGTGATTTGTCCCTGGTCACTAGCTGTGTGTCAGAGGCAGGATTCAAACCAAGGTTTTTCTGAATCCAAGTTCTTTATACTCCATCCAGTGCTATCTCTTTTGAAGGCTTATTTCAACTCATTTGAGATTTACTTTTTGTTATTGTACATAGTTAAGAGAGTGGCTTCCATTTATTTTTATTATTTTTATTTATTTATTTTTCCAGATTATTTGTTTTTGTAAGTGAATAATCTTATAAAACCAAAACACCCAAACAAAAACCCAAATAAACAAGTGATAAACCATATGCTTCAATTTGTATTCTTACTCCAACAGTTCTTTCTCTGGAGGTACATATTATTCTTTTTCAAAAGTCTGTCAGAATTGTCCTAGATCATTGTATTGCTGTTAATAGCAAAGTCTATCACATTCAACCATTCCACAGTATTCTTGGTTCTGTGTCCAATGTCCTCCTGTTCTTGCTTATTTCACTCTGCATCAGTTCATGTAGGTTTTTCCAGCTTTTTAAGTAATCATCCTATGCATCATTTCTTATAGCACAATAGTATTCCTTTACCATCATATTCCATCATATACCACAATCTATTCAGTCATTCCCTGACTGAGGAACATCCCTTTGGTTTCCAATTCTTTGCCACCACAAAGAGAGCAGCTATAAATATTTTTGTACAAAAAGGTCTTATCTTATCCCACTTTTTTTAAAAATCTCTTTGGGATACAGACCTAGTACTGATATTATTGGATCAAAAGACATATATTCTTTTATAGTCCTTTAGGCATCATTCTGAATTGCCCTCCAGAATATTTGGATCAGTTCACAACTCTGCTAGCAATGCATTTGTGACTTAATTTTGCCACATCCTCTCCAACTTTTATCATTTTCTTTTACTGCCATATGGGTCAACCTGATAGGTGTGAGGTGGTATTTCCTAGTTGATTTAATTTGTATTTCTCTAATCTAGTGATTTAGAACATTTTTTCATATTATTATTGATATCTTTGATTTCTTCATCTGAAAGCTGCCTATTCATATTCTTTGACCTTTTATCAATTAGGGAATGACTTAGATTCTTTTAAATTTGACTTAGTTCCCTGTATATTTGATAAATGAGTCCTTAATCAGAGAAATTTGTTATAAAATTTTTCCTCCAGTTTGTTGTTTCCTTTCTCATCTTGGTTGAATTGGTTTTGTGTATACAAAACATTTTTAATTTAATATAATCAAAATTATTAATTATATATTTTGTAATGTTTTCTATTCATTATTTGTGACATAAAAAAGAATTTGGTAGGACTCCTTCTTTTCTTATTTTGCCAAACAGTTTGAATAATATTGGGATTAATTGTTCTTTAAATGTTTGATAGAATTCATTTTTGAATCCATCTGGCCCTGGGCATTTTTTCTTGGGGAGTTCATTAATCGCTTGTTCAATTTCTTTTTCTGAGATGGGATTATTTGTTAATATAGGCAATTTATATTTTTGTGAAATGCAAATCAAAACAACTCTGAGGTTTGCTAAGGCTATCATTTTCCTCTACTTTGAGTTATTATTAATAAATCTTATAAAAATATAATACTTGAAGTATTGGGTATTAATTTCTGGTGACCACAAAGAGAAAGGGATTCTGGGAGATGAAGTCCAAGAGTACAAAATTCTATTTACACAGGTTAGATCAATTTACAACTCCACCAGCAGTGTATTAGTGTCCAAATTTTGCCACATCTTCTCCAACATTTATTATTTTCCTTTACTGTCATACTGGCCAATCTGCTAGGTGTAAGGTGGTACCTCAGAGTTGTTTTAATTTGCATTTCTCTAATAAGGAGGGATTTAGAACACTTTTCATGTGCTTATTGATAATTTTGGCTTCATCATGTGAAAGCTGCCTATTCATGTCCCTTGACCATTTGTCAATTGGGGAATGGCTTGATTTTTTGCAAATATGACTTAGTTCCTTATATATTTGTGAAATTAAATCTTTGTCAGAGAGTTTTGTTATAAAAATGTTTTCTCAGTTTGTTGCTTTCCTTCTAATTTTGGCTGCATTGGTTTTGTTTTTATAAAGCCTTTTTAATTTGATATAATCAAAGTCATTCATTTTACATTTTGTAATGTTCTCTATCTCTTTCTTAGGTCTTAAATTCCTTCCTTTCCCACAGATCTGACAGGTATACTATTCTATGTTCACCTAATTTATTTATTATTTTACTCTTTACATTTAGGTCATTTACCCATGTTGAATTTATCTTGGTATAGGGTGTTGTAATAGTTAAAATTAAATTATGAGGCTACTAGTAGCTTTAATAGCTTATATCAAAGTAGGGATAGTAAAGAGAGGAACATGTAGGAAAGATTTGGAGAATTGATTAGCTTACTACCCTATACGCCATTTGATGGATTGAAGCTCACCACCAACAGGGGCTCCTTCAGGTTCTAAACTCCAGCCAGAAGAGTGAAAGAGAGTGAACAATGCCTTGGTCTTGCCTTATAAGCAATTTTCTTCATCCACTAGTTCTCCCACATCACATCTCAGGAACCAATCATAGTTCCATAATTTGCCTGGCAGTGCCCATTGGGGTAGTACCTGTGGAATCAGTTTCCCATCTTGTTGGTTTCAACTTTCTTTCTCTGAGGGTTAGTCTATACCTGCACATCTTAATGGTGAATGACCTCCAGCTCACTGATTGATGATGTCAAACAAAGAAATGTAATGGGGAGGGAAATTTCCTTCCCACAGTGTAAGAGGTTGATCTAAACCTATTTTTTTCCCATGCTATTTTCCAATTTTCCCAGAAATTTTTGACAAATAGTGAATTCTTGTCCCAGAAGCTGGGATCTTTGGGTTTATCAAAAAACTAGCTTGCTGAGGTAATTTATCCCTAGTCTAGCCTATTGATCCACCTTCTGTCTCTTAGCTAGTACCGTATTGTTTTGATGACCACTGCTTTATAATACAGTTTAAGATCTAATACTGCTAGGCCCCCATCCTTCACCTTTTTTCATTATTTTTCTTGATATTTTTTATCTCTTGTTCTTCCAGATGAACTTTGTTATAATTTTAAAATTCTATAAAAAAGATTTTTGGCAGTTTGATAAGTATGGCACTGAATAAATAGTTTAATTTGGGTAGTATTGGCATTTTTATTATGTTAGCTCATCTTACCCATGAGCAATTAATGTTTTTCCAGTTATTTAGATCTAATTTAATTGTGTGAAAAGTGTTTTGTAGTTGTGTTCATATAATTCCCATGTTTGTCTTGCTTGATAAATTCCTAAATATTTCATATTAGAGTAATTTTAAATGGAGTTTCTCTTTCTAACTCCTGCTGCTGAATTTTGTTGGAAATATATAGAAATGCTGATGATTTATGTGATTTTTTTCTTGTATCCTGCAACTT
This sequence comes from Gracilinanus agilis, assembly GCF_016433145.1. Classification (NCBI taxonomy): domain Eukaryota; kingdom Metazoa; phylum Chordata; class Mammalia; order Didelphimorphia; family Didelphidae; genus Gracilinanus; species Gracilinanus agilis. The sequence continues at coordinate 577,832,794 of NC_058131.1, forward strand.
TGCTAATGTTAATTATTTCCACTAGCCTTTTAGTTGATTTTCTAGGATTCTTTTAAGTATACCATTATATTATCTGCAAAGAGTAATAGTTTAGTTAAAAACACTTTTCTTACAGGGTTGTGAGGATCTAATGAGCTAGTGTTTTTGCTTCACAAATTATTATTTTTAATATCCTTAACACCTTTCTTGGAAATCCTATGAGACTGGTAGGTCAAATGACATTTATTTATGTATATATTAGGGAATGCTTTTGATCTTACATATTTATATTGGTCCTGTATAAATCTTAGATGTCAGATTTTTATAAAAAATATTTGATGCAGGATTTTCATGAGCCCTCCCACTCCACCCTGGCCGATTTAAAAGCTGCTCTTTTTATTGTAGTTCATTGATACTTGTCCTTCATAAGCTTTAAAAATTTTTTTCTTAATCATTGCTTTGTCTTTTATGGTCACTATTATTCATTTTTTCATTAAGAATTCTACTTCTAGACAATTCTAAAGGTCTTATGACACAGAATACTATTCACCTCCAGAGAAAGAACTGTTGGAGTCAGATGCAGATAAGACATTTATTTTCTTTCATAATATTCATGGTTTTATTTTGGAGTTTTTGTTTTTTGAGTATACTCTTATAATAATGACCAACATGGAAGTATGTTTTGCATGATAATACATATGTAATTCAGATGAAATTGCTTAACATCTCTGAGAGGAAGGAAGGAAGGGAGGGAAGACGACAATTTGGATCTTAAAATTAGGAAATATATGTTGAAAATTGTTATTACATATAATTGGGAAAGTGAAATATCTTTGAACAAAAAGAAGAATTCTCCCTCTAGAGTGAGAGGGAGATATGAGAGGATGAGAAGGATAAAGAGGATTTGGAACTCAAAATTAAAAATTAATGTAAAAAATTGTTTTTTCATATAATTGGGGAAAAATAAAGCATTGTTAAGAATTCTCTTTCTAGCCAAAGTTGTGTTACCTACTTCTATTTCCTTTTAATTTTTATTTTCTGATGTGACATTTTTACATTCAAATCTCCTTATGGTTTGTAAATATTATTTATTATTTCTACTTTTAAAAATTTTTGATTATGATTCATTTATTTCCCTTGATCATATTTTTACTATGAGATTCTTAGAAATATGCATATTTTAATATTCCCATTCAGAAATTTCAATAGGTCACCCAACTCAAAATTTTTTACAATAGTTTTTTCAGATATAGCAGTAGCAAAATCATGATTAGAAGTCATTGATTTTTTAGTGTAGTCTGAAGTATAAAAGATTTTGCTTCATTCCTTCATTTTCACAATGAAACTTATTTTGCTTACATTTGTCTATTCCTGGTTTCCCATGACCAACTCCTTTAACATCATCTTGTTCCCTTGGTCCCCCATTCCTCCTAGAGATAAATTTTTCTGTACTATACAATCACCCAAAATATTAACTTACTAATAGAGAAACAAAATTTTCATTCCTGAAATAAGAAATCACTTCCTTCTATCCTCCACTTTATTTTTCTACCTCTTATATCTTACTCCATAGATACTTTCCCTTTGCCCTCTTAACATCTCTCAAATAATGTGAAAATTTAAAAGTAAAAAATAAACCCTTCTCCTTCTATAGTTTTAACCCCAGACATAGCAAACATTAATTTTAAGCATTAATTAAACTAAATTAAATTAAGAAACATTAATGTAATTTTCCTGACATTATTTATTTGGACCTTTTTATCTTTCTTCTATTTTGTGAGTTTTCCTGTTAAATACCTTACTCAGCACTTAATTCTTTTGAAGAAGTGATTCAAAAATCTTATGTTTTGCTGAAGAGTTGAATGCTTTTATTGGCTGTTAGATTCAGTCTCATAGGATATATTATTTTGATTTGTAAATCAAGTTCGTTTGCTTTTTATGTAATCATATCCCATATTTCCTTTGATTTTTCATAAATAGGGAGTAATCTTATACTATTCTTACTGAAATAAGAAAGTATTTTTCCCCCAGATACCTAAAATATTTGATGTCATTATTCTAAATTTTGACCATAATGTTTCTCAGTGAGATAAATTTTCTTTTTTATTCTATGGATTCTTTTGGTTACTCTTCATCATTTTCAATATTTTAAAACAGTTTAAAAATCTTATTTTTTCCTGTAAGGCTTAAAATTCATGCAATATCTCCTTGTGTTCTATCTTCTAATTTGATATTCTTATTTTATCAATAAGTTAAGTATTTATTAAGAGCCTATTATGAACCAGGCACTGTGCTAAGCTCTGGGGATACAAAAAGAGGCAAAAGACAAATCTCAAGGAGAATTCTAGCTAATAATAGCATTCTCATGTGTTCTCTGAAATATCTTTTTATTTTGCTCAATTAATTTTCTTTCTGCCTCTCTACTTTTGTATTCTGATGCCATAGTTCCTTTTCATATAATCTGCTGTGTTAGAGATGTTGTCATTTATCTAAAATACTCTACTTTTTGAACTCTAACTTGAAACTTCTAATTTCTGTCTATTTCTTTTGTCATCTCACTTAAGTCCTTGTTGTTTTTTTAACACATTATAAGGGTCTTTGAAGATGCTTTGATGTAAATTCTGTGGGCTTTGTGGAATTTAATACTTTTGATGTTCTTTTACTGTTGATTATTAATATTATTTGCTATTAAATATTTATTGTGATGATTCTTCCAATAGATTATGAACTTATTTTCTATTTTTTTGTTTTCTATCTTTATCAGATTATTTTTGAATCAGAAGGACAATTTGTATCATAACATTAATATTATACGATGAAAAATTTATGAATTTTTATAAACTGGTGAAGAATGAAACAAGCAAAACCAGGAGAATAATTTGTACAATAACAACACTGTAAAATAAACAACTTTAAAATTTGTAAGAGCTATGATCGATAACAATGATTATTTTGTGATTCCTGAGAACTGGTGATGAAATATACTACCCACATTCTGGCAGAGAGGTGATATATTTAGTATATAACATTATACATGTGCACATGCATACCCACGTGTATGTATGAGAATACATGTGCATATGTGTATTTGATTATAATCAATGGAGGAATTTATTTTGCATGTCTATCCACATTTGTTAACAAGGAATTTATATTTCTTTCTTTCCTCAATTTGTGATGGTGGGAAAGAGAGAAAATAGATGTCTGTTAATAAAAATGATTTAAAAAATAAAGTGGTGGGAGCATGTTACAAATATGGAATGTTGTATCAATTTTAGATGAGGTCACTCTATTGTTAGGCTTGCTTAGCTGCTTACTTTGATACGAAATACTTGCATTTGGGGGAGAATCTGTAAATAAACTGTTGTGAATGCATTAAACACAATAAAAAATTAAAAGATCAATAAAACTTTTTTTTTAATTTTTTTTTTTACATTTTTAAACCCTTAACTTCTGTGTATTGGCTCCTTGGTGGAAGAGTGGTAAGGGTGGGCAATGGGGGTCAAGTGACTTTCCCAGGGTCACACAGCTGGCAAGTATCTGAGGCCTGATTTGAACCTAGGCCTGGCACTCAATCCACTGAACTACCCAGCTGCCCCCTCAATAAAACTTTTAAAAATTAAAAAATTTGAGAGTCAGATTAATATCAGAAAAGAATGTCCTCTAAGGAGGGAGAAATCACCATCTTTTAAGGAAATCTATTTTACTTTTAGATAGCCCTAATTCTTAGGAAGTTTTTGTAGCTTTAACTCTTCTCCTTGGCATGCTCCTCTAGAATCAAATAAGACAAGTCTAATAACTCCATCTGCTGCTGTTCCAGATATTTGAAGATAACTATTGAGTTCCCCCCTGAGACTTATATTCTCCAAGCTACCTATAGCTAGTTCTTTCAACTGATCAACATATGCAGTTATATGTGTGCTCTTTGATTATAGGACCTTTTTCTCCCCCTCATTTTGCCTTTATCTCATCAGTGCCTTGCATATATTTAGGTGTTTAATAATTATTTGCCAGGTAAGAAAGAAGATACTACTACTACTTCTTGGTTAGAAGGAAATGCAATTTGGGTTGGTTTTTGTCTTATTTTTTTCCAATAGTGATTCTTGGTTCTCTCTTCTAGTCTTAAATGGGAGCAAAAGTATCTGAAGGACTACTTAACTGTCAGGAGGGTATCACTCATGATTATTTAACCATGCATTTTTGGATGAGTTGGTTTCTTTTTTTTTATTTAACTTGAAATTTTTTTCCAGTTAGATGTAGAAACAATTTTTGACAATTGTTTTCTGCCATTTTGTGATTCAGATTCTTTTCCTTTCTCTCTGTGTTCTCTCCCCAGGTGGTAAATAATCTATCAGATTCTTTTAAAAAAATGGTATTTATGTTATAATTGTGTTTCTTAGCATTCATCTTTTCCCTTCTTTTTGCTAGCTGTCTTAAAATAGGGGCAATATTTGTTACATTTTCTATTCCTTATTATATTCTTTGTTCTCTTCAAGTAGTTAACCTAGATTGAGTTAGATCATTTCCCTTAAGGCAAAATTAGAGTGACAAGCTAGAATACTGACATAGGGAGAATATATGGGTCTTAACTATGGACCTGAGGTCAGGTCTGGAAATTGCTAAGAGATTAAGTCCCAAAGCAATTGTCTGAAACTATAGCAGCAGGGGTGATATGGAATCTAGTCCCAATTTGTTGGCCAAGGATATGAAGGGAACTGGGAATGTTAGTGACTTAAGTGCCAGGAATAACGATCTGATATTCTTTAGTTATTTTTCTCCCCATAAGAATTGCCTAATGGTCATCATTTCATTTGTCTTTTTCCCATTGAAGCTATTTTTATTGAATTATTGGTTACTTTTTTTCTTATTTATTTCAGTTAGTAAGGAGGGAAATGAGCTCTAGGTTACCTCTTTATCTTCCTAGGATTCATTTCATAGAACTTTTCACCATTTCACAACTTATTTCTCCTTCAAAACCCAGTTCAGGCATCATCTCTTTTGTAAAATATTCTCTTAACTATTCTGTTTGAAATGATATTTTCTTCCTCCTTGGGGACTCTAAAATAATTATTGCCTCCATAATTCTCCTTGTGGATTACTCCTTTAATTTTTACTAGAACTCATTGGGAGATTCCCTGAGGGGTGACTTCAACTTCTTGTTTTATGGGTAACCTTATGGGTTTGTAGTCCTAATGAACCCATTTTCCTTGCTAGTGACAATAATTCAGTAAAGACATTTACTAAAATGATACGGTAAAATTAGTAGACATAGAGCTTCCTACTACTATTTATTGTTCAGGCATGTCCAACTCATCATGCCAGGACCTTTTATCCTTCACTATCTCCAAAAGCCTGTCCAAACTCATGTTTTATTGCTTTCATGACATTATCCATGTTTCATCATTTGCCTTCCCCTTCTCAGTTTGCCTTTAATATTTCCCAGTATCTGAATCTTTTCCAATGAATCCTGTCATATCATTGTGTGGCCTATGTATTTGATCTTCAACTTCAGTATTTGTTCTTCCAATGAATTATCTAAATTAATTTCTTTAAGTATCAACTGATTTGATCTCCTTGTTGTCTAGGTGACTCTCCAAAGCCTTCTCCAGCACCACAACTTGAAAGTGTCAGTTTTGTGGTACTCAGCTTTCCTAATAGTTCAACTCTAATAGCTTAAACATCGCTGCTCATTCCTCCTCCAAATTTGGGATATAAAATCTCACAAATACGCAACATTCATGAGAAGAATGGATTCAAAATTAGTGCTCAGCCATAGTGAGATACATGTGTAAGATAGATTTGTGTCAAAAGCAACTCACAATTCTTATGTGAAGGGTCAAATTTGGGTGGGGGGACAGGAGTTTGAACAAAAGCCAGTGCGCAGTTTATTAAACACAAGACACTTAATTTATTATTAGGAAATAGGAAGCAGGAAAGTGAAAGTAATCTTATAATAGATTATAACTATACCCAAGATCCCAATCCTAATTAAATTTTTCTAGAAAACCCTACATCTATCTGCCTCAGAGGGCAGTATGTTCTACTAGGCGGAAGCCCTTGCCTACTCTCACTACTCTATCTGATAATATAACCACTATCTATCTACCTTATCTACCCAAGTTAATCAATATCATAAGGCCTTAATTCAGTTCTCTGTCTCCAACCAGAGAGATTGCTAGCAGCACAACCTCTCCCCAGGAGTCCCAGAGACAAAATCCCTTTCTAATGGTCTGCAACTCAGAAACCACACTCAGCCATACCCTTCTGTCACCAACTGCCAAACTGCACAGCAGGGAGTCTTTTAGTGAAAAATATTATTGCTCATTTCCCTCCTAAATATAAAAAAGGAGAAATTAATAAAAACTCTCAAATCTTAGTATTACAGGTCCTAGAAGTCCCTTTAACCAGTCATCTCAGAGTCTTTTCTGCACAGTTGACTATTTGATTGTCAAGAGACACACTACTTGTTTACTATTTCGAATGACTTTTTCTCTCTTTGTTCCTGTCTAGAGTGTGGGTTTCTGTTCCTTTCCTGCATTTAACGTCTTCTTCTGGTTTAGTAGCTCCTCTTTAAAATTATTGTTTAGGTTTGAGGGAAAAAATATCCCTCTTCTCCTCTGCAGAGCTCTCCTAAAGGGGTAGTTCCTAGTTTGTTCCTCAGGGTTTAGCTATTTAAAGAGATGTGGCCAATGTGTTTTGTAAACCTTCTCAACTCAAAAGGGCATTCATATCTCAAAAAAGAGTCAGGGCATTGACACATCTTTAATGGTTTTTTATTGTTTAACTTTTTAGACATCACATTTTGTTTCCTAACAAGACTATTGTGGGTTTTTTAATTAATATCCAATATTCTAAGTATTATATTTAAGAAGATTTATTAATAATAAAGTAACATAAGAAGCCTAAGTAAAGAAAGCCAGCCTCTCACACAGAAATAGAGGAAGAGGGAGATTACAGAACTATATATACAATAATGTAAAGATGCATGTCAACAAAGGGAAAAGCATTCTGGGCAATGTAGTTTTAGGGGTCCAAGAACTTTCTAACTATATACAATAAACTCATTAGCTTTATAGGATTATAGATTTCTAGATGAAAACCCCCTAGAGGTCATCTAGTCAAGTTATCCTTATTTTACAAATGAGAGAAGTGAATCAAATGGAAAACAAAGATAACTTATTCAAAGTCACACAAGTAATCCATTTCAGAGCTGAGGTTCAAACTCAGATTTTCTGACTCCAGAGTCACTTTTCCCATTTTATCAAAATGGACTCTCATGATTTCATATCCCTCAGAACTTCTAGAAAAAAAAACACAAACAAAAAACTTTTTGCACATAAAAGATACTCAATAAATATTTGCTTGTTTGATTGCAGGACCCTACCATCTTCATTTTTTCCATACTGAAGAGTCTGCCTTCCTTTGCCTGTCCTCACAAGAAAGATGGATGTATTGAGAGGCTTATGAACACCACAGGTAAGGTGAATGCTGATGGGGATCTTAAGGCTGCTTCACAAGAGGCAAAAGAGTTTCCTATGGGAGGAGAGGGTCCCCGCCTAAATCGCTTAGAAATGACTTGTCGGTTTTCTTGATAATTGCATTGTTATAGTTTGTAGAGAAAGAATCTGAATCCAGAGAAGTACAATCTAAATGTAAATGAATGTTTACCTGGGCATTTGGAGTCCCTTTGGGGTTGGAATACTGATGTGCCAGTGTTTAATAATGCTGAACAGAAGCTAGAGGTGTAGAATCAGGGAATCACCCTTCTTTCTTTCCTCCTCTCAGGACAAGGTGAAATGGATCTCACTTTACTTACGACCGTCTTCTGATCCTTTAAGAGCCAACGACCACGTAGAAAAAGGAAGACACTTATTGAGACAGTACACAAAAGATGGTCCTGACTCTATAATAACTTATAATCCAAGGCAGAAGATAATGATGTCTGTATTAATGCCAAATCCAATAACTTTTGCTTAGTCTTCATTCTTTCTGGTTTCTTAGATACATCTGGATACTGTTGGCCAAACTCCCTTTTTTTTTTGGAACTCTGACTCCCTTGACTTCTATAACACTGTATTAGCCTGGTTCTATTCTTGCCCTTCAGAATATCCTCATATCTTTTCATTGTTGATTCTCCCTCTCCTAAGATGAGTATTCCTGAAAATTTGAAATCTTTTTCTGTACAAATTCTGCTTTAGATAGCGTATCCATTCTTGTGGCTCAAGCCATCACCTCTATACAGATGTCAAAATCTACATCTTTTGTTTCTTTTTCCTGAACACCAATTTCATAGGTCCACCAGCCCACTGGATTTTTTCACTTGCATATTCCAATGCACCCATAGTGACCATGTTTGAAGTTGAATCTGTCATATAACTCCCACTCAGAGATCAAGTTTCACCTCCTTTAGAAAATTTCCATTTTTTTACCCCAACATTTATATTTCTCTTCCCCCCTAACCCCCGGACATTGTGCTTCTCAATGAAGCCTCAAGATCATGCCAAGTCTTAGGGATTCCAATCACACTGCTGATTCATATTTGGTTTTCAGTCCATTAAAGTTGCAGACTTTTTTAAAGACAAACTGATGCTTAGCCAAGTTTCCTTATTTAGTCCTTGTGAAATTAATGTTTCTCATCCATGTATTAGACTTGACATTTGTTCCTAAGAGGCAGTTGTGGCATAGTCAAAGAAGTGATGAATTTAAACTCAGAATGATGTATTTGAATTCTACCTTTATATACTGAAGAGGTAGACATGTAGTATTTATGTGACTTTCAGCAAGTTATCCAACCCTTCAGTCCTTTAGGCAATTCTCAATATTGCAAAGAAAGTGTTTTTTTAATTAATTTTGATCAATAAAAATTCATATTGTCTTCCTTCCTTCTATAATTGAGAAAGAAAGAGAAATAAAATCCTTGTTCTAAGTAGGTGTAATCGTTCAAAACATTCTTCCTTTGGCTGTGTCCAAAATGTATGTCTCAGTTTGTACTCTGCATCCATCACCTCTCTAAAAATAAATGAGTAGTATATTTCACATGTCCTCTAGAATCATGATTCCATTGGTTAGAGTTCCTAAGTTTTTTTTTTCAAAATTGTCTGACATGACAACATTTTGTACACCTATAAACAATAATTGTGGTTCTACTCACCTCAATTGCATCAGTTCATAACAAGTCTTTCCAAGTATCTTTAAAGTCATTTCTTTTATCATTTCTTATAGCATAATAGTATTCTATTACATTTATATGTCAGAACTTATTTAGCTGGTATCCCATTAGACAGTCCCTCAGTTTCCAATTCTTTGCTACCACAAAAAGATCTGCTATAAACATTTCAGTATATCTTTAAAGTTTTTTTTATTGCTTAGAACTATTCTCTTTGAAATATCCTCTCTTTTATTCCTTCTTTTTTTCTTCTCCCCTTATCTTACTATTTCCCTGAATGAAATGTATTTCTATATCTGTTAATGTTATCTCATTTACTCACTCTGCTAAGCAATTTTATTAATTCTTTTATTTTCTTCTTTTCCCTAATAGAACTAAGTAAAAAACCCCAAAGAAACAGAATTTCTTATATTTTGTTGTTGTCCTTTTTTTTTATTTACCAGACTCAGTTCATTCGGGGATTTAGGATTCCTGACACTGTTCTTAAACAACTATGTCACACTTTTATATTCATCCTGTTGCCTGTTCTTGCTACTTCTTTTTTTTGTATATCTTTAAAAAAGGTCCTTTTGTATCTAAATTAAGAAAGTACTCTTCAGATGATTCTCTTTTTCCTCTTCACTGGAATTATTTTTCTTTTGTGTCTTTGAAGCTTCATTCTTGAGAATTTCTTATCAATCCTGACTTGATTTCTAATGTAAAATTTCAGTCCATGGCTTCCTATCTATCCTTTGTGAGCTTTTTGAAAACTACACTTTAAAAACCTAGAATGCATTGAATGCATTTGAGATTATATGTGGCTTTCCTTTCGTCTATCAAAAGTGCTAAGATGGAATAGTCCCATTATTACCACCCCAGCAATTACTTCTTCCTTCCTGGAGATACCAAAATACCAACCAAATTTTTTGTAGCTATTGTTTCATGTGTGTTTCTGGAGAAAGACCATAAATATTTTGAGGCAATAAAGGAAACAAATATTTATTAAGTACCTACTATGTACCAGACATTGAGCTAAGCACTTCACAAATATTTCATTTGTTCCTTAGCAGAAGTTCTGGGGGGTTAAGTGCTATTATCATCCCCATTTTACAGTTGAGAAAATAGAAATTAAATGACTTGTCTGTGGTCTCATGTCTAGTACATCTCTGAGTGCAGATTTGAACTCAAGTCTTGTGACTCTAGTCCTGGCACTAGATCCACTGTGTCTTATGGTGGCCTTCTATCAAAAAACATCTTATCTTGTGTAATGCTTAGCACAGGACTGGAAAGGCAGTAGTACTCATGTGATTGAACAAAAAGAAGTATATAGAAAGGGTGACTTGACTTAGACTAAATATGCAAAACTAGGCAATTTATAAAAACAAGTATTGGTTTTACTGGTTGAGAGATGTTTGTTAATTGGGGACAATAAAGGTTTTTATATTTAAATAGCAATATTTTGAAGGAACCATCATTTCCCTTTGAATTCCTAAGGTGTGTTAGAATTTGCTCTAGAAAGGGATAGGAGGAACCAAGGTATATTATTAAAAAGTCTTCAGGTCATTCCCTCTTCAACTCCTTTTACTCTTCATCATCAAGGTTGCCTTTTCCTTCTAGTTTGTCCTTCCTCTTGTGTCTCACTGCCTACCCTTCCTAGACTATTCATTTTATGGTCACCAGCTAAGGTCACACGACAGTCTCCCCCTTCTTATAAAAAATGTTTGCCACAGAATGATGTAGACAATAATCAGCTTTTTACTCTAAAGTGATAGGAATTTGTTGTAAGATTCAGTGGCACCGGGCAGGAGTAAGTGTCTTCTAAGGTGGCAAAGTACAACTACACCTATTAATATATAAGCTTCTTGAGGGTTGAGACTATTGCCTTTTTGTCTTTGTGTGCCCAGTGCTTAGCATAGATTCAGACACACAATAATGCTGAATAAATGCTTGTTGATTAATTGATCCAAAGTAAAAAAACCCAGAATTTGTTATCAACTCCTTCATGGAGAGGCTGTCATGAAAACATGGGTGCATGAAACTGACACTATCTTAATATTGTGCTTTAAGCATTTCTGGCCAATTCTTCTTTTAAAGGAAGGGGAACACAGCAAAACTTGGTCCATAATAGGTGGGATGTTTGATGAAGGTCCTAGGAATGAAGTTTTTTATTTTCTTCTGCTTTTTCAGATTCCATAGCTTGTCCAGATAGCTCAATATTCAAGGAATTCAATCTACTCCAAACAATCAACAGTCTTGTATTTGGGACTTAAATAGCTCAACTTTGAAAGAAATCAAGATTGATGACTGAAGGAAATTCTTACAATCTATGCTGAATATTCCATTTGGTTTAAATATGTTTTTGAAAGCTCCAGGCTTTAATTTGAAGACTGTCTCTGGGTTAAGGTATGGGCTAGGTTTCTTGATTTTTTTCCCAGTTAGACAATGAGCTGCTTCTCTGAGATATTATTGGGTTTCCAGAGTTCTCTGTCTTGCCGCTAAAAGAACAGAATAACATACCTAATATACACAAATGCCTAACTTCAAAATGATAAATTTATAAATACAGAGATATCAAAAACTGTTTTTGCTCCCTACCCACTTTAGTGCTATCAATTAATGAATCAACAAATATTTATTAAGCACCTACTACGTGCCAAGCATTGTGGTAAGCACTGATGATACAGAAAGAGGCAAAAGATCATCTTTGTACTTGTGAAAGAAAAGATGTTCTATTGCCTTTATATTATTGATTATGAACAATGATCACACATAATCCTTTAGATAAGTAACTGCAATTATAAGTTTTAGAAAGAGTTAGATCTAATTATAAAACAAACTGTGTATAAATATATGTGATATATGCTATCAATTTTAGTAATATAATGTTAACCATAGTATTAGAAAATATATAGTTTGATGCATTACAATGTTATAGTGATTAACAATATTAAGGAATAAAACTTTAAGTCTGTGTAGCTATCTAGATAAGATGAAACCCATGCAGAAGGATTCGGGCTCTTGGGAGTGGAAAGTGTTCAGCTAGCCTGATAAGAGAGTAAGAAACAACCTTGTTTTCTTCAGGTAGTGTTTGATCCTTTAAAGATTTATGCCACTATATGCTCCTCAGAGTAGTGTGGCCAATGGAAGTTACTCTGACCTCAGTAGGACAGTTAGCCTTGCATTGAACTTTGAGGACTCCATAGTGAAATGTTCCAAACCCTTGTTAGCAAGCACCATTGTATGTTTCTTAACATCATCTGTATGTTCTGCTGTGTTAATGACTTATGCCAATTTGTTATCATAAAGCTATAAAACATACTGTTGAACATCTATACACAGTCTTAACACAACTGGGTATGATGAGGTCTCCAACTTATTTCATATCCACAATAAAATAAAGGTGGATTTTCAACTCATAATTTTGGTCTAGATTTCTTATTCTTTTACACCCTCAAAGAGCTCACAATATACCAATATAATATACAGGATGGACAGGAAATAATGAACAGTAGGATGGAACTAGAATTAAGAGGGGTTTGGAAAGAAGATGGGATTTTAGGTATAGTGTAACATGGAAAATGGCAGGGTGGGATTCCTACAAGATACAGGGTCAAGCTTCAACCCAGAATTCCAGGGTCTCCCTCTCCTAACCCCCACCCTTAGAACTCTGGGTGAGGGGCAGTTTAGGACAGTTAGGGGCAGTTGGTTCTTGGGGTTGGAAGTGAGCAGATCACTCTGCTTGTTGATCCCAGTTCTTGATTGCTTTGAAGGCCTTGTGGCAAAAGCCATTTTAGTTCTTCTATGCCGTTAGCCTGTTTAGCTGAACTAGAGACCTTTCCAGCAACAGCACAATTGTTATTTATTTATTTATTTAGATTTTAGAAGAGATTAATTATAGGCTTTGAGGGCAAGCTAGATATAAAGGCTACCTCTCCCTCCTGGGGGGGAAAGGGGCTGTTCCAACCTAACAGTTTAGGGCTTCCCAAACCTGATTTTACCTTTTGACCAAACCTCCCGTCCTTCCCTTCTTCTCTTATCAGTAAGCCTTCATCTTTTGGGAGTTGTACCTAGCTATTATTTTGGGGAATACTCACATCCATCTTCAGCTAAGTTTCCCTCAGTTGTGTGACCCATACAAGTCAAATCCTCCTTCTGTCCCTGATAATTACATGACATCAAGCTTCTCCTATTTTCCCCTAGTCAAATCTGTGGGGAAATAAATTGAGAAAGTTAAATCTTAAGGAGATTAGTTTAACCTAACCTTGCCAGAAGATATCAGGCTAACCACCATTTCCAACTGATTTCTAACTGCTTGGTGGGAGGGGTGAGAGTATAAGGAGTACTCAGCCAGCTTGTTCCCCTCCCTTCTCACTCAAGCCTGTCAGTGGGGAAGGAGTGAGTCCAGAAAGGTATTGATTTCTGGCCATGCCTTCAGTTTCTCAAAACACTGTTTCATACAAATATAACAGTAGGCATAGTATATGTGTAGATGAGGAGGAAAAGCATTCTAGGCATGGAGCACAGAAAGAGAAACTTCTTAGAGCAGAGAGAATCCAGACATCATCAGATAGTGAGACCTCGCAATTGCAGACATGACTCTTAGAATTCCCACCTTCCTTCAAAAGTTAATTCAATCACCACCTTCTCCATGAACATCTTCCTGATCCCTCACCTGGTAGAAAATCACCAGATTATTTTTGTTTTGTATGTATTTATTCCTGTATATGTGTGTATATATATACACACACACACACATACACACATATACATGCCTTCCCTAACAGTATATAAGTTCCACTAGTACAGGAACTATTTTTATTTGTTTTTTTTATTTTCTCAACATCTCACCAATGCTTAATGGAAAATATGCTTAGATGCTTCTTGATTGATTGTGAAATGCAGACCTTCTGGTGGTTGGGATACTGAGGAAGTAAGAGATGAGATATGAGAGAGATAGAGAGAGATGCATGAAGTGCTGTTTACACAAAATGTTTTCCTCTTTTCCTTTTACTTACCCAGTGTAGTCAGAAAGGAGAGTCAGATTACAAGGAGTTGTGGAGTGAATGAGAAGTGAGGAGATGTAGGCTGGGAGAAGAGCTTACTCTTTCATAGTAGCAAAGAACTGGAAACAAAGTAGATTTCCATTGATGGGGGGTAAGTTGTGGTACATAAATATTAAGGAATATTACAAAACTATAAGAAACAATGAAAGATTCATGGAGAAGCATGAGAAGCCTTAGATGAACTGATGTAAAGCAAAATAAGCAGAACCAGAAGAAAGGTACATAACCACCCTCAAATTAAATGGTAGAACAACAATAACAACAACAAAGCAAATGAAATGAATCCTGAGAAAATATAAAATGACTAAAGTAGGAGAAAAGAGATAAGAAGGTATTTCACTCTGCTTTTTTTCAGTTGTGGTTATGCTAAGGAATTAATGTGTATAATATTAGACATTAGATGTCATAATTTTACTTCACTTTAATATTTTTTTTTTAAACCCTTAACTTCTGTGTATTGACTTATAGGTGGAAGATTGGTAAGGGTGGGCAATGGGGGTCAAGTGACTTGCCCAGGGTCACACAGCTGGGAAGTGTCTGAGGCCGGATTTGAACCTAGAACCTCCCGTCTCTAGGCCTGGCTCTCAATCCACTGAGCCACCCAGCTGCCCCAACTTTAATATTTTTTTAAAATGTGTTGTTATTAAGGATGTCTGTCTAAGAGGGGCAGGGAAAAAGAATACATTGGTAAATATAAGTAAAATGTAGCAATAAAATTTAAAAGAATTTGATTGCAAAAGAAAGAAAATATTGGACCAGTAGGTCAAAGGACTGTATAGTCAGGGGAAGTGTTGCACTTTTCAAAATAAAGAAGAATTAATTATATTAGAAGCAAAGGAGAGAGAAGGCATGATTAACAGATTGGGGTCCTGGAGGAAGCAATCAAAGATGAGATCAATATAACAAGTGTCATATTCTTATATATATATATATATATATATATATAGCATATATAATATATCATATTCTTATATATATATATATAACAAGTGTCATATTCTTATATATATAACAATATAACAAGACTCACAGTTGTGAGTCTCACCTTGATTGACAGGTGAAGACAGTTGGAGACATTGGAATGTTCCCAGATGCCATGAGGACAAGAGGAAAGGCAGTTGGTCAGAGGATATAAATACCCTGACAGCCATCTGACAAGGACCTTTGGCTTTGACCCTTGGCCTGGAACCCTGGGCCTTGGACATTGATCTCTGATCTTGGAGCAATGACCTGTGGATCTCTGACCATGAGTCCTCTGATTCTCTCTGAATTCCCCCTAGATAGTTAGACATCTGAACCATCATTAGATATTTAGGTATCCCGGCCTAAGTGGGAACTGGGAAGAGGGAAGGAGAAGAAGCAGAGGGAGGTAAGGGAGGTATTTCCTGATGGCTGTAGGACTGACATAACAACTGGCAATAAGAAGCTGAGAGGGATCATCGATATCTGTATCAACCAAGCAGATTGCTTTCTCTGGTTTGGCTGTGGCCAAGCTGAGCCAGAGGAGGTGAAGAACAAGAGCTCCAGCATTATTAAACGGCCTACAGTCCTGAGGGATTAGTGATCATAGATTAGTGACAGGGTCTCCTATCCCCAATCCATTCCTGTTTATTCCTTTCCTTTATTAACATCTATAGATAAAGTTTATTAAGTACCTTACTGAGTAGTTATTACATCACAACTCTTGGGGAGGGAGCAACGCAGTCAGATGAAAACGTTATCCAAGGCTAATAGAGCCTAATATTAATAATTAATCCAACTCCAAGTGGGACCTGAAAGGGTTACCCATCCACCTGACCTTTAGGGATCCTGCCTGGGCTCTGTTATCGAGAAGGGGCAGTTATTATAACATCCATCTGAGTGACAGGACTCCAGTGTCCCTGAACCAGCTATCAAGGGAATCCAAAGCACAGCTTCCCTGATTAATATACCCTATATTAATATAATAGTAGACAATACCTTCTTTATAACACAAGTAGAGCTGTGAGTCTTAGCCTGAAGTTGAGAGACAAGATTCTTTGTTTGTTTGTTTGTTTCTTTCTTTCCTCCTTTCCTCTTTTCTTGCTTTCCTTCCTTCCTTCCTTCCTCTTCCTTCCTTTCTTTTTTTTGCATTATTGTCATTGTGAGAAGTTTGGTGAGGGAGAAGGGGTCATTAAAGAAACTAGAAATTTCTCAAAGACAATCCAGCCCAATATCTTTTTTTGAATCCTATATCCAAAGCATTGTCCATTTGCACTGTTTTTCATATGCATATATATGTGTGTATATACATACACATATACAGTTGGATGTATTCTATAGGTTGCTTAGCTAACTACAAGTTGTAACCCAGACAATAGAAATTCTTTATCCACTTAGATTTTCTTTCTGGAATTGTTAAGCCAAAATAATTTGAGTAGTTACAAATCTCTTTCCATTGGCTCTTCATTGTTTAGGGATTTGATATAATTTGCACAAATTGATCCATGAATAGGATGATCTGAAGGATTAACTCTAAGGGATACTGCTTCAAACAGGCCTAAACACAAAGTCTCCTTCAAAACAATAGTAGTGAATACCTTTGGTGAGCATATATTTCCCTTGTTTATACTTTACTGTTATCAATCAGATAATCATTGAACAATGTTATCTCTACTGTTTTATCTCTAAAGGAATCTTGAATATTTTTATCATCATATAAGTGACACCTTGTTGGAAGAAACCTTTGGAGATAATGATTTGAACTGTTGAATCAAATGCTTTTAAAGCAACAATAAAATAATACAGTGGATTTCTGTGTTCAAAATATCATTCAGCCATTTGTGTGATGGCAAGCATGTGGTCTAATATGAAATATTGTTTGCAAAGGCCTTCTTGTTCCCTTCATTGAAGGTATCTTCAATGCATTTGTAGTTGATTTTCATAAATATTATTTATATAGGAAATTAGGCATATTGACAGTAACTGTTGATATTTTCTTGTTTTTATGTTGGTATTAGCAAAGTCCTTCTAGTCTTTTTTCCCATGATTTCTGTATTTTTCCCTCCTTGAGATACCTTGTGAAGCCATTTCTCAATAGATTGTATCGCCGCTGGCACAGATTCCTTCTATATACAGTTAACCTAATTTGGCCATTTTCTTCTTTGTCCTCTTTAATGCCATTTCTAACTTGTCTATGAGCACATTCAAGACTGTGTTGTTTTGAATCTGAATATGGTGGTCCTCATCTTTTAAAATCTTGTGATTAAAAAAAAAAGTTTTGTTATAAAAATCTTTGCAGATCTTTTCCATTTATCTCGTGTGGTTTCTCTTCCATTTATATCTTTAAATACCCCCAAGATAATTTTGTTCACTTGTGTCATTTCTCACCAAGCTCTCTTTGCACTGGCTTTATCCCCACTGTTTCTTTCTGCTTCATGAGACTCATCCATTTTTCATCTATCCATCATTCATCATTATCTTCCTCCAGAAGACTTTCTAAACTAATTTATATTTTAAACTAGTGTCACCTTTGGCTACTATATCTGTCTAATGAGAAAGTGAGTTAAACATTTGCTGATACATTTGATCTCTTTGTTATGGTTATTGATTTAAGTCAGGTAAACTTTGGCATGAGATTATAGTCTGTGTCTATGTCCTTTCTTCTATCTATATCTCATTTTTCACCAATAATGTTTCACAAAGGTAAGAATTGATTTGTTTTATGTGCATGCCATGTCACTTTCTAATTTTTATTCTTCAGACTTTGTACTAATTTTGATTTTCACAAATTAATGGTCTTTTCACAGATAGATGTGATATAATCCCCAAATCTTTAATGACTCATTTCTGCTCTATTAAAAGATAATCAATTTCACTTTTATTATTCAGTGATCACTATGTACAAAATGTTCCTTTTTTTTCCCTTGAAGAAAACTTCTAAGATATTAGACCCAAGGTTTCTGTGCAGTCTCTAAGGGTTGTTTTTTTTTGCCACTCTCATTATTCATTTTTGATCCTTATTTTACAATATGTTTCTGACTAGTCTTGTTTATTTTCATCTTCACATTGAAGTCATAGAGTATCCAATTGTATATTTGTTTTAATTTGGAGGCTGAAATTAAGTTCTTCATAGCATTTCTCCACCTCTGTATCCTTTCCAAAAGATATTACTACATAAGCTACAATTATTTTTGGACTGGTCTTTTCCAAAATATTTATCATTAACACTGCAATATGACATGTTTCATTAAATCTTGAGATGTTTTATATCCAGTGAAATAATTGTTTCTGTTTCCTCTGAATGCATGATAAAAATCAATTCTACCAAATCCTTTATTTGCCTTTTCAAAGAGAACTTGTTGACCTTCTTTCCATTTAGAAGTTATTGTACATTGAAGGAACTAGGAAGTGTCAGAATGAGAGATTTTTTTTAAAGAGAAGAATTCAGAATTCTTCCTTCTGGTTATGTGAATGACAGGAATTTAAAGACTGAAAGAGTTTGGTTCCTTCAGGAATATGTCCACTCATTGGCTTTTGGACAAGGATCTTACATTTTTAGTACCAAAAGCTATGTTAAAATTTATAGATAGCTTAAAAGCTCCATCTCTGGTCCCTTATTTAATGATTCTTCTAATGTAACTTCAGGGCCACATAGGACTGAGTCATATTTATATTTTAATTTGTTATGAATTATGGCCAATGAATTCATGGGATGCTCCACTTACTTAATAAATATATTAAACACCCACCTTGTTCCAGGCACTGAAATAAGTGCTAAGAATAAAAAATAAAAAATGGAAAAGACTTCTCTTGTCCAAAGAGTTAACAATCAATGGGAGAAAAAACATGCAAAAAATTTATATATATATATATATATATATATAAATATATATACAGAGCAGAACCAGAGAGAACTGGTAGCTCCAGCTCATCGAGTAATANCCTAATAAGAAAGGTTTGAGAGGCTGGAGGATAGAATTAATCATACAAATGAGTCTGGTTGAATGAGGGATAAGAGAATGAATGCAAAGGAAATTTTGGTTAAATATGGGAATTTCAGAATTTAAGATCTTGAAGGCAAAGTAGTATCCTGTTATAACATAGATTGATTATAAAGAGCTTTTGGAATAAACCAGATATCATGTTGAATGCTAAATCCAAACTTCCTGTATTTTAGAATATTGCTTAGGGTCTGACCTTGAGCCTAAGAAAAGGGAAAGAAAGTTTTTTTCTGATTTATCCTATGTAGCTTATCTATAATATAGTATATAAATATGTGTGTATATTTATATATATATAAAGCAAATATATATAAATAATATAATATATTGTTTATAAAACAATCTCCCATTGTCTATAACTAAGGCTATTTTTATTTATCTGGCTTCATTTTGGGTTAAATAGACTTTGTGTGTTGGTCCAAGGCATTTCATGTTATTATTTCCATGGGAAAAACAGAGTTCCATGAAATTAACTTTGGAATGAACTTGTGGGACATAACCTGTTAGTGAAATGAGCCTTCAAGAAAAGTTCAGTCATTGATAGCCATGAACAATAAAGAATTGTGAGACGAGAGCTGGTTCAGGAATCAATGTATTAAGTAAAGCCAGGTTATAGTTCTGTAAGATGTTAGGTGAGAT
Organism: Gracilinanus agilis; assembly: GCF_016433145.1. Classification (NCBI taxonomy): domain Eukaryota; kingdom Metazoa; phylum Chordata; class Mammalia; order Didelphimorphia; family Didelphidae; genus Gracilinanus; species Gracilinanus agilis. The sequence goes on from NC_058131.1 coordinate 577,852,581, forward strand.
ATTTTTCTTTTTCACTGGCTACACATTTATGATGAAAATAGTTTTTGACACTTAGACTTGGATGGATAAGGATACACTGAAGAGAGAATCTATTAACAGCTTTTTGAGGTACTCCATTTTCATATGTAGCTATTTCTTAACTGTGATCACTGATGGAAGAGATCAGTGCTTTAACTAATTCAAAATTCATTTATATTTGACTTTGGAATAAATCACAATTTTTTTTTGCCTGAAGAAAAGGAATATTAGGTTGGATAACAGATTTAGCTTTCTAGTTAGTTTTTGTTCAGACTTAAAATAAAATTAGTCTGATTCTTGGATCATACAAATGATGGCATGAAGAAGATGGCCCAGAAGCATTTCCAGGTCATGCGCCATTTATCCTGGCATCAAAAAAATTGGATGCAGATAATCTGCCATGTGGATGATATACATTTAGGAAGCTGAACATTGACAGTACTGTCAATTTTATGTTAATTATATTTTAAAAGTTTTATTATTGCCTTCTATTTTTATATCAGCCTTTTCTTCTTAACCCCTCTTTCACTGAATGCTCCCTTATAACAAAGAAAAAAAGATAACATTTACTGCCATATTCCACATTCAACATCCATGGTCTCTCCTTTCTTCCTCTACCCTTACTCCTTAGTGCTCCCTAAGGAAAGGAGAGTTATATTTTATTTTCTGTTCTCCAAGACTAAAATAATTAATGAGGTAAAAAATGAGAGAATCTGATGATATTCTCCTTGTATTTTGCCCTGATCTGACAGCATCTGAATGATTGTATTTTGATTACCATGGTATATAATGATCTGAGGAATGTCCAGACAAGGACATTCAGAACTGCAAAGACTTTATTAAAACCATATAATATTAGGATAAGTTAAAGGAAGTAGAAATATTTAACAAAATTGAAGAGAAGACTCAGATGTGATATGATATCTATATTTGAGTATTTAAAGACTTATCACATGAAAGAAGGATTAGTCTTGTCCCATTTGATTCCAGCCAGCAGAACCTGGAGCAAGGAGTGGGAAATGAAGGTTACTAAATTTAACTTTGATGTAAGGAAAGACTTCTTATTGATTAGATCTATTCAAGAGTAGATTGGGCTGCTTTGGGAAGTAATGGGTTCTCATTCTTTTCCCCTTTCCTCACCACTGTAAACTTCAAGTAAAGTGTTTTACAAAGATGAGCATTTGATAGATTTTGGCAATTCTTTTTAAAATATGAATTGATCTAGATGGTGACTGAGATCTCTTCCAAAGTTGAAACTCTATTATTGATAGGAAGGTAGGCATCAGATATTTAGCCTTTACTATATGCTTGGCACAGTGCTATGTGTTCAGGATACAAATACAAATAAAAAAGTCTTTGCCCTCAATGAAGTTATGTTTTCATGGGGGTAGAAAACACAAAAAGAAACTAAAAAATAGAAAGAGTAGCAAGAGACCTCTGTGGGGCATTGTAGCAAAGTCTGGAGAGTCAGAAGCATAGCTGAAAGGAATATAAATCTCCCTCCCAGTACTCTGTCATCTAGTCAACTTTTTGATGTTCCTCACACTTGCTACTCCATCTCTCACTGGACATTTTTCACTATACCTAGAATTCCTTCCCTCATCATCTCTACCTAGAGACTTCCTTGACTTTCTTCAAATCTTGGCTAAAATTCCAACTTCTACAAGTAGCCTTTCCTAGTTCCCCTCAATGCTCAGGTCTTACCATAGTTGATTATCTTGATTTTATCCAGTCTACATCTTGTATGTACATAATTGTTTTCCTGTTGTGTCTCCCATTAGACTGTGAACCTTTTGAGGCCAGCTGCTGTTTTCTGTCCTTTATCTTTTTCTTATCTCTAATGCTTATCAAAGTAGTAGTTTCTTAACAAATGCTTATTAGCTTGACTTTACAATTGGAGAACAATTCAAGATGGCCTTCTAGGGCTACATTACAATATAGGTCAGTATTATTAGAGCTTAGAAAAAGAAAAAGGGATAATAGAATGTAAACTCTTTCAGGGCTGGGACTGTTTATTTTTGTCTTTATAGTTCAAACCCTTGAAACAATATCCTGCACATAGTACATGCTTAATGCACCAAGGTCTTATTTAATGAAAATAATGAATCCAATGAAGTGGTCACATTTACAGTGCATATTTCCATTTAGTTGGAACAAATGACCATATTTTACAAAACCGTAACTCCAAATAGAACAAAATACAATGCATCTGACCATTACACAAGATTCATTATTTGTACTAATTAAGACCCAGCTTTAATTTTAGAATTGACTGGGCTACCCAGGAAGGTATATAGGATGGATATTGATAGTCAAAAGGATATTTTAGTTAAGAGGATTTGTGTGAGCAAAATTATAGTGGAGTATTTATGATCATTGTATATACAGAGACAGAATGGACAACTGCAATTCAATTCCAATCCACTCAACATTTGTTAGGTATCTCTTATGTGTGAGTCACTCTGTTTGGGTTAGAGGTATAAATGAAAGCAAAAAAAAAATTTCCTTTCCTTTAGGAGCTTACATTCTCTTAGGGAATATATTTATATCTATATCTACATCTATTTATATATACACACAAATGAATGTATATGGATATATATGTAATATATGTATATAATATATGTATATGATATAAAATAAAATTATATAGTAATTCAAGGAGGAAGGAAAGAGCTCTAACAATTATAAGGAGTACAAAGGGCTTCCCCTAGGATATGACAAATGAGCTGAACATTGAAGGAAACTAGGAATTCTAAGAGGGAAAAAAATGAGAGTGAATGATTTGTGATATAATTTAACTGACTGCTAGGAGGCCCCTTGCCCAAGAATGTCTTCCCTACTGCCTACTTCTCTTGGAATTCCACCATTAGTGATTCATTCCCCTGAGTCTTTAGAGGTTTTTGGTTTTCAAGACTTTCCTTATTAAAATGTAATACCTCTGGGAGGAATAACATTTTAAATCATCATCAGCTAACACATTAGTGAAGATTAGTTGGCAGCTAACTCAAAGCAAGGCCCTGAGGGAATGAGACTCTTGAGAGAGTGTAGAGGGTGTCAGGAAGAGAAAGGCATCAAAGTGGAGGTGGGAGGGTGCCAAAGACAAATGTTGCCTACTTAACCCCTTACATTTATGTAACTGATAAAATGCTTTTTCTCATTTGATCAATATAACAAAGCAGACTGAATCATGACATCAAACTATTTATTTGTTGATTGGACATTGAAAAAACATTTAAGTATCTATTTTGTACGGGATATTGTGCTGGATTCTAGAAACATAAACATCTGTCCATGCCATTGAGGAATTTGCAATATAGCATTTTCATTGTACAGCTAAGGAAAATGAAACCCTGGAAATTATGATTTCTCCTACTTCACATAGCTATTAGAGAGTGAACCTGGGGGCTAAGACCTGGGCTCTTAATTCCATATCTGATATTCTTTCCACTAAATGAAAGAATAACAACAAACAAGAAGAAGAATTATTATTATTGCTATTTACTAGTGCTTCTTTTACCATGGAAGGATAGAATAATAGGATCTAAGATTTGGAAGGAGCCTCAGAAGTCATTTGGTCCAACTTGTAGCTACATAATAATTTCTTTTGCAACTCACCCTAGGAGTCATCATCAAGAGACTTCTTCAAGAAGATATCTTATCTTCAAGAGATAAGAAGAGCTTACTTTTTCCAGTGAAAGTCCATTTCAATTTCAGTTATGTTGTTGCATCTGACTCTTAGTGACCCCTTGGACTGACTATATAGTCCTTGGGGCTTTCTTGGCAAAGATACTGGGTTGGTTTGCCATTTCCTTCTCTAGTAGATTAAGGCAAACAGAGATAAGTGACTTGCCCTGGGTCACACAGCTAAGGTAGCAAGTGTCTGAGGCCAAATTTGAACTCTTGTCTGTCCAGTTCCAGGCCCAGTGCTCTATCTACTGAGCCTTCTAGCTTCGTCTTCTACTTTCAGAGAGCCTGATGATAATTTTTCCTCATACTAATCTTAAATTTGCTGCTGCAACTTTCACTTATTGTATTCCATGTTGCATTTCGGGGTCAAGCAACACAATTTTTTTCCCCTATGTAATGGCCTTTCAAATATTCGAAGCCTGATATCATATTCCCCTAAATCTTTCTAATCTAAACAACTCTGGTTCCATGAACTCACATTGCCTGAATTTCATACTCTTCAGCAACTTGTAGCTCATAAATGTCCTTCCCAAAATATGGCACCCTGAGCTGAAATCAGTATTGCAGATGTGGCCTAAGAAAAACAATACAGTAGAATGATCCATACCCCAGTCCTGGTCACTATTCATCTAAATGAAGCCTATGATTTATATTAACAAGGACACAAATAATCCCAAATTTTGCTACCTCCTGTATAAAATTGCATTTCCAAAGAGTTAATAGTTAAATTATTTTGAATCTAACATATGATTTTTTAAAAAAATGTTGTGTTTTATTTTTTTCTCCACTTATATGTAAAAACAATTTTTGGTGTTCTTTTTCTAACATTTTGAGCTTCACATTCTCTAACATGATTTTTTTTCAGATTTAAGTATTTTATTTTTTTAGAAAAATTTTCCATGGTTACATGATTCCTGTTTTTACTTTCCCCTTCACACCCCCTACAACCTCTCCCCCCATATCCAATGCACATTTCCACTGGCTTTAACCTGTGTGATCAGTCAAGACTTATTTACATATTATTGATACTTGCATGTGGTCATTTAGTGTCACATCCCCAACCATGTCTGCATTAACCCATGTGTTCAAGCAGTTGTTTTACTTCTGTGTTTCCACGCCTGCAGTTCTTCCTCTGAATGTGGTTTTTGAAGAAAATTTGTTTCTAATTTAGTTTTCTGAAAATGATTTTCAACTTCATTGATATTCCTTAAGTACGTACAAGAAGGAACTCTGATGGGAGGAAGACTAGCCTAGGATTAAAATTTTATGGTAAGTGGGGGCAGCTGGGTAGCTCAGTGGAGTGAGAGTCAGGCCTAGAGACAGGAGGTCCTAGGTTCAAACCCGGCCTCAGCCACTTCCCAGCTGTGTGACCCTGGGCAAGTCACTTGACCCCCATTGCCCACCCTTACCACTCTTCCACCTATGAGACAATACACTGAAGTTAAAGGGTTTAAAAAAAATTTATGGTAAGTGATTTACAAAATATGCCAATTTACATAAAAGGTACATTACATAACATACAATGGATAGGGTACAATTTTTTTTCATCTTTTGCCAGCTTTCTTCTGGAACACAAAACATATGTTTCTTATTCATTGTCTTCCAACCTGTAGGACAATGGATAGAACCTATCCATAGCTTAGCATGGAGATTTTAGGTCCAAACTATATAAATCATTATAAAAAACATATTAGGGGGGCAGCTGGGTAGCTCAGTGGATTGAGAGCCAGGCCTAGATACAGGAGGTCCTAGGTTCAAATCCGGCCTCAGCCACTTCCCAGCTGTGTGACCCTGGGCAAGTCACTTGACCCCCATTGCCTACCCTTACCAATCTTCCACCTATAAATCAATACACAGAAGTTAAGGGTTTAAAAAAATTAAAAAAAACATATTAGGTATCCAACTAAAGCAATACAGTAAAAAAGGAATTTAGGTATACACTAAACCGTTTATTCATTCTGATATTGTCCATTTCCCAACTAGAATTTTTAAAATGATCATGCACCTTCTGCAACTTAGTTGGTCAGCCCATTAATGGACAGAAATATGCTTACACTGTGTTGTTGAAAATCCTGTAAATTACTCCTTACTAAGGAGCTGTGGAGAAAACTGCCAAAAGAATGGGAACCAAGGCTTAAAGCAATGAAAAAATAGAGGAAATAAGTTTCTAAATGCTGACGCTGGTCATGAAGCTGATATTTTATTTAGATGTCCTAGGAGCTCAGAGCTCTTGGAAACCATGTTTACAGTCTTCGTACAATAGAAACACAAGCAGTGGTGTATATTTTGGCAAGTTGTGTTCCGATTTAGTTGTAAGAATTCACAGTACTCAATGCTTCAGGGCTTCCACGCTGCTTCAGGCAAAAGCCGGTATTATAAATTATACCACACAAAGCTGAATTTGACCTACCAGCTGATGCATAATAAACTGACTTAATTCTGAATATTAACTACATATTGTGGCCTAAAGGTTTTCTGCTCTCTAAGTGTAACAATAAATTATACAAAAATCTTTCTCTTGGGTGAAGCCTAAATATAAATAAATCCCTAGCCTTCATACTATGCTGAAAAGAACAGTTACTATAGACACCAGGGAGAATATATTAATCTTAAATATTATTGCCAAGTAAAAATAACTTTGGAATATCACTAAGTACATGAACTAATTATCAAAACTTGGAAAGAGTTTCTGTGCTTTAATAAGCCACTTCCCAAATTGCTGCATTTCATGGATGGGGAACTGAATGAGAAGGTTCAGATCTCTGTTCAGTGATTAGGGTCGTGTGAAAGGGATGCTCATTTGGAAACCATAATCTTCTCTGGCACCATCTTACAGCAAAATGTACTTCAAAAACTAATTTCTAACTGCACACAATTTGGTTGGAATAGCTTTGGGGTTGAGGAATCTAGAATTTGGAATTCAGGCCTGTCTCTGTCACTAACTTGCTGTGTGAAACTGGATAAATTGCAAGGATAAATTACATAATGGACCACTGTCTTCTTTGGAAGATGAGTGGTCAGTAGTGGTGTACTAGGTGTTCGGGGAAGAGTCAGATCTCTGGTGGGAGGGCTTGCTGAGCCCTTTCTAGAGCTGTTTTCCTCCTTTGCTGGGCATCTTGCCTGCTCTCACCTGTGACTCTAGGAAGCTGAAGCCACACACTCTAGTGGACTGTCTCAGCAGGCAGACTAAACGAGGTTTAGAGTAACTGGCAGACATCAAATCCATCAATGGATTAGTAAAATGTCTAGACATGTGAAGACTTCCCCCAGTGGAAGGAGTAGATGAGAACAATTTTTTCCAGTGGTCACAAACGTGGCAGAAGCAAGCTCTGTGGAGCACTTAAAGTTTGATTAGACATTAAAAAAGCCAACGTCATTCCATGTTGACTTTTGTCTTGCCACTGGACTGACTCTGGAAGAGGGTAAGGATGATGATTTTGTGCAACTCTGTCTATTTTAAATCCAATTTATATGTGTTTGTAACTATGAAAGCTCTTCTTGAGGCTCAGCAAGCCCTTATACCAGAGGTGCTAGTTTTTTCTGCATACCTCATATAGTCCAGGAACCAGTAAGCACCTGCTGATCATATCCTTTAGCTAAGGGGTAGAGCATGTAGAGCATTCTAGAAGGATGTGGAGTACAAACTCATCTTTATATGTGACCTGAGGGATGGCTTCCATTACATGAAATTTAGAGGCAGAATCAAAGTCTTCTGACTTAAAACCAGCGCTCTTTCCCCTGAACCCCACAGATAAGGTAATTTATTTGTTAATAATACTTGAGAATTTTGCTTTGGATCTCAAGGGTTCCTGTGGTACCTTTATATAGGTGAGACTGCCATGTAAAACAAGTGTTTTGGCACATCAATAACTAAAGCCCTTCAAATGGGATCCAAGAAAGATCTATTTAATACCATTTCATATCATGCCTACTCTATGGTGGATGTTATTCAATCCAATCTTGTAAACATTATTAAAGTTCCTATTACATGTAGTACTCTACTATACATGGGTTACAATTAATAAAAAGATAATCCCTGTCTAATGGGGCGGGGACTGGATTTCACAAAAGGAGACAGGAAAGTGAGCAGGAGTGGGGTGGACTGGGACACTAAAGGGTACCTTGTTCTGTAGAACTGAAAAAACTGGACAGGGCAGCAGATGCAGAGGAGAAGCAGCCCAAAGCTCCAGTTTCTGCCCTCTCTCAAGGAAGCTATTGGGAAGAATAAGGTGAGATACCTTTTAGTCCTTTAATCAAAGAAGAAAAGAGGTGTAGGAAGGTGCAAGGTGTGAGGAAGCATCATCATGATGGCATTAGAGTTGACCCAAGTGTATATGTGGCATATAACTCCACAATTGCATGCACTTAGGGGAGAAATAACTCCAAATCTAAAATAAGGGATCATTTTTCTCCCTTTGTGACATAGTACAGTCAAAAGAATTCTGTATTTGGTATCAAATCTTTGTTCAAATCCTGGCTTTGTCACCTGCTTTCTATGTGATTGAGGGCAAGTCATTTAAATCTTCTGAGTCTCAAATTCCCTAATTTGTAAAAAACAGGGGTTGGGAGGTTGGGGGAGGCTAGATGCCTGCTAAAGTCCTTTCCATTTCTAAAGCTATGCTCATATATGCTGATTTTGCAGTTAAAATGGGTTTTAGTTTGTTTTATAATTTTTGTGGGCCCAGGAGGAAAAACAGACGTCATTGGGTGAAGGTGAAACCTTCCAGTTCAATCATCAGAGCACCACTGTCCTTGTTAAGCAACTTTAAAGCTTGGCGAAAATAGAATAGGTCAAGTTTGTCTCAATTAAAACCATTTCAGTAACTCCAGGGTTCCTAGAAAAGGAAAATCAGGACCAGTCTTTGGGATGTCACTGGGCTGTCTCTATTCATTCCCTACCATGCACTTTAAAGCCAAAGAGAGATCCTTATGAGCCCTAAAGTTAAAGAAGCAAAGCTTGTGGTTGATAACTTTTTCATATTTGCCTAAAAAGAGAACAGTAAAATGTAGGAAGAAATACATTTGTATTCCTTTCAAAGTAAAAAAAAGGGAAATGGATTGAAACAACCTTGTGATTCTGACCCTGTACGGTAGAAGGGACAGTAGGTTGGATCTCAAAGGCTAGAATATAAAGGACTGTGAATACATAGCATTCTCATTAGGGTCATTTTGACAACTGTTGTTTTAAACAACATTTTAGCCAGCAAATAACCTGTTGAGATGCTCTCACATTTTTAGAAGCATCCCAGGGAGAAGCATATGACAAGCTGCAGTGCACATGGTGGTGTGAGAGATAAAGTTCATCTATCTAAAATATTTAAAATTAAGCCATTCATCTTAACAGCTGCATACTGGCTTCAAGTGATCAGCCACTAATGATTTTGAAATTCTGAGCTAAAAAGAAAAAATCTGAGCTAGTGTCTATTTTTTTTAAAGTAGTAAGGATAATCTTGACTCTGCTAGTGAGGGGAAGTCCAAAGTTCATGTGCATGTTGATATAAAGCAATGTTAGGGCTTTCTCCCCCACTTGGAATTGAGTTCTATAGTTCTGAGGTACTTAATCTTTTCCAAATAACTAATAATTAGTACTCTGAGCTTCAACAGGATAAACGAGGCCTTTTTTGACACTAGATTGACCCAGAGGAACTACTTGTGCTTTCATTTTGTCTTTAGGGGAGCACCCAAGAATGAGAAAATTTGGGGGAAGGTGACCTTCTAGATGCCACTTTAAACTACCTTTTCTGTATTCTTTACTGAAATTGTTTTTTTTAAGTCTCATTTTTAAAGCCAGCATTTATATTGATAGATTTTTTAAAGGAGGGAATGAGTTATTTCCTGCCTTAATGTCCTATGAATAATATTCAGACAGTCCAGCTAATTGGGTTTTACAGTACTGAATACACCATTAATGATTTCTGAAGGACTTTACCATTCCATATGGACAATAGTCAATTACTATTAAGTGAGGAGCTTAATTTTCATTCTAAGCGGAACATTTCTAAGGAGCTTCTCTAGAATTAGTTTTAATCATCCCATTTTGTATATTTTGAAATAGCAGTAGTACTAGTACTAGTAGTATTAATAATGATTCCATATATTTAAATATCCCTTTGCAGATTACAAATTACTTTATATACTTCAAAGTCTTGTGAGATAGAAAGAATAGTTTTATTATCCCCATTTTACAGATTAGGAAAACATGACTAAATAACTTGCCAATGATCACAAAATTTTCAAGTCGTAAGGCCAAAATTCAAGCCAAAGCTTTGTGTTTTCTCTTCATTCTACCATACTCTGACTACTGCTTTGACAATTTGTCAGATCTTTAAGCTTCAATTTCCTCATCTGAAAAATGGTGTGTGTATGTGTGTGTGTGTGTGTGTGTGTGTGTGTGTGTGTGTGTAGTCTGGATTAGATAATCTCTTAGGTTCCTTCTAGTTATAAAACTTGCTCTTATTCTTCAACCCCACTACTCTTTACTCAAAACCCAGACTTTTATTGGTGCCATCTTTGAGTTCATAAATGACCTCAAACGGCAACAGAAGAAAACTGACAACGAGTCCTGTAACGCTATGGGATTCAAATTGGTCCAACTCAACTGACAACTATTAGGTGCCTCCTGAGTGCAAAAATACAAAGAAATCTAAAGATAAAAACAAAAGTGCCTGCCCTCAGGGATCCTACATTGGAGCCCTTGAGCTATCAAAAATGTAATATCCCCAAAGCTATATTGGGAGGTAGAAACTGATCACTATCTACAAGGTTTTTTTTTTTAGTTTTATATATACATATGTATGCATATATATACATAGTAACATTATTTACAAGTATAAATTTATTTATAGTCCTCCCTCCCTATATCATAGAAGACTTTATCTTAGAGACAGATATGTATATACAAATTATGTCTTTCATGTTTCCATTTATCAGTTCATTCTCTGGAGGTAACATTCACTATTTATTCAAGTATTAAATCTGCTGCTGTGCATGTCTTCTTGGTTCTATTCATTTCGCTATTCATTGTCCCATGTAGTTCACTCCAAGTTTTTTTTTTTTAAAAAATAGCTTGCTCATCATTCCTTATGGCAGAATAGTATTCCACCACAAACATATACTGTAATTTGTTTAGCCATTCTCCAATTGATGGTCATCCTCTCCATTTCTAGTTCTTTGCCACCACAAAGAGAGCTGCTACAAATATTTTGGAAAATATAGATTTTTTTCCTCTCTTTCCCTCATCTTCTTGGGAATCTCCTTGGTATTGCTGGGTTTAAGGTTATACACAGTTTTATAATTCTCTGGGTATAATTCCAAATTGCTCTCCAAAAAGGTTGGATCATTTCATTGCTCCACCAACAATGTATGTGTCCCCATTTTCCACATTCTTTCCAACATTTGTTATTTTGCCCTTTTGTCATTTTAGCCGATCTGATGAGTCTGTAAGAATTTGCTATCAGTTAGATCAAATGGTGCTTAGAATTTATATGTAGTCTATTTATAGGATAGTGAACTTTAACTTTCTTTGGGGGACTTCTAGCTTTCTTTATTCATCAACAATTGTACCTAGCCACCCACCTCCCAGATGACAGAATAATTCTAGATTGTTTATGCTATGAACTCTAAAGAATACATCCATGTTGGACTGTCTGCTATAGCTTCCTGGCTAACAGCAGTTCTATGATGCTGTTCATGGTGGTCTTTCTGAATGAACCATTGGAATTTCTTCAGTCTGCTATATTTTCAGTTCTTTACTTTAGTGAGTCATACATAATCTACTACTTTGAGTCCTCTGGGCATTTTGGATCCAGTTCAGCAATGCTACAATGGATCTGTCCTTTAATCTTTTTACATGTTATGTCCTCTGGTAGAATATAGGTTCCTTGAGAATGAAAGCCATTGCATTCCCAATGGCTTAGGGGCTCAGATCTATTCTATATCTAATATTTTTATGTTTGTCCTTTAGAAGGCTGGCCCTAGAAAGTTAGGAATGTATTCCAAATATCTCTACTTTCTATCCTTGCCAAATTTATATTGCAGCTAGGTGATGCAGCAGATAGAACTCTCTGTCTATAGTTAGGAAGACCTGAGTTCAAAATCAGCCTCAGACCCTTACTAGAGATATGACCCTAAGCAAGTAACTTAATCCTATTTGCCTCAAGTGCCTCATTTGTAAAATGAACTGGAGAAAGAAATTGCAAACCACTTCAGTATCTTTGCTAAGGAAACCCCAAATGGGGTTATGAAGAGTTAGATATGACTGAAAAACAGCAAAAAAGCCAAATTTTTGAGGCCTAGACATTGGTATGGAATTAGAAGCTAATTCAAGCAAAGCAAACTTGTAAAATGACTACCACAAGCAGAAGTACAACTAACGCTGCAGTCACTTTGGTAGGTATGTGTCAAAAAGAAAGAGTCAGGAGAGAGCCACATAATGCTTTTTTTGGAAGAAATTTCATTTTTACTTATTTTCCTTTTTTAAAAAACAAATTTATTTACTTAGAATATTTTTCCATAGCTCCATGATTCATGTTCTCTCCTTCCCCTCTTCCCTCCCTTCTCCCGGAGCTAACAAGCAGTTCCATTGGGTTACATATGTATCATTTTTCTAAACCTATTTACATGTTATTCATATTTGTAGTAGAGTGATCATTTAATGCCCCAAACCCCAATCATACCCCCACTGAACCATTTGATCAATCAGATGTTTTATTCTGTGTTTCTGTTCCCACAGTTCTTTCTCTGGATGTGGACAGTATTCTTTTTCTTAAATTCTTCTAGATTGTCCTGGGTCATTGCGTTGCTATTAGTAGAGAAGTCCATTACATTCACTTGTGCCATAATGTTTCAGTCTTTGTGTATAATGTTCTTGTGGTTCTGCTCCTTTCGCTTTGCATCAATTCCTGGAGGTTGTTCCAGTTCACATGGAATTCCTCCAGTTCATTATTCCTTTTAGCACAATTCCATTACCAGCAGATAACCACAATTTGTTCAGCCATTCCCCAAATGATGGAGTACCCCCCATTTTCCAGTTTTTTGCTACCAGAAAGATTGTGGCTATAAATATTTTTGTACAAGTATTTTTCCTTATTATTGCATTGGAGTACAAAACCAGCAGTGGTATAGCTGGATCAAAGGGCTGTCATTCTTTTAAAGCCCTTTTTGCATAGTTCCAAATTGCCCTCTGGAATGTTTGGATTGATTTATGACTTTGCCAGCAATTATTTTCCTTTTTTTTTGAGTGGAATTAAAACAAATTGCATCTAATGGAATGTCTCAGTATTTGTGAAATATTTGCTTATTTATCAATCTATCACCAATTTCTCTATTATAAATAAATATGTAATCTGTATTATCTCTAGGGCTAACAACATGTAGAAGCTTATTACCCACTTTTATAAAAATGGCATTTCCTTTCATTAATCTCAAATCACCTTCCTTCCAGTATGAAGAGGGGTTCTTTAATTCCAGGCTTCCAGCGTTCTGAGCCACTCTGTGTTCATCTTTACCTTTTGTGATTTTGACCATGTCTCATCTTTTCAAGACAAAGAATCCTAATATTTTTAATCTGTCCTCAAAATCTCCTGTATTATTGTAATAGTACTTTTTGGGCCTTCTATATGACCATCACACCCTACTTGAGAGAGAGCAACCAGCATTGCCCATGGTCTTCCAAGGCTTTTACACACCAAAAATCATGAAATCCAAGGGTAAAAAGCTTCATTTGCCCTTATAAGACTCCAGAAGGATCTTTTAAGGAAGGATAATAACCGAAGTGAATTCTGAAACACATAATATCCCATGTAAGAGGCAGCAAACTTTTCCCTGGGGTCACATAGTGTACTGCCATTACAAGAGACTGATTTTAGATTCTGAAACCCCTGGATCTTAGGAAAGAATGGAATCACTGCTGTGAGTCCACATAGCTAGCTAGTGAAAGTCTCTTGATGCATGCTTTTATTCCAATTGTGAGGACCTCATTTATTTGAAGCATCAGGGGGAAGGAAAAAAAAACACCTGAGACTTTTGATACACTTGTGAAATACAGATGTGAGAAGAAACATTGTTGGGATCAATCAGAATCAGCTGGTCACCTGGCTGGAGGGAGATGGTGATGAGGTGAATAGTGAAGACTTTGAATATTCTCCCTTGAATAAAGCTCTTTCCTTCCCTGGGGTTTGGACAAGGATGAATGAAATCTGCTCCTGTTTGTACTGACATCAAGTCCCCAAAGTGAATGGCTTCTTCTGCAGCAGGGAGGGGGGTTCTGCTTTTCCTTTTCAATAGGAGCTTTTGTGATGCTCAGTTTAGAATCTCTTGACCTGCCTTTCCCACCACCCCCTTGAAACTATTGTCAACACAGGATGTTGGGGGCAAACCTTGGATAGGTATGCTTCTATTTGGCAAAATGGCAATAGTTCTAAATCAGATTTTCCCCTTTCTGTCTCCTAAACCCCAAAAGATATATCCAAAGCTTTGCTTAACTAAGACATTTCTGATGAGGATTAGCAATGAACACTTGCCTGTTGCTAGAGATTAGTAAGGGATGAAAAAAATAAACATTTTTTTCTGTTCCTACCCAAGTTATATTGTGGTGTTCAACATATTTTAAGAAGTGTATTGGGATGTATTCTAGATAGAAAGAATGGGAAAGGATAGTAGGGAAGATAACCCCAACCTAAGAGAGAAGTAATCCTTTTCAAGGAAATTTGCTAGCCTTTTCTGTAAGAGGATTGTTGTCCAAGTATATACTCATAAAGTTCTCTTATGTGAGATTTCTTCTTGGCTAGGATAAGGACAATAGAATTTGAAAAGATATCAACATGTTTTTGAGTTATGAATGTGGGGGGCTAGAATAACAGTGTGTTTCTTCACCATGAGGTAGGGTATTTCCTTCTATTGATTACTACTTAGTTCTTCTGAATTTTGTCATCAAATTATGAACCTGATGGGATGTGGTAGCATCACAAGATTTTTGAGTTAGAAGGGATCTCAGAAGTTATTTAGTTCAACCCATGCCTGGAGTATGAATCCTCTCCAGCAATAAGTTCAACAAACAAATATTCAGTCTCTTCTTAAAGACTATTAGTGATAGCTAATTAACCCTTGAGAGAGCCCATTCTATTGCTGTATACATCTAGTTGTTTGGAAAATATCCCTCATATAGAACTGAAATTACCCCTTTCATATTAACCAATACTTGTTGAATTCTACAGTATTATCATCAAGTTCATTCTCTTGTCATCTGGTTCACAAGGTTATATGTCCTACTAAAGTTCAGGTATTGTATGTCTAGGGCATTTACATGATTCAGTGGTTCTCAAACTTATTGGTCTCAAGACTCCTTTATACTCTTAGAAATAATTAAAAACCACTGTACACTTTTAAAATGATTGTAGTACTACTCTTATGGAAAAAAAGAAATAAGATTAGTCTTTATTTGTTCCTAATGAATTCCTGCCGATGAGGTGACTACCACTTTTTTCTCTTATAAACCATCACTTTAACAATGACTAAGAGTAATTTTTTTGGTTTACCTTGTCATGCGATTTGAAAAATTCCTATTTTGCTTTTTTTAAAAATAGGAATACCACCTGCCCATTTCCAGTCCTGAGGAGACTTGCATTCTCCAAAATTCCCCAAAGACTACCAAACACAGTTAATAATCATATCCAAGAATCTTTTTTGGTCTCCTGGGATATAATTTTTTCAGACCTGCCTACTGACTTGTTTCCATTAAAGGCAGCTTGCTACTTTCTACTTACTATAGATATCAATTTAATTTTTTGTTCTGTACTTGTCTGAAGAAAATTAACCTTAATAGAGAAAGGAGAAGCAAAATAGGTGTTAAATTCTGTTTTCTAACATCTATTATCATTATGTCTGCCCATATTGGCAGTTCTTGTTCAATTATTTCAGTCGTGTATGACTCTTTGTGATGTCATTCCAAATTTTCTTGGCAAAGATATTAGAGTTGTTTTCCATTTTCTTCTCTAGTCCATTTTACTGATGAAGAAACTGAGGCAAAGAGGTAAAGAGGTGTAAGAGGGGAGACTAGATATTTAAGGTATGGTTGCCAGAAATCGATTAACTCAATTTCAAAATAAAATAGACCCAAGTCAGGATGACTTTTATGGTGGTTTATTTACAATTAGGAAGGTTGAAGGTAGGGAAATTGAGAGAGAGAAACTCTGGCCCAGACTAGTGGCCCGAACCAGGTAGGAATTTAGAGGCCCCAGCAGAGGGGCACAGAGGTTAATTAACAAGGCTTCTAGCCACAAGGCCTCCTCCAAGAAGAGAGGCCTCCCTAAGGCTAGAGCCTCCAGAAACTCCAAGGGAAGAGAAAGAGAGTCAGCCTAACTTACCCACATGACAATTCAAAGGGGAGCAGTCTGAGGTCTCACCAGAGATCCTTCAACACCAAGTTCAAAGCACCAAACCCCCTCCACAGGAAGTTACCATAATACTTAAAAGACAGCATCTTTCATCACTTCCTGCACCCACCTCCAATTTCAAGTGGACAAATGGCAGCCTCGACACTGTTTTGGACTGCCCAAAGGGCAGTCCCTTGTTTTTGATTTGTCACCTACTATCACCTGTGATTAACAGACCTTCCCCTCCCCACTTAATTCTAAGTTGGGTGGGGTGACATTATTTCTGGTGGATAGAGTCTACACAAATGAATGAGGGTGAGCTAATTCCATTCACAGGCAGGGTTGTACCTAGAATCACTCAGTTAATAAGTGTCTGAAATCCAATTTGAACTCAGGTCTCTGTGATTCCAGGCCTGACATTCTATCTACTGCACTATCTATTTGCCCGAGCAGTTTTTACTCCTTTATTCTTCTTCTCAAGGTTAACCTACCTTTAACAAATCTTTTCTTTTCTATAGAATAGATTTCAAGCTTCAACTCACACTGGTCATTAGCTTTCCTGATAACATTCCTATAGGATCATGCACTGCCTGTATTTGTCCTTAGTTACCTGCTCTTGCTTCCATTTTCTAGACATCATTGAAAAATCCGACTTCAATATATTAATAGAGAACATGAATCTTTACTATTATAATAGTTGCCAGCTTTGCCCTCACTGACTTTTCTAGTGCTTTTCTGAGACTCAAGATGATTTGCATGGTCTGCCCCTGGTCCTTCATCAGCACTGGGAGTGGGTAGTTGGGGATTTTGGGGTAAGAGATGAAGGAAAATGAAAGGAAATAGAAAGTTGAAAGGGTTTGGGGTGAAGGTATTTTCTCACCTTCCAAGAAAGTCACTGGGAAATGTCAACCTCATGATCCTCTTCAGGGATGATTTCTTTGTTGCTATAAGGATAGAAGAGTTTTAAATGAAAACAAGAGAGGGAGAAACTTAATGGAATCAGATACCTCTAATTCAATCAGAAATCAGGACTGAGCAACTTTGAAAGTAGTCAAGTTCCTCTGAAAAAGCCTGTGAGGGCCAGGATCTGGGTTTCTGTGTGTGGTGAGGGGGCCAGGAAGAGGGAGGAGAGTATTTTAACTGAAGGTAGTAGTAAAAATCAGGGGCAAATTTATAGGTTTATTTGTAAAGTGAGGATTTAGCAGAAATAAAAATTGTGTTCAAAACCCACCAACACAGGAAGAATTTTAATGCTTCTGTATTTACTCAGGTAAGTGTAACTCAGCTAGATGGCATAGTTGGTAGAATACCGGGTCTGGAGTCACGAAGATCTGAATTCAAATCCAAACTCAGACAACTACTGGTTGTATGGCTTTGGACAAGTCCCTTAGAGTTATCTTTAAAATGAGCTTGAGAAATAAATAACAAGCCACTCAGTAACTTTGCCAAGAAAAGCCTCAATGGGGTCATTAGAAGTCAGATATGACTGAAAGACTGAACAAAGCAAAGAAAAACTCAGTTTTGTACTTCTGTCATTTTAATAAAATCTTCTCTATGTACAAAGCTCATATTTGCCCAAGTATTTGAAGGTAAGCAAAATTAGACAGGCAAGAACATTTCCCCAATTTTCCTGGATATGGTCAAAATAAAGGCCTTTGAGAAGACACTTCCCAAAATCATGCATGGGTCTTTTTATCTGGAGGGATGCTCTGATATCAAGATAATACAAATTAATTTCATTGTAGACAAATTAGTCTCTTTATATATGACCTCCCCCCCCCCTTTTTTTCTTTATCAGAATCATTTGTATTTGTAACATAAATATTTCATTAGTGGCAGCTGGGTGGTAGAGTAAATATAGTTCTGGGCCTAAAGTCAGGAAAACCTGCACCCATATCCTGCCTGAGACATTTGCTGTGCAACCCTGGAAAAATCACATAACCTTTGTCTGCTTCAGTTTCTTTTTCTGTAAAGTGAGGATGATAATATTGTAAGGGTTGTGGGAATAAAATGAAATAATATTTATAAAGTGCTACACAAACCCTAAAAGTGGTGTATAAACACTAGCTCTTAGCCTCCAATTCCTTGAAATATGTTCCCTATTATGATTTTTCACTACAAGATCCTATCAATCCATTCTCTTAACTCTTTTAAATCTGTTTCCCCACAGTTTAGGATCTATGTGAAATTTGCCTAGTTCCCTTCTTATTTTTTTCAAGTTTTTTTTTCTTTAACTCAACAAAAATGTGTTTTCTTTCACTCCTGCCTCCTTTCCCAAATAATGTTGAAAAACTCTAGATCAGATACTCATAGTCATACAAAACAAATCGCCCCATTTGCTGTGTCCAAAAATGCGTTTCAATCTGTAGCTTGAGTTTATCAATTCTATGTCAGGAGGTGGCTAACGTGTTTCATCATTGATTCTCTGGAATCAGTCAATAAACATTTGGCCAATCAATAAACATTCATTAAGCACTTAATGTGTACTAGACCCTATACTAAGCCTTGTGCTAAGTGGAATCTTGAATGGTCATTGGATTGATTAGCTTTCTTAAGCCTTTCATAGTTGTTTCTTAAAATGTTGTCATTGTATAAATTGTTCTTGTTTCTTCTGCATCAGTTGGATTTCAAAGAAACCAACCCTTTCGTCATTTCTTAAAGCACAATAGTATTCCATTATATTCATATATTTACTCAGCCATTCTCCATTTGATGGGTACCCCCTCAGTTTAAAGTTCTTCACCACCACAAAAAGATCTTGACATTAATTCTTCAGAACAAACGAGTCCTTTTTCTTTTTTTGATTTATTTGGAATATACTCCTAGTTGTTGTATTGTTGAATTAAAAAGTATGTACAAATTTAGTAATTTTTCAAACAATTCTAAATTGCCTTCTAGAATGACTGGATTAAGTCACAGTTCTATTACTGTGTCTTGAAGTACCTATTTTCTTGCAGTCCCTCTAGAACTTCTTATTTTCCTTTTTTTTTTTTTTTTGTCATTTTTGCCAAAAGGATGGGCATGAGGGTGGATGTTCCCTGTTTATTTATAATTAATTTTACAGTGCCATAGTTACCTCCTCCTAAGGTTTCCCATTATTTCTTTCCACTTTTTGGGTTAAATTTATGTTCAGAATAACAATTCCTTTGAACATTTCTTTTGTCTTTTTAATGATGAATTTATCAATAAGAAATTCTGTTATTGGTTAAGAGTGACCTCTAAATAATATTCCAGTAGTTGAAGATTCCCATTACATGTAAATATGATGCCTACATGCCAACTTTGAAATATGAGTCAAAGACTAATCACTCACTTCTTCTTTCCATCTATAATATTATTCCAAAACAATATTGCTTCTTTGTCCCTTATTAAAGTCTGCTCTGACATACTTCTTTCTATGGGTTAATGGAATTCTATATTGTCATTTAGTCATTTCAGTCATGTCTGACTGTTTCTGAACCCATGAGGGGTTTTCTTAACAAAGCTAATGTAATAGTTTGCCATTTTCTTTTCTAGACCATTTTACAGATAAGGAAACTGAGGCAAATAGGATGAAGTGACTTGCCCAGGATCACATAGTTAGTAAGTGTCTGAGACTGAATATGAATACAGATATTTCTGACTTCAGGTCCAACCTCCTCTTTATTCATTGCTCCATCTGTGGAATTCTATCCCAGTGTGTGTGTGTGGGGGTATTTGATATAGAATGCTACTCTACTACCCTTTATCGTTCCTTTCAAAAAAAAAGATATAATCCTCAGTTACCATATTCCAATCATGAATCAAACTTCACTAAATTTCAATATCATCTGCAAGTGTATTTATCTCTTTTTATAAGATTGTTAGTGCATTTTATTACTCATATTCTCCACATTAATGTAGAGATATCTCAATACTTCAGCATAGTTTCTCATTCTTGTTGAGTATTATCTCCCATATCTTAGTTATGTTTAAAAAAAAGTTGCCATGATAGTAACGTGGGGAATGTGGGGTCATGCAAATTGATAATAGATGGCTAATATAAAATGTTATTTGTGATTCTTTTTGGTGCCAAGTATAACATGTCTTTTGCAAGACTAAAAAGTACGGATGAAATCTGAAATGGAGGATCTTCTTTACTTGGGGAGCAAAGTGTCATATTTCATTTGAGAGGGATGACATAGATCCCTCAGGACAACTCTGAAGTACAGGTTCCTTTCTATGCTTTTGCTCACGTTTTTCTCTGCCTGAAATACTTTCTTTTTTCAGCCTTCAAAATTCCTATCTGTAAAATGCAACTCAAAATCCTTTTTGTTTAATTAATAAATTCATTTGTGTAGCTGTTTACTTAACTTATGTTTGCTGACTTCTGGTTGTTTATAAAGCTAAGCATGGTAGGGGATGTAAAGTATAATGTGTCATGCTTGCCATCAATGAGCTTACAATTTATTTAAAAATGTGTATGGTGATTTACTAATGCAAACATTCTTTCACATCTATTACCTTATTTTGTTTATTTAATTCAACAAGTATCTCTTGATTACCTTCTATATAAAAACATTGTTTTAAGTTAAAGGAGAATAAGATTTGGTCTTGTCCTTGAGAAACTTACTTTCTAGCAGAGAAAGTTAGTTATGCATAAGTAACTAATACAAAACGTAATGAGGAGGGTCAATAAGAGAGAGACAATGTGCTATAGCAATGCAGAAGACAGAAATTAATTTTCCCTGGGGAATTGAGGGAAGGTTGCAAAAAAGAAATGGCTTTTGAACTGGACCTTGAACAAAAAAGGGGTTTGGGAAATAAATTAATATTTTAAGGGATAAAGTCTCACCCCCTCATTAATTTTATAGATGGAAGAATAATAAAGGGAAACGCATCTAAAACAGAGATAAAAGAGAGTAACAAAGCCGTACCCAGATAATGAATGGTCAGAATTTCAGAGGTAGATATGAGCCTTTTGGTGTCTCCCTTAGCATTTGAGGGAGGGAAAAAAGAAAGGACAGAGCATGAGGAGAAGCAGTCACAGAGGGAGGAGTAAGAGTTTGTTATAGTCAGCAAAAAGGGAACAATTTCCAGCAGTGAGCAGCGACCTCACCGAATCTGAAGGAAGGAGGATAAGAGTCTTTCAATTAACTGCTGGGAATTTTACACTTCAAGAGATCAGCTTCTACAAGACAGTTTGTAAGAGAGAATACCATGTTCCTAAAGGAGACAGGGGCAAAGCTTCAATGGGAAATAAAAGGATATGAGGCAGAGGAGGGAAGAGTTGGCCCTTGTCAGAATGATGGAGAATGCAAGAGTATACCAGAGGAGAAAGGGAAGGAGAAAGAACAGCTGTACAATCGGATCTTTAAAACAGATCTGAGACTCTTCTTGAAGAGGAGAGAACTGGATGCTCCCAGGAGGAAGAAGGTTCTTGTCCTCCAAAAAATGATATATTAGAGCCACAGAAGTTATCATTTGAAAGAATATCCAATATGGGTCAAAAAAGGAAGAAAATCAATCAACAGGCATATATTAGGCATCTGTTACCTGCCAGGGATTGTGCTAGGTGCTGGGATATAAATACAAAGAATGAAACAGAAAATGGAGCTTATATTCTAATGGGAAGACTACTAGTACACACATAAGCACACAAATACAAATACAAATAAAAATAGAGTAGGCAAATATAAGGACAGAAAGGAGGAAGGAAATAAGCATTTATTAAGAATCCTTGCTTAATAAAGCACTCTTGCATTCATCATTCTGACAGGGGCCAATTCTTTCTTCCTTTGCCTCTTCTTCCTTTATTTCCCATTGAAGTCTTGCTCT
The DNA here is from genome assembly GCF_016433145.1 of Gracilinanus agilis. Taxonomy (NCBI): domain Eukaryota; kingdom Metazoa; phylum Chordata; class Mammalia; order Didelphimorphia; family Didelphidae; genus Gracilinanus; species Gracilinanus agilis. The sequence goes on from NC_058131.1 coordinate 577,874,456, forward strand.
TGTCTCCTTTAGGAACACTGTAAGCTCTCTTACAAACTGTTTTGTAGAAGCCGATCTCCTACTCTAAGCACTTTACAAGTATCAATCTCACTTGATTCTCACAACAACTTTGGGAGGGAGGTACTATTACTATCCTCGCTTTACAACTGAAGAAATTGAGACAAACAGAGGTTGTGATGTGTCCAGAGTCACACAGTTAGTTATTAAATGTCCAAGACCTGATTTAAATTCAGACCTTCTTGACTCCAGATCCGATGCTTTATCCACTGTACTTACTACCTGGCTGCCTCAAGGAATGAACAGTGGGTAATTCCTTGTGCTGAGGAGTAGAGGCAACTGATGGCCACAGAAAAGTTTATGGCCTTCTTGAGGCATGTGATCAAGATAGCAGAGGAATCCCCACCCCAAACGCTCATGAAAGCAGATAAACTACCTACTTCTGGTGATTTATGTAGGCATAAATGGCACTCTAAGAAGGAACCTAAAACACATTACTAATAACTATGAAGTTTGGGGTAAGAAATGGAAAATCTCTAGATACAAGTGTGTTATTACCATTATTGCCTATTAAAGTAAAAGGATACAGGGGAAAAATTATTTTGGGAAGTGAACAACTTGCTAAAAAAGTAGTATATGAGAATGGAATTTGGATTTCTGAGCCATGGCTTACTATTATGGAGATGACAGATAGCTGGTAAGAGGTAAAGTACATATAAAGGCTTCTAGAAATGTGTTTGCTGGGGGTCTTGCAAGGCTAATTAAAAGGGATTTTAAAAGGATAAGGGAAGGAAAAGAACACACATGAATAATAACCGTAGAGGAAGAAGAAGAATAGCAACTGAAATAAAAAGAAATTACATATGAGACAAAATCTAACCTAAGATCCAGTGGTAAATCATTTGGCTTCAAATTGTTTTATCCCAATGGCCAAAGTTTAGGCAACAAAAAGAAGAATCAGAAGTCTTGTGCAAGGAAGCAAATTAGACATTACAAAGATAGCTGAGACTTGGTAGAATGAAACCCCATGATTATAACATGCTTCTGGATGGTTGTACCTTATTTGAAAGAAACAGGTATGTAAAAAGGGGAGAAGTGACATCATATTTTAAGAAAATAAACTCAGTTGAGGAAGTCTAGAGACCAGAGTAGGAAAAAGAATGTTAGGTAATATTTGAATGAAGGCAAAAGTACAAATGTGGGAGAAACAAATAATTTTCCCCATTGGAATATACTACAGATTAATAAAAAAGAAAGAGGAAATTGATGAGAATTTTGGGAAATATAATACAAGCCTACTACAGAGGTGGTATTATAGTGATGAGGGACTTCAGTTTTCTAGACATCTGCTAGAGCACTCTTTCTGTTAAAAGTAAAGCAGCTAATAACTTTCGGACATGTCAGTAATAACTTCAGAATTTAAGAGGAGATGGAAACAAAAGGAAATTCTATTCTGGATCTGATTCTTAATAAAAAGGGACAACTGAATGCTTAGGAAGTATGGCAACTCTGAGGGGGTAAGTGACCGCTCCATTTTAAAGTTTATGAGAGAAGAGAGGAGATCTGCAAAGAGTCTGACATACCTTAGATTTGGAGAACTGATTTTAATGGGTTATAGGATTGATAGGTAGGATTCTATGGAGTAAAATGTTTCCCAGCACAGGAGGGATGGGAAATGCTCAAGAATGAAATTTCAAAGGCACACATGGGAAGAGGTTTGTCTGAAGAGGCTGGTGTGTAAGCACATTACTAACAAATTTACATTTTAAAAAGAGATGTTCAGAAGGTGGAATCAAGGCCAGGTAACAGGATAAATATAAGAGTGTGATATGGTCCCATAAAAACAGTGTTAGGAATGAGATGAAGTTAACAAAATAAGCTAAGGATAGCAGAAAGGCTTTATTTATTTGTTTGTTTGTTTGTTTGTTTATTTATTTTAAAAGGAGTAGTATTGATAGAAAAAAAGGAGAAACTAAAAGGGATAGGACCTGTTGTTGGGATAGATAGGATAATATGACAATAAAGAGAAAAGAAAACTTTTCAATTATTATTTTGTTTCTGTTTTCTCTTCAAAGAAGAATAATTGAACAAGTAGATGTTTGATATCCAGGATAAGTGAGGAAATAGTAAAAGAACACCAAACTGCTCTTCATGAATTCAAGTCATCCAGCTAATGTGAACTACAGTCTCAAGTCCTGAAAAAAAAAGTGGCTGATGTGATTGCTTCGTCAGTGACAGTGATATTTGAAAGATCATGGAAAATAGAAGAACCATCACAAGACTGGAGCAGGACAAACATTGTTCTGCTTTTCATAAATTGGAAGAGAATAGAGTTTGCAAACGATAGCCCTGTCATCTTGACCTCAATTCCTTGGAACATTTTTTGTCATTAAAGAGATGGTTAGCAACTGTGAATGACTTTATTATCAACAAGGATAAGCATATTTGCTATACTTTATTACATATTTATAGCAAAGAACATGCATTAAATTATTGCTATGTTATATATTATATTATCTATAAAAATCAAAATAAATGGTAACTCAGAAAACAAAGAAATGGCTAGCAAACATCTAGAAATGGAAACAGTAAATCTATACATGGCTTCAACAAGAACAAGCCCCTCCATATTAGCTTTCCTCCCTTTCTAACATGGTTGTTAAGCTATCATAAGAAGGGAATTCTGTGAATATAACTTGCCAAGATTTTTAAAAACAAATCTTGCAAAAAAGTTTATCATATTCTTAGAGAAAAGATGGAGAGACAGGGATTAGCTGATAATATAAACAGATGGATTCAGAATCAGCTGAATGAGTGGACTGAAAGAACACTAGTTAGTGGTTTAATGTCAGTCTGGTTAGCTCCAACTGAGAACTCCAAGGAGCCGGGTTTGGCTCCATGTGAAACACATATATGTTTTCAATGTTTTACTAAATAACTTGGATAAAAGCATAAATGCTCATCAAGTGGAACTTAGAGGAAGAACTAATAGTGGGTAAGAGAGTCAAGATTTAAAAAGATCTAAAAAGGGCTATAACTAATAAGAAAAAATTCATTAGCGATAAATTTAAAGTTTTGTATGGGAGTATCAAAAACTTGCAAAAAATAAAATAGGGGAATCATTTGCTTGATAGCAATAGTTTTAAAAAGATATGAGGGTTCAAATCCGGCCTCAGACACTTCCCAGCTGTGTGACCCTGGGCAAGTCACTTGACCCCCATTGCCTACCCTTACCACTCTTCCACCTATAAGTCAATACACAGAAGTTAAGGGTTTAAAATAAAAAAAAAAGATATGAGAGTTTTAGTTGACTGAGACCTCAAAATGAATCAGTAGTGTGATGTGATAGCCAAAAAAGTTTATGTATTGGGAGTTGGGGAAAGTAGAAGGAGACCAAAAGGATAGAGGCTAAAACCATTGTTGGACCAGTAGAAGAGAGAACCAGATGCCAGCTATTCGAATATAGAGGAACTATTCTTCACTACCCCCAAGTACTATGACAACAATGGCATTCACGGTAAATAGGGAACAGGAACAAGTAAGGCCTGCTCATTAATTGTAGGAGTTTAAGAGAGAAACCCATCTGTGAATAAAAAGAAGAAAACATATGCAGGGAATTGTATGTTTCAATCTCCATGCCTTCATGTGGGCTACCATTTTGGTCCACAATGTGTACCATGATTGGTATAAATAGCTTTGGAATCTTTCTTGACACCTTAATTCCTGTTATAATGTGATCCCTTTATAGAATAGCAAGAGTTTTCCACTGTGTGAATTTCATTGAACTCTTATACATGTAATACACCCTCCTTTTGGCCAAACTTCACTTCCCATTTCTGATCTCTGCCTGCCTTTCACTTTTTTACTACTACCTTCTGCTTCACAGATACATACTTTTCAACTTTAATAAGCTCATTGTTAAGTGGTTCTCAGTCATGCAATGGATGTCTTGAGGTCCAAACTACTCTAATCTCTGAGGTTTTTAAAAATGGCAAAGTGTGTGTGAATGAATGTTTTAGAAAACAGGCAAAATTTTGGACATTTTTTAATCCAAGAGTTGTATTATTTGTATAATAATATGTACTTATGTAGGATTTCCCAGCTGTGAGATTTGGACTATTTCATGGACATTATGAACAATTTCATGCTGCCCCAGAGGCCAGCCTATGTTGTCTTACAGAGTTGGGGTGTGCTATTTGTTCTGTGCTCCACTTCTATCCCCATGTAATACATCTTTCTTGCCAGCCTTCTAAGTTTTTGGGGAGGCCGAAAAATTGTTTAACTATGCCCCACCCCCCTTTTTTGTTTTGTTACACTAGAATTCGTTTTGAGGCATTATATCAAAGTTTTTTGGAGGGTAATTTTCTACAGATCGGGTGGGCCTGTGTATCTTCTCCATCATCTCAGTTCCACCTCTCTATATGAGATGTAGATTTTATTTCCTTTAGTTTTAACCCTTACTTTCTGTCTTAGAATCTATAATACTGTGTATTACTTTTAAGGTAGAAGAGAGGAAAGAGATAAGCAATGGGGGTTAAATGCCTTGCTTAGGGTTCACATAGTTAGGAAGTGGCTGAGGCCAGCTTTGAACCCAGTACTTCCCATCTATGAGCCTGGCACTCAATCCATTGAGCCATGTTATGGGGAGAATTTGGGAAAGGTGTGTAGTAAAAGGGGATTTTGAAGGGAGGTTGTCAGGGACTTGCTAGGTAAATAATATGGGTTACAGGTAGGATGGAATAGGGAGATTCAGGATATAATATGAGGCTGAAGTCAGGGAGTATAGCACTGAAGGGAACAAAGATCTTCAGGGAAAGGAGGAATTAATCTAAACAGGCAATGAGCAGCAGGGCTTATAGACTAGCACTTAGACTAAAGACAAACTGAGGGAAATAGACTGAACTGAAATTAACTACAGGCTTTAGTTAATTTCACAGGAAGGGACTTGTTTTGAAGTTACACCTTCCTTCAAGATGGATACCCCGGCTTCCCTTCAAGCCCTGAGTATGTTGGTTCTTTCCCTCTTCTTCCCTTTGCTTACTAATTAACTGACAAAGTAACTAACAGGTCTGTTGAAACACAAAAGGGTTTATTGTCTTCTCAGGTGATTTGTCAGGAAAAGTGGATTAAGGAAGCCTTAACAGTTGTTTAAAAAATCCTCTGGTGGGGGAAGGGAGGCAGAGATGGGGTTTGAGCAAGGTCCTGCCTTAACTCAGCTCTCAAGGTGATCTTGAAATCTAAAGGGAATAAGATGATGACTACCTAACCTCTCTAGATAAGATACTGCCAAATTATAGTTAAACCCTCAGAGATTTGAACTACTCTCTGATTCACTCTCCTTATTCACTCCTCACAGACATTTAAGGTAAGGGAAGGCAGGTAGAAAAATGAGATAGGGTATGGAGATTCAAAGGGTTTATCTAAACTAACAATTCTTAAATAAATATTCCAAAGCTGGACTAAATTTTCAATTCTTCAGATAGGAAAGAAGCAGCTCAGCTGGTCTGGCTCTCTCTCCACGAGATCCCCGAACCAACTGAAACTTTCCTTCAAGATTCTAAACTCCTAACTGATTTCAGAACTCAGCCAAAGCTTGAAAAAACTGTCATGACCCCCTCTCTCTGTACTACAGCCACCAAGCTACCCTTGAGACATACATTTTCAAATGTCACAAATCTAATACATATTTGTTTTGCTTATTTATACCTATTTGTTACAAGGGAGGACTTTTGTTATTTGGGGAGGCATCAAGGAGGACTTATGGAAGAGATTGGGTAATAGTGATAATGACACAAAAAAGAGAAAAGAGAAAAATGAAGAAAAGGGAATTAATGAAATATTTAAATAACACAAAAGAACAGAAGGAAGTTCAGAAGGACATGTGGACATGTAGGACAACTTTGGTACTACCACATAGATTTACACTTTCATAGGTAATCTTTTTTCTGGTCTTCTTTAGATATGGAAAAATTTATTTATTTATATTTATTATTATTTTTAACAGTTTATTAATACTAAAAAACATCTTTTTTTCTAAAAAAAAAGAAGTGGATAGCATAAATTTTGCAGTATGGGACTAAAGCTCAGAAAAGATCTATGAGTCCTCTGCATCTACATGATGCCTTAGCTCAAAGGTGTTGATAAAGTCACCAAATGAGAGAAGGTAGAGAGAAAAGAGAAGAAAGACCAGAACAGAATTTTGGGGTATATCCATAGTTAATGGGTTTATCACAGGCATTTCCACTAGCTGAGGATGTAACTGAGGAGTGATTGACAGGTAGAAAGAGAACAATGACAGAACCATATCAGAAAAACCCATAAGAGAAAGCTTAAGAGAAGAGGATGGTCACTGATATTAGATGCAGGTTGATTGATTGAAATGTCATGTAGAGGTCAAGAAAGATATGAACAGAAAATGTCATTAAATTAGATAATTAGCAGAATGTTATAACTTTAGAAAGGCTAGTTTCAGTTGAATTATGAGATCAGAAGCCAAATTACAGAAGGTCTAGATGAGAGTAAGAGAAGACAAAATAGGGTCTTAAGTATGAGGCTTTTTCAAAGATTTTTGAGAAAAATTGAACAAAGAGACATTATACTCGCAGTAATTGTTGGAAATAGTGAGGTTTGAATTTGGTTTTTGATATGGGTAATATTTGGGTGTATTTGTAGGCAGCAGGAGAGAACCAATAGATATGGAAAGGTAAGGAGAGGGGACAGTGACAGGGACAATTTGCTAGAGAGAAGCAGGTGATGAATCTAGAATAAATGCATAAAGATTAGCTTTGGTGCAAAGGAAGACAGATTATAAAAGGAGGACTCCCATTGCTGGAACCTTAGGCTCAGACTGGTGAGTATTCGTCTTGTCTTCTGACCCAGGCTCACCAACACATTTTGCAGCTATCTTTATGCTGTGCCTCTTCCCATATTGTCTGAGCTTTATCCTTCACTCCCACCTCTGAACTTGGATTCCCACTTCTGTAACTTTGGGCTCTAACTGATAAGAATTTTATCTTGCTTGGACCATCCAGCCACTTCATGGCTATATCCTTTATGCCACTCATGACCGCCCATCACCCACTCTTTTTCACTTGAACTATAAGATGGAGAGAGGGATTAGATCTCCGATTTCACTGATATAGGGAGTTCCCAGTTGTGAAAACTCCTTTTACCAATGCAAGTCAACACCTCTGTCTCTTAATAGTCCTAGACATTTATCTAGAACTGAGAAGTTAAATGACTTGTCCAGGGCCATAAAGCCCGCATTTGTGATTAGGCACATTTTCGACTCAAGTTTTCCTTTCTCTTAGGATAGCTCTTCATTTGTAACCCTATTTCCCCCTCTCCCTCTAACCTAGCTCTCAGAACAGAATTGAAATATTACCATTGCTAGAAAGGAGCTGTCAATAAAATAAACCACTCGGTAACAGGGTATTGTGTTTCCATATTCTTTTCACATTCTATGGGGTCTTCAGTTTCATCAAGTGCTGATTCATTTTCCTTTGTTTTTTAGTATTTATTCAGAGGGCTGAACTTGTTTACTAGATCTCAAGGCCATGTTTCCTTCTGTTCTTAAGGTTTTTCTTGTTGAATTAGCTGCTTATCCTCAAAGTCTTTGAGTTTTCTTCCTCCTAAGAGCTTTCACAATTTCATTCCTTTTTCCCTTATTTTTCCTTAGTTCCTCACTTGCTCCTTCTGATCTCAAAGCATCTCAGCCTTCTCCCACACTGGGCAATTTTTGGGTTCAGGCCTGTATAACCCCTTCCTCCCCACAACACATAGTGTCCTACATATTTTTTCTGTTTCTCAGAATATTTCTATTCCCTGGCCCAGGATTTAAAAACCCTACTAATCTGGTGTTATTTTGGGTTGAGATGATTTTTCTTGTTTGGAGTTTGGAGATTGGATTTCTAAGGCCAAAGTTAGGGGAAGAGAGATTTGAATGTGGAGTTGAACTCTATCTAGGCTTAGACCCAGTACATATCCCATTTCCTCTGTTCATTCTCCTGCCAGGGTATGATCTCAGCCTTAGAAAATTTCTGCAGTTAGGAGGTTAAGGTTGAATATGACACATGAGAGGAGGAGCAGGGTTCAGAGTGAAGGGTTGTACTAACTAGTGGCTCATTTTGGAATAGCTCATACTTACTTCTGGTAACATGGTAGACAGTGGAAGATGGTATTCAGAGAAGGCACAAAGTAAATATAAGTATATGGACATTTTCATTTTCTTTTTGGTTCTTGGTAGACTATAATATATATTGGCTGTTAGATGAAGTTACTTTATCATTGGTACATACTTCCTATTTTCAGAGGTTTTAGAGGTCATGAGGATCAGAAAAAAATGTCTAGTATTTCTTCTTATTGGTCACATGAATCAGAAATAGACAGTAACATGAAATTTATCATATTCTTGTGGCATAAAACTAAGGTTCAAGTTTTCATATACTTTTACTACATTCTGCCTGACATATGGAGATATTTTTTTTGATGTTTAAGTTTGTAATAAAAAATAACTAAAAGAAAAAGCACAAACAGAAAAAGGACAATGTTGAGATATCCAAGTAGAAATTTCTAGGAAGCAGTTGAATATAGAAATAACTGTAGATATGGATCTGAGATTCCTCCAAATAAGGATGAATCTTGAATACATAAAGCATACTAGTTTTGCCTAGGCGAAAAATATAGAGTTATGGATAATCAGAGGACTGAAGACTGAGTCTTAAATTATATATTTGGGGAGTAGGAAGAAGATGGGTCATCAAAAGAGAAGACCCAGTCAAATAGTTAAGAGAAGAATCAGGAAAAGGCAATGTTACAAAAACTGAAGAGAAGAGGAAATTTATAGAAGTAAGGAGTGACTGCAGTAGTAAATGTTACAGAGAAGTTAAGGATAGTGACATTAAGTAAAGGCTCCAAGATTTGGTAAGACATTGGTTATTGGAGACTATATGGAAAGTAATTTTAGTACTTTGGAAGTTGCGGAAATCAGAACCTAGATTAAGTAGGGAATGAGTGGTGAGAAAAGAATAGTATCGTATTATAGGTTAAACCTGTTATAATGTCAGCACCAAAACCAGAAATTTGAGGATGACATGGGAAATCCCACCCTAAAACATACATTAGACTTTTCCACACCCTAATTTCTCTGGGGTTTTAACTACTTGATCAATGTCAATTGGTAAGTAGAGCTAGGCAGTTGAGACACAGGTGACTAAGTAATTTGGTCATAACAAGGTCAAATATTCCCATAGAGATTAATATGTAAAGGTTATTCCTTCTCTAGGAAAGAAAGTACAAAAGTTGCTTCTTGTTCTTTGAAGTCAGAATGACTAATATTTTCAAAATAATTTTAAAAGGTCAAAAGCCATGATAAAACATATTTCAAAAACAAAAGAAAGCAAAGGAATCAAAGAAGTAGAAGAACAATAAAAATATAGTGTCATTGAAGGCAAAGGAGGAAATGCAATTCAATTGAGTTCAATTCAATTGTAGTTTATTATGTGCAAGGCACTGAGCACACAAAGGGGAAAAATAGCTTATATTTCTACTGGGGAAATATAACATTCACATAAATCAGTTTAATATAAAGTAGGTAGTGAGGGGGGCAAAGGTAATATTAGACAAAGTATTATAGAAATATATAAGAAGAGAAAGCATGCCAATAGCTGGCCGTGGGGAAACCAAGAAGTTGGAGTGGTCAATAGTAATTCAAACGAAGAGTCAAGGAGAATGAAGATGGAGGAAATATAAGATGTGGCAATTAAGTGGTTGCTTAGAGGGAGTACTTTGAGTATAGTGGTGAGACCCCAAACCAGATTAGGGCATAAATGGGAAGTGAAGAAATGGAAGGAGTACAAGTGGACTATTTATGGGGCAAAATTTGACAGTGGAGGAATGGAGAGAGGTTTTAAATAATACAGTTGGAATAGGATCCTGGCACTTCTGATAGTATAGAAATCTATGGACAGAAATTATTGAAATATTGCGAAGATTTGATCATGTGTGCAGACAGAGGGAAAAGTGGTTAGGAAAGAGAGAGGGATTGAAGATGAAATAGAAGGGGATTGACAAAGTAAAGGTCCAGAATAAGGCTAGGGGGATAGGACACAGGAATATTTCTTCTTCTGAGACTAGAAGGAAGGTAACATCTGGGAATCTTATAGAAGTTCAGTCAGTTCCTTCTTGTTGCTACCTTATCCATCAAATTTTCTATGAGTATTCTCTTTTTTTTTAAAAACCCTTACCTTCTGTCTTAGAACTGATATTAAGTACTAAGTATAAGTATACTAGTTATCAGTTCCAAGGCAGAAGAGTGATAAGGGTTAGATATTTTAGTTTAAGTGACTTGCCCTGGGTCACACAGCTAGGAACTGTTTGAGGTCATTTTTTAACCCAGGGTCTTCCCTCTCTAGGCCTGGTTCTTTATTCACTGAGCTACCTAGTTGTCCCTTGTCTGGCTATTCTGTACCTAATTGACATATATGACCATTCTTTGAACTCTCCCAGTAATTATAAGTGATTCCACAAAGTTTGGTGTTGAATTATATGTATGAATGTGCTGGAGTCAGCTCATAACAGATCAGGAAAATCAATTGTTAAACATTTACTGTCAGTATACCTTTAAAATAAACAAATGGTATGAATCATAGCTTTATTATCTTGTAGATTATCTAGAATTAAGAAAGTGATGAAAAATATTAATTAAATTAAACTTTTAAAAGTGTGTTGTGGGGGCAACTAGGTAGCTCATTGGATTGAGAGCCAGGCCTAGAGACAGGAGGTCCTGGGTTCAAATCTGACCTCAGATACTTCCCAGCTGTGTGACCCTGGGCAAGTCACTTGACCCCCATTGCCTACCCTTACCACTCTTCTGCCTTGGAGCCAATACACAATATTGTGTATTGGCTCCAAGGCAGAAGGTAAGGGTTTAAAAAAAAAGTGTGTTGTGTGTATTTTACCCCCTAGAGACATGGTTGTTAAACATTTACCAATCTATCCCTGATTATATACTGTTTTGTATAGTTTAGAAGACAATATATTCTTCCTAGTGTGAATTCTTTCTCCCTGGAAAACTATAAACTCCTGAAGGACAGGGAATAGTTACATATTTTTTCTTGTATCCCACCTGGTGAGAAAACAATGGATTAACTGAAATGTCCAATTGGATTCCTACTGACTTCTTGCTAAATGAAGGCTATAATGAGCTAGAAACATACTTTTATCAAGATCATTTCAAGATTCAGTATATAAGTAGAATTTTGGCCTATTATGTGAAAGATGAGGAAGAGCCTCCTATATCTTATGTCTTATATCCTTTTTTTAATTTAAATTTTGAATATTTTCCCATAGTTACATATTTCATGTTCTTTCCCTCTCTCCCAAGCCCCATAAAACCCCCTTAGCCGACACATAATTCTGCTGGGTTTTACATGTATCATTGATCAAGACCTAATTCCATGTTATAGATAGTTGGACTAGAGTTATTGTTTAGTGTCTACATCCCCAATAATATCCCCATCAGTCCATGTGTTCAAGCACTTGTTTTTCTTCTGTGTTTCTCCTTCCACAGTTCTTCCTCTGAATGTGGCTAGTTTTCTTTCTCATAAGTCCCTCAGCCTTGCTCTGGATCATTGCATTGCTGCTAGTAGAGAAGTCCATTATGTTCGATTGTACCACAGTGTATCAGTCTCTGTGTACAATGTTCTCCTGAATCTGCTCCTTTCACTTTGCATAAATTCCTGGAGGTCATTCCAGTTCACATGGAATGCCTTCAGTTCTTTATTTCTTTAGATTCCCAAGTATTTTATATTGTCTAGGGTGATTTTAAATGGAATTTCTCTTTCTAACTCTTCCTGCTGTGATGTGTTGGAAATATATATAGAAAGAAATGCTGATGATTTATGTGCGTTTATGTTGTATCATGCAACTTTGCTAAAGTTGTTGATTATTTCCACTAACTTTTTAGTTGATTGTCTAGGATTTTTTAAGTAGACCATCATATCATCTGCAAAGAGTGATAGCTCTCCTCATTGCCTATTTTAATATCTTCAATTTCTTTTTCTTCTCTAATTGCAACTACTAGTGTTTCTATAACAATGTTTAATAATAGAGGTGACAATGGGCATCCTTATTTCACTCCTGATTTTATTGGGAATGCTTCTAATTTATCCCCATTGCAGATGATATTTGTTGATGGTTTTAGATATATACCATTTATTATTTTTAGGAGAGGCCCTTCTATTCCTAAACTTTTTAGTATTTTCAGTAGGAATGGATGTCATGTGGTTTTTGTTAGTTTGCTTGTTGGTATGGTCAATTATGTCAATGGTTTTCCTTATGTTGAACCATCCTTGCATTCCTGGTATAAATCCCATCTGATCATAATGAATAATCCTCATGATCACTTGCTGGAGTCTTTTTGCTAGTATTCTGTTTAAGATTTTTGCATCTATGTTCATTAGGGAGATTGGTCTGTAGTTTTCTTTCTCTGTTTTTGATCTACCTGGCTTTGGGATCAGTATCATATTTGTGTCATAAAAGGAGTTTGGTAGAACTCCTTTACTTTTTATGTCAAATAGTTTGTATAGTATTAGAATTAGTTGTTCTTTGAAGGTTTGATAGAATTCACTTGTGAATCCATCTGATCCTGGGGATTTTTTTCTTAGGGAGTTCTTTGATGGCTTGTTCAATTTCTTTCTCTGAGATGGGATTATTAAAGTATTCTATTTCTTCTGCTTTTAATCTAGGCAATTTATATTTTTGTAAATATTCATCCATATCACCTAGATTGCTATATTTTTTGCCATATAATTGGAGAAAATAGATTTTAACGATTGCCTTGATTTCCTCTTCATTAGAGGTGAGGTCTCCCTTTTCATCTTTGATAGTGATAATTTGGTTTTCTTCTTTACTTTTTAAAATTAGATTGGCTAGTACTTTGTCAGTTTTATTTGTTTTTTCAAAATACTAGCTTCTAGTCTTATTTATTAATTCAATAGTTCTTTTACTTTCAATTTTATTGATTTCTCCTTTAATTTTTATATTCTCTAATTTAGTTTTTGATTGGGAATTTTTAATTTGTTCCCATTCTAGTTTTTGATTTGCATGCCCAGTTCATTGATCTTTGCCCTCTCTAATTTGTTAATATATGCACTCAAGGATATAAATTTCTCCCTGTGTACTGCTTTAGCTGCATCCCACAGAATTTGGTAGGATGTCTCATCATTGTCATTCTCTTCAATGATATTATTCATTGTTTTATGATTTGTTCTTTAACTGATTTTGGAGAATCATGTTATTTAATTTCCAATTGGTTTTTGATTTGCCCTCTTGTTGAAGAACCTCAGGGCAGTTTTCTTGGTTAATTTCTTGTAATATGGTTTCCAAATTTCTATTAATTTCTGCTTTTTCAGGAAGGCCAATAATTCTCAAATCGTCTCTTCTAGATCTATTTTCTTGATCTGTTATCCTCTCAGTGAGATATTTCATGTTTCCTTCTATTTTGTCAGTCTTTTGACTTTGCTTTAGTAGTTCTTGTTGTCTTCCGAGATCATTGGCTTCTACTTGCCCAATTCTGGTTTTTAGAGACTGGTATTCTGCTATAATCTTTTGATTTTCCTTTTTGGTTTGGTCTATCCTGTTTTCCAGCTGTTAAATTTGGGTCTCCAATTTGCTTATCAATTCTTTTGATTTGGGGACATCTTTCTCGAATTGGGAATTTCTGTCTTTTAAACTGTTAATTTCCTTTTGAGCTATTTCCCACTTTTCTTGCCAAATCTCTTCCATCTTTCTCATGATCTCAGATTTGAACTCTTCAAGAGCTTGTGACCAATTTAATTTTGGGGGGGGGAAGGTTTGGATGGGATTTCTTGTTTGTTATTCTCTGCTGTCTGCTCTGTTGTCTGGATTTTTTCTGTGTAAAAGTTGAGTGTTAAAGCTTCTTCTTGATCTTTCTCTTTGGAGATTCTTGAGCCTGGCTTGCTCAAGAATTATGCTGTTTATCTATTTCAGTCAGAAGTCTGGATGAGGCAGGCAGGCTCTCCATCTATAGAACTGTGGACCAGTTTTTGCCTGACACAGCAAAGTGCTGCCCCTCTCAGCTTTATCCTCGTGCCCAAGGTCTGCTCTCTTTAGGCTCCTAGGGTCTCAAATCTAGGTGTTCTCAGGGTCAGGCCTCCTGGTGGTTCCCTTGCTTTCTCCTTTCCCCGAAGCTCCTTTAAGAATCTAAGCGCACTGCTTCCACTGTCAGGCACCCCTCTGCACTAGGTCCCCACTCAGGGCCCAAGCCTGGGGTCCGCATTCAAAGTCCGTGTTCTTTAGCCTCTTGGGGTCTTAAGTCTTGCTGCTCTCAGGAGCAGGCCCTGATGATCCCAGGTAGCTGCCAAGAACTTAATGAATGCCCCAGGGTTGCTCTAATTCTTGTGCACTAGCCTTGGCACTGTAGGTGGTGTGTGTGTGTGTGAGGGTTGATCAGCTCACATTTTAGTGAGAGCTATTTCACCCCTTTAAAGCATGGAAATTTCCAAATCCCATGTACCTTCAATGCTGTGCCCTATTGTGGGGTCCCTTCATTTATCTGGATTTGATTTTTGTGTCCTTTTGAGGAGTCATGTATATATGGGTTTGGAGAGATTAAGCATGCTGCTTCTACTTTGCAGCAATCTTAACCTGTGTGTCTTTTATCCTAAATGCAAAAAAAAATTCACTAATGAATAAACTTTAAAACATTTTGCATAGTTCCTAGGGCTAAGCCATTTAATGGAAAAAGAATCAGGATGTTTTGGGCATCAACATTCTAAATGAAATAACCTCTACTCTGAGTGATATTGCTAATGTTAATTCTGATGATGAATTTTGGGGGGGGGAATGTTCAAGACTGAAAATCTTGGTCAAAGTGCCCCAAAACATAGCATGTCCAAGATTGAGCTCATCTTGGACAGAAGAACTAATGAAGTGTCAAACACATAAAAATCTGCTTGTGTCTTATCAGAGAAGTATTTGTATGTCTTAGCAGCACTGTTTTTGACAAGGACAGAAATAGAAATCATTTATTGCCACCTGTCAGAGATATCCATGCTATTTTCTGTTTTATGATCATCATTGTACCTCATTTTTTCCATATGCCCACATAACATATATATATATATATATACATATATGTGCATATGTACATACATACATAGATAAATAATTTCCCCATGGAGTTTCAGTGCCTTTTGTTGAATTATCATTAGTATTTTCATTCAATTCCATAAATTGAAAGACTGGAGAAAGATGCCCTGGAGTTGTATTGTGATGAATTGTGATCAGGAAATATGTGAATTTCACTGGTTTCTTCTTTGTTGAGTCAGATAATATTGTCACTGGTGCTTAGAAGGTTCTCTTTATTCACATTTGAGAGAAGTTTATTTTAAAAAATTTTAAAAACATTTATTTCTTGTTATTTAGAATCTATAAGATAAAGAAACAAAAATGACTTTATTCTACCATTCTATGCATCTTAATCCCCAGTTGGCCTCAGTGCCAATTAATTCTAAAAAGAGGATATGAGAATAAGATAAACAAAGACATTTCTTTCTCAATTGATATATTTTAGTGATCTTCAGGAAGCATTCAAGTGTGATATCCTTCTGATAATTTTCAAGAGATGATTCTAAGGTGCATAGTGGGATTAAAATGACTTCACTTCATTACAGTATATCCTTCCTTTACTATATACATACATGGCCAGTGTTTCAATTCGCACTGAGTGTACTCCTTCACTGTCTAATTCTTTCTTCTGTAGCCTTCCACACATTCAAAATGAGCCATGCCATTTCTGACTGCTGAGTAACTAAAAATATCTTTTGCAACTGTTGGTTATCATCCAAACTACCTTCCTTGAAGCTGATCATCTTAGGAGCAGAAAGCATTTCTTTAGTACATGTGCTAGACCTATGAAGAATAGAACTTATTCCAACATTTATCAAGTAGTTATAAATCAAATTATTGTGTGAGGTATTGGGAGAAGGTGCTATCTGTAGTTTTAGCATCAAATGCATTTCTCATTAATCTACTTTCCTTTGAATCTTCTTTTGCCACAAAGAAAAATATTTAAACATAAACAAGTAATATACTGACTATATCTGCTAGTAAATATTATTCTGGATCCATAGTCCCCCATCTTCATCCTAAGAAGAGGAATGGGGTGTTTTGTAATTAGTTTTCAGGTACTAGGATTGATCTCTGTGATGAACTCCAGTTCATTTTCCTTTGATATTGTTTCTGTTCACACTATTATTTGGGGGCATTTAGAGGGGACTATCATATCTGGTGTGAGGGCTTACTAGATCCTTTTCAGAGCTGCTCATTCGCCTTTCACCCAACTTCCTCCTGTGGCTCCAAGAAGCTGAAGCATATACAGCTGTACCCTAGTAAAACTATCTTGGCATATGGACTAAACCAGAGTGAGGGTAACCAACAGCTATCAGACCTATTTGTGAGTTAGGAGAGTGTCTACCCCAAGCTTGTGAAGACTTCTCCCAGTGTGATGGGCAGGTAAAACCAATTTGTTCCCACAGCAGTGAAAGTAGCCAAAGCAAGTACTGTGGAATACTTAGAGCTTCGTCAGACATCAAAGAAGCCAAGCTCATCCACTGAATATTGAATCTTGTATCTCAACCACTAGTTTATCTGACTTTTGTTTTGCACTAGATTTCAATGACTCTGATTTTGTGTAACTGCATAACTTAAATCTAATTCATGTGCAAATTGAGATATCACCCTGCAATATCTTTGGTCCTCTTTGAAATGAAGCCAACAATTATAACAGATATTGTAGAAATTTAAGTTAGGTAAGATACAATCCCCATTCTTATGGAGCTTACATAATACTAACACAGATAGCTAAAATAAAAAAAATAAATGTTTTGTCATCAGATAGCATAAACATTATTTGGTTAAAAAGGCCATAGATCAAGTCACTTGACCCCCATTGCCCACCCTTACCACTTTTCCACCTATGAGCCAATGCACAGAAGTTAAGGGTTTAAAAAAAAAGGCCATAGATAAACAAATAATGTTTTACATATGTGTTGTATGTATATATGTATACATATATGTATAATATAATGTGTAAACAGCTAAATGACTGAGTGACATACTAAGTTGGTCTTATAGGAGATATGTAGTAAAAGAGACTTGAGGAGAAAGAAATCAGTATGGGTTAAGTGATCCAGAAATACTTCATTAAGAAAGTGAACTTGATTTAGGCTTTGAAGTAAATGGAAAAGAAGAAAGCGTATATCAAGAATAATATGCTCAAAGGCATGGAAGTAAGAATGTGCATGGAATATTTGAGGGACAATGTGTAATTAATTTATTCACATTGAGACATTGTCCCTGTTCTCAAGGAATTCACCATTGTGATGCTTTGTGGTGGGGAGTAGTAAGAGGTAGAATTGGAAAGGATGATAGAAGTCAGATTACAGAGCACTTTAATTGCCAGGTCAAGGAGTGGGACTTTATCCTGGAGGGTGTGGCAAGCCACCAAAAGTTTTTGAGTAGGAGGTGATATTTTAGGAAGACTGATTTGTCAGTAGTCTGTAGTAGATTAGGGAGGAAAGAGAATGGAAAGGGGAATACTAGTAAGGAAACTACTGTAATAGTTCAAAGATGAGATTATTAAGATTGGGACAAAGATTGATGTGGGTGGGAACCAAAAGGAAAGAATGGGTGTAAGAAATGCTACCAAGAAATAGTTGGCAAGACATAGTGGTTGGCTCTTTGAAAACAAGGAATTATAGAAGATGGAGTCAGGATTAAATTGGAAGTTTTAAGCCTAGATGATTGGGAGGTCAATGGTAATACTAAATAGGGAAGTCAGTCAATAAACATTTGCTTGTTAATCACCTACTATATGCTAGGTAGGCACCATGCTAATAGCTGGAGATTCAAGGAGAGTCAAAAGATAACCTTTGCCCTTGAGGACTTCACAGTGAAGTGGGGCATAGCACATGTAAATAACTATGTGTAAACCACACACATATGTTTCCATACATGTATATATACAAATATATATATGTATATACACACGTGTGCATATCTATTTATATATATACATATACATGGTTAATT
The DNA here is from genome assembly GCF_016433145.1 of Gracilinanus agilis. Taxonomy (NCBI): domain Eukaryota; kingdom Metazoa; phylum Chordata; class Mammalia; order Didelphimorphia; family Didelphidae; genus Gracilinanus; species Gracilinanus agilis. The sequence continues at coordinate 577,892,567 of NC_058131.1, forward strand.
TAATATAATCAACAGAATGAAGAGATTGGCATTCTGTGGGTGTGGGAAAGACTTCTTATAAAGGGTATTATTTCAGCTGATACTTGAAGGTAGCCAAGAAACTAGAGGGTGGACGTAAGAAGGGAGAGAATTTTGGATATGAGGAATAGCCAGGAAAAATGCTCAGTCTGGAGATGGAATATCTTTTTCAAGAAACAGCAAGGAAATCAGTGTCAATGGAATAAATGGGGAGAAAGGAAAATGGAGGACATAAATTTTTAGATTTAGAAAGGTGGCGGTTGGGATGTGAAAAGCTTTGAATGACAAATAGGATTTTTAATTGATCCTGGAGGTAATAGGGAACCACTGGAGTTTATTAAATGGGAGTGGGGCAGTGTAATATGGCCAGACCTGTGCTTTAGGAAGATCACTTTGGTAGCTGAGTGGAGAAGGGTCTGTGGTAGGGAGAGACTTGTAACAGGGAGACCAACCAAAAATTATTGCAGTAATTCAACTGAGGGGTGGCAATATCATATGAGAGAAGGGGGCATTTACAAAAAGTAAAATCAACTCAAACTTGGCAACATGTTAGATATGGGTGGCAGTGGTAAGGGAGTAAGCTTTAGTGCATGGAAGGGTGGTGGTATACTTGACAGTAATAGAAGAGTTTGGAAAGTTAGAAAAGGGGGAGGTTCTTTCTGGGGAAAGATACTCAGTTTAGTTTTGGATATATTGAGTTTAAAATGTCTACTGGACATTCAGTTTGAGATGTCCAATAGGCAGTTGCTGATACAAGACTGGAGGTCAGCAAAAAAGTTAGGCTGGATAAATAGATTTGAGAATTGTCAGAATAGAGATGGTAATTGAATGCATGGAACATTTGGAGAGATGCCTGAAAAGCAAAAGAACATGAGTTCAATTTTAAACATGTTGAGGTTGGAGTGAAGGCAGCATGTTGAAGAAGAAATGTCTAGCAGGCAGTTTGACTCTGTGACCTATACCCCTTACATATGAGACTGAAGTAAAGGAAAGACAGTTTTTGGACATTTAAATTTAGGAAACATTAATGTAGAGCTGAATATTAAAGCCATCAGAGATCTGGAGGTGATTTCCAAGGGTCAAATGCTGAACTGTTCAGGCTCCTCTAGGTCTTTTCTTTATATTCCTTAGAATATTATAATTCATTATCATTTAAGTATTAACATATGCTATTAGCAACTCACATTTATATAGTAATCAAAGACTTACACTTTCCTTAAAATGACCTTTCAGGACTAATAGTGAAAGAATTTTTGTTTCCAACTTATAGTCATGTACACTTAGGTACTCTTAGGAGTTAAATTACTTACCTCTGTCACACAGCTCATAAAATTTTGAGCAGGGACCTAGGTTGCCTGACTCCAAATTCAGCACTTTCTGCCTTCATCTCTTGGTCAAGTTGCTTAACTTCTACAAGCCTCAGTTTCCTCTTCTATAAAATAAAGGGATTGGCCTTGGTACTCTAAGATCCAAGTCTAGAACTTTGATTCTATGATCTTTAGCTTTCTACTTAGAAGCTGTGTTGACCTCTATTCTTGTGATCAAGGGGGAGATGAAAGATATTAATATTTGAAAAAAAGCTCTTGGATTTTGAGGCATAGTTCTACAACAGTGGTTCCCAAACATTTTTGGCCTACCACCCCCTTTCCAGAAAAAAATATTACTTAGCGCCCCCTGTCACATACTATCACTGCCCCCTTACAGTTATTCACCACCCCCAAATGCACCTGTAGCCATCACCGTCCTCCTGGATCACTGCAGCACCCACCAGGGGGCGGTGGCGCCCACTTTGGGAATCACTGTTCTATAAGGACCATTTACTTTTTAGTCTCAAAGATATAGATTGGCAGCATCTTAGTGAATCTTAGGATTGGTGTGATTTAGAAGCCCCCACTTAGGACCTGCCTATTTTTGTGATATTGACTAAGTATTAACATCTGAGGAACATGCTTGGATTTTGAAACAATTCCTGTAAGGACCATTTGCTTCCAGTGTCTAAAAGATAACTGGCAACATTCTGGCACATCTCAGAGTTGGGGTGATTTAGTGGGATATACAATATTGGACATTTAAGGTATATCAGGTCCTAATAGAATGATGCAACAAGGAGTTGTGTACAAATTTGATAAGCTCTTAACAATATTGCATCTGACAGTTTTTCACTTCAAGAGAAGACATCCTGTCAATCAGCATGAAACATGCTACAATATCAGTTTCTAGAATCTTTGTCACTGTGGCAAAGTCACTTCTTTCTTCCCAATTGTGTCTTTAATGTAAGATGGCAATAGTCACAATTGGAAAAAATGATGAACAAGAAGATGCTTTCTCATCTTCATGGACTATTGACTTCCTGAGAGTAAGAATGGTATGGTTTTCGTGAGTGATCACTTAAAAAAAATCCTATCCCAAGAACCCTGCTTGAGTAGTCAAGGAATGAGAAAAAGACAGTATGGAACCGTGGATAGAGCTCTGGACTTAGAGTGTTTGGAGGATGGAGGGCCAAAAGTTTCTCTAAGAACTTCAATTAAAGAATGGTACCTAAGTCAATTTTCTCTTTTTTTCCCCATCTGGTTACATTGATCCGGAATTCTCTATTATTCCCTTGTTTCAAATATCTTCCCTACCATCCCCCCCTGATTTGCAGCTTTCTTTTGTGTGTTGTCTTCTCCCATTAAATTGTAAGCTTCTTGAGGGTAAAAACTGTTCTTTTCCCTTCCTTTTTATCCCTAGCCCTTAGCATAAAAGGCTTGGAGCATAGTAAACACTGAATAAATGTTTATTGACTGATAGAATGCTAAAAAGGAAAGAAATATTTAGTGGCTGTCTCATATAGGATTTAGGGACACCAAATGTGGCAGTTTCCTATAGTAACAATAGCTGCCAAACTTGAAAGAGTTGGTCCTGAACCAAAAAGATTATAGGCACTATATGTATGTTAGTTATCATCATCCTCTATCATTAATATCACTTTCATCATTATCTACATTGAATAAAGTTCAAAACATGAGTAAAACCTTTATAACGTAGATGGATCCAAGTTTCAGTTACAGAGTTGTTTCCTGAGAGAAGCAGCAGAGTTCCTATCCTAACCACCATAACATCCAACTTTTTAAGACTTTGATGCAACTGTGGGTAACCCCATGCCTGAGAGCAGGGCTGAGGGTTAAACACAATCATAACCAAAATGATAGTTACCAGTTACATGGTAATAATGGTGCATGGACTTTATGTTAGGAAATAAGAGTTTAGCCGAGATGCCTGACACAGTCAGAGAATATTAGATACATTACATATGTTATTAGAAAATAATAGGAACAAATATTCAAACGGAAGTCCTGACTCATAGCAACAGGGCACTTCAGTGCAGTAGGCGAGAAAATTACCTTCTCAATTGAGATTCACAGCATGTATTCAGACCTGCAAATCTGGTTGTGGGGGTACAAATGGAGGCTTGTGGAAGTCGACAAAGATGACAGCTTTTCACATCTGGAAAACTGAATAATAACAACAATTCAGTTGGTGAAGAAGGGCTGGAAATTACGTTTTTCAATTTTGATACATGGCAGGAGCTTGAGATGAGCAGATTCCAATTGGAGTTTGCACGGGCTGGCTATTTTCCTTTCTAAATGACAAAAGAAATAACAGTTGATGAAGTTGCCTCTGGGAGATTGGGGAAGGATTCTTTCTGCTATTTAAAAAGAATGTAGAGTATATGGAGGCTATTAATTACTAGTAAACACTTGATTCACTCTGCCTTCATTGATTTAAGGCTATCAAATCCCACATTACCTGTGTTGTTTAGTATGGTGCCCCTGTAGATGCCCATTATGTTTGTGTGTGTGTGTATACATATATATGCATATATATTCTTATCAAACTCTAGTGATTCTCTATCACAAGATCAATGACAAAAGTATCTACTTAGCATTCAAAGCCCTTCATAACCATCTGTCCCGTTTCCTTTCTTCTTTTACCTTCTTGCTACATAATTTTTGATCCAATTATACTATGGGTAATAAATATATATTACCCATAGACCTTCCACTGGAATGGTGTGAAAGACTCAGAGTTCTTGAGTTTGTGGAAATAGACTTCAAGGTACACTCATAAATGCCAGTGGAGAGAAGAGTTGGCCATACATAGGTAAGCTCACATGCATAATGACTGTCAATGATAATAATAAGGACACAGATGGAGACATCTTCCCTTAGGAGCTAAGTGGGCAGGTGATCCTCACCCTAGCTACCCTATTCAGCCCATAGAGATGTGTACACTCCCTGATAACCCTTTCTCAGGTCCTTTTCATGCCAAGGATATTGTTATTAAAGAAGTTTTTTTGTGTTTTTTTTATAACTTCCAAAAAGAAAAGTTGAGGTGATCCTCGTATCTGACTCCTACTCTAGTTTCTTAAATTATTTCTCTGCTTCATGAGATCATAGATTTAGAGTGAAAAGAGACCCTTGAGGTAATCTAAGATAACTCCTTCATTTTATAGAAGAGGAAACTGGCTTCAGAGAAGTAATGTATGTTGCAAGTTATACAAGTAATAATTGCTTTAGCTTTCTGAACCTAGATTTTCTGACTAATTCTAGCACCCTTTCTACTGTCCTCTCTTTCTTCCAAACTTTCCAAATGTCCTTTCTCTCTTATTATTCTCCTTCCCCTATCTAATATAATGAGTAGGCACAGTATGGTAAAAGTGTTGGTCCTAGATTCAAAGGACTTGGATTTAGCTCCCATTTTACATATGTACTACATGTGTGGCCCTGGGCAAGTCACTTATATCACTGGTCCTGAATTTGTTCCTCTATAAAATGAGTGATTGACCCTTTGATCCAGTCATGCCATTGCTGGGTTTATACCCTAAAAAGATAATAAGGAAAAAGACTTGTACAAAAATATTTATAGCCGTGCTCTTTGTGGTGGCAAAAATTGGAAAATGAGGGGATGCCCTTCGATTGGAGAATGGCTAAAAAAATTGTGGTATTTGCTGGTGATGGAATACTATTGTGCTAAAAGGAATAATAAACTGGAAGAATGCCATGTGAACTGGAATGACCTCCAGGAACTGATGTAGAGTGAAAGGAGCAGAACCAGGAGAACCATATTCACAGAGACGGATACAGTGTGGCAAAATCGAATGTAATGGACTTCTCTATTAGTAGCAATGCAATGATCCAAGACATTTCTGAGGGACCTATGAAAGAGAACACCATCCACATCCAGAGAAAGAACTGTGGGACCAGAAACACAGAGAAAAACAACTGCTCAATCACATGGGTCAATGGGGATATGATTGGGGATGTAGACTCTAAACCAGTGATTCCCAAAGTGGGTGCCACCACCGCCTGGTGGGTGCTGCAGCAATCCAAGGAGGCGGTGATGGCCACACTTTTTTTGTATTACATTCTATTCTGAGTTCAATAAATAGTTTCATAATTTCCAGGGGATGCAAAGTAATATTTTTCCTGGAAAGGGGGCAGTAGGCCAAAAATGTTTGGGAACCACTGCTCTAAACAATCACCCTAGGACAAATATCAGTAATATGAAATATAGGTTTTGGTCAATGACACATATAAAACCCAGTAGAATTGTGGGTTGGCTATGGGAGGAGGGTGGGAGGAGGGGAAGGAAAGAACATGAATCATGTAACCACGGAAAATTTTTCTTAATAAAAACAATAAAATAAAATCTATATAACTGCAAAAAAAATAAAATAAGACAAAATAAAATGAGTGATTGGACTGAATGATCTCTAAGATATCATGAAGGTCTAGATCTGGAAACCTACTCATCTCCCCACCTCAAAAAATACTTCTTCAATTGCCTACACAATAAAGTCCAAACTCCTAGCTTGACAGTGAGTATAATACGTTTCATCTGAAGCATTTCCAAAACAAAGTTTTAACTTGATATTCACAATACAACAGAAACAAAATCTTATTAAATAATACTAAATCTGATGTTTAAAACTGGTAGCAGAGTTGAATTAGCTATCTAGACCTAAAGAAAGGGTTAGTTTGATCATCATGGGACTGGAAAGCTTTCAAGATACATATACATAAATTTATTTGCTGTCATTGTTTAATATTGACAGCACCTTACTATGAGACATTCAATTCAATCCCAGAAAGTGGGAAAAAAGGAGGCAAGGAGGGTGTGTTGATGTGATCTGTCATTTCCTCAAAAACAGGGACAATGGCTGTCCTTGTCTGGGACACTCGCTGACCTCTTCAGATTTATCAGTTTTTGGTCCCTTTACCCTGAATCACAGCAACCTGACTTCTCCCCATGATTAACCTGAATCAGATTCCTTTTAAGTAAGAAAGATGTGGCCTGTGATTACATCCTCAGAAAATTCACCCATTTGACATGATGCTAAGATTTCCAAACAGTTTCCAGACTTACTGTCAATGAGTGCTGTGAATCCATGTGGTGGAGTTGAATGCCCTTATTTGCTTTTGGTTTTAAGCAGAAAAATTGGATTTAGAAGGCTTTTCCTCATCCGGATCTCTGCAATATATAATAAACTTCTTACATCTGTCACCATCAACATATTCATTACTGCCTCTACCTTTTATGTTTTAAAGAGAAAGCAAGCAGAGTTGCTCTTTCTCTCTTCTTTCTCATTTAAATACCCAATTGTGACTGCCAACTTGGAAGATTAGAAACCATCTTCCTCATTGGTGCATGAAAGGAGAACTATTACAAATTTAGGATTGCCCTAAGCTAGTTATATCTTGTTCTTTTTAATTGTAAGGAGCAGCTCCTGAGCAGAAAGCCTTCAAAATGTTTGGGAACTTTTCAGTAAGTAAAATGACCTAAGATATTTCTCAGAATATCTTCTTTGCCTGTGAACTTTTAGTTCATCCTAAAAGACTCTTATCATCAAACAACTTATACACTGATCACTTTTCAAGGATCAAGACCAATCATATCTTATGAAACACAAACTAGGTACCAATCCAATGTGTTTTCATTTGGAATGCTACACCTGGAGCTTTGACCTAACTTTGGTTTATGAATCTCAAATGAGAATTGCCTCCTCTTTGTTTCTTTTCATTTTTTACCAAAAAAAAATAAAAGAGAAATAAGATGAGGACTTATTAGGCAGGTGTTGCACCCAGCTGCAAAGAAAACAATAAGTCCCTAATGTCAAGAAGGTTCATGGCACATATCTTTAAGTGAATTGATTATCAGTCTCAGTCAGGGAAGTCTTGCATTAAAAGATGGAATGTCCTAGTTTATAAAAGATTCAGATAACAGTAAGAGTTCACTATTACATGGTAGAGATGATCTCTGGATGGGTGCTGATAGGAGAAATGGTATAATCATAATTGGGGGGGCATCTTCTCTGAAAACGTAAGCCAAGTGAGTGTGCCAGGGGCTTGATATTCCTGTGTCCTCTGGCTCAGCATCATCACTCTATTTGAATCTGATACACCTCTCTCCTCTTATTCTTCATCTTGCTCATTTGTATTCTTCTTCCACTTGACTCTTAGATGAGGAAGAAATGAAGATAGTGCTAAGACTGAGAAAGCCCTCTTTGTTTCTTCCAGAATGATTTTGTTCAGTAAGTCAATCAAAGAAAATATCTTATTCTTGAAGAGTATACTTCCAGAGCTAGGCTATCTGCATTGGATTGTAGAGGAGTTAGGAGACTTGATTTTTCATCTTAATTTGGAGAACTCCAGAGAGGGATGCTAATACTTGTCAGCAATATGCAAGAGTATGCAATGTAGCCTAGAAATTAAAGTTTGACCACTCTCATTTCACTAGGGGCACATTCTAAGTACTTTACCTTTCTTGGCTTGTTCTATCCTGGGTAGATGCCCTAATGTTTTACCTTGCCTCTGGGGTTGGGGTGGGGGCAGGCTTTCTTGTGTGTATGTGCTCCTCCTCTGGAAATCTCCTTGTTCTTTTCATCTCATCCCCTCAGGGCCCATGGCATCAACTAGTTCTTCTGACAACTGAATTTGTGCCAATGTGCTAATAATGGCAGAGAACTGGTTGAGGTAAATAGATAAACTTGTCAATAAGGGCTATTTGGAGATTATATCCCCCACCCATTGTTGTCTAGCCCCTTCATCAATGTAGTAGTATGAATTTCAAGTGAGAAAGGATGAGAGGACCCCACTGTGGCAAGCTTGGGTTAGGCATGCCAACTGGACCTGGGGAGCATCCTTCTTTGTTCTTCCCTCGAATGGAAGGCAAAAGGTCAATTGGAATTATATTGTGCTAGTATACCTACTCATGCTTGATAGACACTAATACTGGTAAAAGAGATAGGTAGGGACCATAGAAATTTCAAATCATACCATATAAGTAACCATTTAGATGCCGAGACATGAAGCAATGGAACTTATGCTTAGAGAAGGTGGAATTTAACTTTTAAACTCTTCCGAAGGGATACTGAATTCATTCAGCATGGTCTAACTTGTCACTTAAAATCAGTCTGTGAAAAAAAACTAATTAAAACAAACAATCTGTGATATAAATCCATTTTTAACATGCTAATTAGTCTTATAACAATGTCTAGGATATCATATGTAGCAAAAGTCTATAGTAGTTTGGTAGAAGGAACCATAACATTCTTCATCAACAGACACCAAAACACTGGTATATATGTTATTTCAGAGACGTTTCATTCAACTATTATTTGTTTTCTGGTTTCCGATATTTTATCAGTTTTTGACATTGTAATAATAGCTTTGATTGAAAAGATGAATGAATGAAAAGAGCATTTGTTAAAAGCTTTTTGTGTGTTGGGCGCTATACTAAGCACTTGCTACACAAATAAAGGAAAACAGGATGGTCCCTGGAAAGCAGAGGTGGAAAATGGGGCTGGGAGAAGGAAAGAAGGAAAGTCCCCTCAAAGAGTGAGCCGAATTGAGTTGGGAGTGAAGTTGTAATGGCAGGGCCCCTCATGGAATGGTGAACCTGTTCAGGGACTCACTAAACAGAAAATTAGGTTTCAGGATAGGGCAGTTCAGAGACACAGTGGATAGAGTGCCAGGCTTGGAGTCAGAAAGATTCATCTTCATGAGTTCAGATCTGGTCTGAGACACTTAACCCTATTTACTTTAGTTTCTTCAACTGTAAAATGAGCCGGAGAAGGAGATTGGAAACCACTCTAGTACCTTTCCTAAGAAAACCCCCATCCGGGTCATGAAGAATCAGACAAAATTGAAAAAATGACTGAAAAAGGCATCTCAAGGTGGGAGAGGTTGCTAGTGACAAAGTGGAATGGCCTGAATAGGTTGAGCTGGGAATGATTTTGAGGCATCATGAGAATACCAATTGGTCCTGAATGTCATGTCTTGTTGTTCCATGTTCTAGTTATCACCTCGTTGTTAACACTTTAACTTTACACGTAATGTATCAGGTTTTCTGCTTAGACTTCCATAAGATTTTTGGTATTTACTGTTTAAGCTTTTATCAATTTTATAGCAGTTTCTCCTCTTAGAGCAAACGCAATAGACTTTAGGGAAATGATGGATGTTTTAGAATCACAGAGCCACAGAATACTAAAATAGTTCAGTTCTCTGTCTTCATAGATGAAGAAACAGTGGCTCAGAGATGTCAAGTACTGCTTGAGGTCACCACCCAGGTAGTAGTAGAGTCAGAACTGGAACTCAGATCCCTTGCTTCTATTCAAAGTTTCATTATTGATGAAGAATTTCTAGAACTCTTTGCTCTAAAGGGGATGATACATTGTTAATGAAGCAAAGATTTCAGATCTACTATGTGTATTGGTAATTGCTGGGGGCATGGGTGAGCAAGGCAGATGTTAATATAGAGCAGAATGGAACTGAAAATGTGCATATTTATATATTGCTTTAATATTTTATCCCAAACGGCTCCACTAAGGAATGAATTATGTCCCACTATTGCAGCAATTGTGTAGTCAACTGTAGCCATTATGATCTCATCAATACCTTTGGCAGAAATAGGGACATTATAACCTGCTTTTTATTGGGTGTTGTCGAGCAGACAAGGTAATGTATTAGTTCCTCTCATGGGGCATGGGCTCAAAATCGGAAATGAAATGTGATTTGCCTAACTGATCCTCTCAGCAGCCTAGTCTGAAGCTTCTTCAATAATCCCCTAGTAATACAGTGAAGTAAAAAATAAAATAAAATAAAAATGAGACCAGAGACTTGAGTTCCACCCCCTGTTTAATCTACTCAGCCACTGACTCAACTGTGTTATTTTGGGCAAGTAGGTAGCAATGTCTATACCTCAGGTGTCTCATCACATCCATGATAATAAGACCTGCCAGACCCCTCTCTTGGAGTTATGGTTAGAAGGGAACCACAGTTATACCAAGTCTCTGGATGCCTAATGGGAATTTTTTTAAGCTAGTTGGACCAAATGATGAAAAAAAGGACAAATGGGGACACTTACCCAAAAATGAAGCTTCATTTAAAATGAGTTTACTTATCTAGCATTTATTAAGCACCTACTATGTGTCAGACACTGTGGTAAACATGGGGATGTAAAAAGAAAGGCAAAACCAGCCCCTGCTCTCAAGGATCTCGCAGTCTAATGGGAGACACAACATACAAACAATTATGTACAAACAAGATATAGACAGAATAAATTACAAGTACTCTGAGAAGAGGGGCTTCTTACAGAGAGCAAAACTTTCCCTGAGCTGGGGCATTGTGGTACAGTTGCTGCTAGTAGCCTGGCTTTTGAGTCAGGAAGACTTGGCTTTAAGTCTTGCCTCTGACACATCCTACATCCCCTGTGACTTTGGGTAAGCTACTTAATTTTTCAATGCCTTAGGAAATCTTTTAAGAGTATAAGTTGCAGACAAATGGATGGGCTAGTTCTGTAGAAAGAGTTTCCATTTGGGAAATACTGTACATGAGTAAATTGCCGGTCTAATAAAAAATAATAATAAATTAATGAATGAATAAGTGAATGAATAAATAAGCAAATGAATAGATAAATAAGCAAAGAACAAGAAAGAAAAACCAGGGATAAAGATCTTGGAGGTCAGAACTCTTTAAAATAACAGAAAATATTAAATATACAAAAAAGTAAAGAAAAGAATGAACCAGAAGGGTAAAACAGATTGTAGAAATGAGGAGGGAAAGCAGGATGTGAAAAACCAATGCAAATTTGAGCTTAATATCTTTAAAAATTTTAATTTAATGTGTAATCAATTTAATGTTTTTAGAAACTAGTGTCAAAGAATGAGAGGGTTAATGAAAAGACCTTAGGGATCACCTACTTTAGAACCTTCATTTGAAAGCTGATAAAACAGAGGCTCAGAAACATAAACTGATTTGCTTAAGATTTCATAAGGAATGACAGTTCTGATTTGTTGGGCAAATATATTAATATATACACAAACATGACATGCAAACACATTTTAGGAGAATTTAAAATTATTTTCAGGATCTTAAGGCTTTTGGAGTTGAAAGGAATTTTAGAAGTTACCTAGTTTAGTTTTCTCATTTTAAAGATGAGGAAACTGAGACAAAGAGAAGAGAGGATGTTCCCAAGGTCACTCAGCTAGTGCCAGTTAGGGTTCAAACTCAGATGAGTTTGACTCCAAAAACAATCTTCTTTCTACTTGTCACTTTGTGATCTATGAGACATACATGGAAATAACATGACTGCTCTGGCTTTACATCTGAGGCCTGGACCTGTTACCTTTTACCTCCTGTAGTGTCCTTACGTATTTTAAAGAGATTGAGAAGATCTCTTTTCTCTGCCATCAGTTCAAGGCTCTCCCTGCTGTGTTCCCCAATTTTTAGAAGCCTGGTGATGAGTACCTCAATTTTAACCCTCTAACATTAGATTAACTTAAAAAATACTCTTACCTCTCATCTTAGAATCAATACTGCATATTGGTTCCAAGGCAGAAGAGTGGTAAGGGTTAGGCAATGGGGGTTAAGTGACTTGCCCAGGATCACCCAGCTAGGAAGTGTTTCAGGGTAGAACAGAGGCCTGGCCTCTCAGTCTATTGAGCCATTTTTCTGCTCTCTAGATTAGTTTTTTACATAGATTATCTATTCAAAGATATAGCAAAAACAGACATTTTCCATTTTCTCCAATACCTCAAGGACCAGCCTTCCCCTTCACCCTTCACCATCTTGGTCTTTGGTGATGGTACTAGATTTGACTCACTGCTTATCTCATTTAATACATAATACTAGTCTCACCAAGTTCATGCCCAGTGCTTGCCACCAGTGTTGGCTTCTGCTGGGCTGGAGATCTAGGAGCCTTGTTCTTTAGGGCCTTGTTGTTAGGCTGCCTCCAATACCTGGTCATCCTTGAACTGCCAAATCCCTATGGCTTAAGCTCCTGGGGCAGATTCTACTTCCTACACGTGAAGTGGGAAAAAAATGAACCAAAAGGTCAAAGACCTACACTCTTGGGGCTACATGACCTCAGGGACAAAATGAATGATGTCCTTAAAACCTTTTTCGCTATCACATGGTATAAAATGAGGGAATCACCTTTATTTTCATAGGCGGGTGTCACAAAAATCATAGCAGGTGCTGTATCTGGCTGTTAAAAGATATTATCAGTTTAAATTCTGCAACCAATGAAAAAAGATTTCTCCCAACCCCCTGATAGACCGACTCAGAACATCAACACACACTTAAGACTTCCAAGTTCCAAAAAGCAGTTCCCCATCTTCCATGTAGACAATGATGCCTTAGAAAATCTGGACATATACTAGAAGTTCCTCTGTAGAAATAACATGTTTGGAAAGGCATTGTCAAGAGACACATAGAAATAGCAGAGAATGATGATGGTGATGACGATGAAGACGAAGATAGATTCTTTTAGCATTGTTCCAAATCTCAGATCCATAGATCTGGGAAGCGTGATCCCCTTAAAAATCCCTGTTACCTCCTCTTACTAAAATATGCCTTAGGGTTTTGGAGGAATTCTTGTATTTGTGGGCTTTCAGTAAAAATACCCATTCTGAGAAGCTTGAGTGTTTGTAGATTTTTTATGAATGTGCACAGATTCTACTCACTTCTTTTCTTCCAATATTTTTAATGAGAATTTATACAGTACTTAAAATATCTTGGCAAAGAAACCTGCAGTTCCCACTAATAGTTGTCACTCAAATAACTGTTGGGTTGGCCTGATTTGTTTATCCTCCTTTAAGAAGATGAAATAGAGTAAGGTACAATGAATACTTAAGTTTCCAAGGTGATTTGTGTTTTGTCTGAATAAGAGGGTGTTTCATGTGCTATTGATAGAAAATTTTTGGTCCCATGTATAGTCTCTGAAGAGTAGAAGCAGAGAACATGATGAAGGGGTTTTGGGGCAACTGACTTTTTAAGTTCAGTAATTTTTCAGTTGTGTCCAATTGTCTATGAACTTATTCGAGGCTTTCTTGGAAAAGATACTGAAGTGGTTCTTTCTCCAGTTCATTATAAAGATGAGGAAACTGAGGCATATAAGTGTCTTGCCCGGGATCATATATAGGTAGTAAGTATGTGTGGCAGAATTTAAATTCAAGAAGAATCCTTCTGACTCCATGCCTAGCACCCTCTCCACTGAGCCATCTAGTTGTCCCAACTGACTTCACAATTATCTAATTATAGTACTAATAAGTAGTACTTAGGGCTGGTGGAAAAACATTAATTGGGGGTTAGGAGACCTGGATTCTTGATCCATGTTGTCACTAAGTTACTGCCTCAACTCAGCCTGAGATAATTTATTTTTTCTGGGATCAGTTTCCCCATATTTCAAATATGAATAATCAGTTTGCTCTAATACAGTGGTTCCCAAATTTTTTGGCCTACCGCCCCCTTTCCAGAAAAAAATATTACTTAGCACCCCTTGGAAATTAATTTTTAAAAAATTTTAATAGCAATTAATAGGAAATATATGTATTAATGTTTCTACCTTTTTCGTAAAATATAGTAAAGAAAGGTGTAAATTAGAAACATTGAACTTTGAAATTACGAAACTATTGAACTCAGAATAGAATGTAATACAAAAAAGTAAAATATTCAAAATCATCTTAATGAGAAGAATGAACATGGTGTGCTGCTACCAATTTAGTAATCCTCGGCTCTATTTTCATCAGCAATCTTAAATCACCGTGATTGACTATTTGCAATTGGTTTCTTTTTTTTGTTAATAAATTGGTTACCGCACTGAATCCACATTCCACTAAATATGATGAAGGAAATGCAATTAAGAATTTTGAATTATAGCCCGTATTTCAGGATAAGCCATAGGGATCTCCTTTTGCAAATGCACCTGTGGCCATCACCGATCTCCTGGATCGCTGCAGCACCCACCAGGGGGCGGTGGCGCCCACTTTGGGAATCACTGCTCTAATAGATCAAAGTTTGATAGATTATTTATGTGATCATAGGAAAGTCACCTGACCTCTATAAACCTGTGAGGTAATTAAGACAAATTTTATTACCCTCCATTTGACAAATTAAAAAAATAGAGACTCAGAGCTGAAATGACTTGCCTGAGAGAATGGCTACCTTATTAATGGTAGGTCTCTCTGGAAAGAAATGCAAATTAATAAAGTTTCCTCTCCATAAATAAACCCTGTCTTTAATCTATCATAGATGGCAAGGGGATCGAGTGCTGGACTTGGAGTCAGTAAGACCTCAGCTGGAACCCTACAGACATTTATTAATTATGTAATCCTGGACAACTGATGTCCTCTCCTATGACTTCAGTTTCCTCATATTTAAAATGGGAATAAGAATAGCATTTTCCTCCCAATTTATGTGAGCATCAAATGAGATAATATATGTAAAGTACTTCACAATTCTTAAACAGCTATTATTATTGTTGTTGTCATTATTACTACTACTCTCCATCTATCGTTTTTATCTCATTGAAATTCAACTTCACCTTCTTTGGTGAATTTAATTCATGGACTAGAACAGACTGCTTCTTGTAAAGGGAAGACATACTGTGGAGAGACTGAATGCAAACTGCCCCTTGCTAGGGGAGCTTTTTCCTGAGGAAGCAAGAATAATCATCATCATAATATAAGCTTGAAATTCATGCTTTTCTCCTCTTCAGTCCAGAGTCTGAAAACGCTTGCTGATGTCTTCAGTACTACAGTGGCTTACTGAACAAAAGGAAGTCTGGGGACACGTAAGTTTGTTATTGTGGGAAGATTCTTGAACTCCTCGGCATAGTGAATGACTATAGTAAATAAGCCAAGTGAAGCAGTTCAATAAGCCAAGCAATAAAAAGGATGAAGCTGTGATATTGTTTCTATAGAAAGAGTGGGTTAGAGCCCACCTAGGGGCTTTGTGTGCAAGAATTCTCTAAAATGGCCTGTGTGGTATTCCATAGAATCTGAACCAAATCTTAGTAGCATTAAAGAAAGGCTTCATAAAAACCTTGGGAAGGTTTCTCAAGCTTGTTCTATAGAGATAGTGCAAATTTTATAAATTCAAAGGACTTTCAGTTGATTTTCACTGGAAACAATGCTTCACAGAAACATTAAGTATACAATTCAAAAACATTGGCCTTGAACAAGAGATGAGGAAATTCAGCTCCCTCCTTGACTGGAGAGGTGAGGGACTAGGAGTGTGAAATGTTGGATGCGCTGTCACATGTCATCGTTATATTGATTGGCTTTGCTTTACAGGTTTTCCTTGTTATTAAAGGAAGGTTCATAAAGAGGGAAATGATGGAGTATATTCTCAGATGATTGTGATGAAAAAGCAAAGTACATAAATAAGACTTAAAGAAGTGAATATCAATTTTCTTAAATGATACTTCCTCTACTAATTCCCATAACGATGTAATTTTTTTCTTTAAAAATGAAAGGAGAGAAATATGAGGTACCTAGAGACCCTAAATTCAATCTTTTTATATTTTAAGACAGAGCAATTATTTAATTCCTTTAACCTTTAAACCACTGAGATTGATTTGTATAGGCCTCTTCAGCTTCAACTATGTTCAATTTCAAGTCTTTTTCTTATTCTTCCTTTGCCCAAGAATCAGTTATGCTCTGAGGCTCAGCGAGTTGCATTGAATGGTAGGTTGAATGTATTTAGTAGCAATAGCATTCCATGTAAATCTCCAGGTCAAGTGCCCCAAATAGCAGCTTAGTACTTTAGTTTGAATGCAGTTGTCTAATTTCTTTTCCACCTTCCAAGTCAGAAGAGGAGAGTGTGAGCAGACTCGAATGTGTCAGACAATTTTGGGTTGTCTGAAGAACTAATGAAAATTGTCAAGATTTGCTTTGATATTACACTCACATGCTCCCTTTAGCCTAGTGCTATGATTTCCCTGCTTTTCCCTGCAGGCCTTACACAGATTAAGTCCTGTCCTAACAAGAAGGATATGAGGATTTTCTGATGAGACTAGGAGTTTGCCTCAGAATTGGCTTTCTGGTTATTGGTACTTTCAGAGCTGCTGTCTGGACTTCTGATTTATTTGCCTTTTCCAGTTCTAGTTTCTGAGGATTTCCTTATTTTCCCAAAGGCTTCAAGGATCCTGACATATCTTCTAATTTTGAAATAAGGTAATAATCTTATATAGCATAAGGGTTGGGTTGAAACCACCAAGCTCCTTTTTTGCTCTGATACCTTACTTAGCTGAGATTAGGTCTGAATCAACCAGTCAAAAGACCTTAGACTAATTGTGAAAAGGCATTCAAATTAAAAATGATGGATAGACCAAGGACACTTGACAACACCCCAGAAATTTAAAAATTATTGAACAGGTTGAGTAGTTAAGGCTTCTCCAGAAATTTGAGCTTGTGTTAATGTATAGCCCAGTGCTGAGAAAGAAGAGACTGGACAGGAGACAACTCAGCTGAGGCCAAATCTCTTTCTGTACTTTTGATTGGAGAAAGACCTCCAATCAGACATTATACTTCTAACTCTTCCATATCAGTATCCTTAAAGGCATCCTTGACTGGCAGACTAATGTTTGCACCACTGGAAAACAAAGGATTCAGAATTCTATAAAGAGTCCATCAAAAGAGACTATTGTTGTCTGATTACTTCTGTCATGCCCAACTCTTTGTGACCTCATTTGGGTTTTTCTTGGCAAAGATACTGGAGTGGTTTGCCATTTCTTTCTCCAGCTCATTTTACATGTTGAGGAAAACAGGGTTAAGGGACTCACCCAGGGTCACACACCTAGTAAGTATCTAAGGTCAGATTTGAACTCAGGAAGATTAATTTTTATGATTCGAAGCCCATTGTGCCATTAACTGCTGTCAAAGAAACTATTACACATAAAAGTAACTCCTTAAGCCTCACCATTGGGAGAAAAGAACTTCTAGCAGCTAGGAGCTGTGAGTTAATCCCTTGACTCATATGTTCTCTAAAATTAACTCCCTCTTCCCCCTGGACTCTGTATGTACTTATGGGAAAGCATATCACAGACCTCAGTATTTGTATGTGTGTGTGTGTGTGTGTGTGTGTGTGTGTGTGTGTGTGTGTGTGTGTGTGTGTGAATAAGTAGGAATCTTTCAACTGTTCTCATGGTCTACCTTTATAAATACGCCTTTAGGGGTAAACCTAGAACCTCAAAGGAAAAGCGTAGATAACCTACCGCTGTCAACCCTTTTGTTTGACTCTTGGTGACCCCATTTGGGGTTTTCTTGGCAAAGATCCTGGAGTAGTTTGCCCTTTCCTTCAGCTCATTTTACAGATGAGAAACTGAGGCAAACAGGGTTAAGAGCCTTTCCTAGGGTTGAGATAAGGAGCTTCAAAACTTGTTTGGGCTATATTATCCTCCTAGTTTTGACCATGATGGAATAAAGGACTTTACCCCTTATTCAAGTAATTCCTAATATTGATGGGGAGATATTTGAAAAGGAATCTGTTCCCCTAACTCTTGAAATCATATCATGGAGGTGATGAAAAAAATCCTGTGGATGAAAGTTCAGTACCTGTCTTTAAGCATAAAAACTCTTATTATTTGAAAAAATATTATTTCTTGGGAATAAAATGTGCTTTATAGATTATATATATGTACATATATATTTATATATACTTCTTAAAGGGTAGAAAGTGATAGAGTAGAACAGAGGTGGAAGGTTAAACTAAAATAAATTTCAAAAGACTAGAGGTAAGCTTAAATTTCAAAGAATAAAGGTATCCAAGGGCTAAGTTAAGGCCATGGCATCATGCTAGTGTGCAGACTGCAAAAGAACAGGGCTAGACAGAAACAGGAGTCCAGCTAAACATCAAAGGATCCGGAAAATACCACAGGTTAGAGAGGCACAAAGTCAAGTACCAGAGGAGCAGATAGGACTAAAAGGATTCATGGGTCAAACAGGTAAAAAGTTGAGCCTAGAGAGAAGTCAGCTAAAGCAGTGATAGCAGGTATATGCAGGATGCAGAGTCTACACTCTAGTTCTAGGCAGGTAGCAAGATAGAGGGTCTTGAAGGTCAGAGCCTCAGCAAGAAGTGCCATAACTAAATAGCATTGGTGAATTCTGCTCCGGACCACATCTATTTGTTCTATGGTCTATTTTATCCTGTCTGCTGGATGTGTCTGGCCTGAGGCCAAAAAGTGTTGATAATGGCTAGCAAGGGCTCCCATGGGTTCAATTATCATCTCTATGCAAATGACTTCCGGATATATAAATCAAGTCCTAAGCCCTAGTCTCTCTTCTGAGCTCCAGTACTACATCCCCAACTGCCTATTAGTCATTCTGGATGTCCTGTAGGCATTAGTCATTCTGGATGCTTTATAGACATCTCAAGTCCAAAATGTCCAAAATTGTGCTTGTTATCACTGGCCTCCCTCCCCCAATTGCCCAACCTACATTTTCCCCACATTTTTCTGTCTGTTGAGGATGCAACTGTCTTTCCAGTAATCTAGTTTGCTAACTCTGATCATCCTCAATTCCTGACATTTCATTATCCCAAATATCCAATCCAATCCAACACTAAATAATTCTACCTCCACAACATTTCTCATATTCATCCCTTTCTGTCTTATCTCATGACCTCTATTCCAGTTCAGGCTCTCAACATCTTGTCTGGACTATCTCCTGAAGCAGTCTCTTAATTGGACTTTCTGCTTCCTTTTTCCATTTTCCAACCCAACTTCTTTCTTCGAGGTAACGTTCCTAAAGTACTTGTTCTGACCATGCTATGCCTTAACCCTCACCCCGTTCAGATTCTAGTGATTCCCTAATTATTCCCAGACTCAAACACAAACTTCATTGTTGGGCATTTAAAGCTTTTTATAACCTGATCCTTATTTACTTTTCTATACATTACTCCTCATCACACACTATAGTCCAACTACATTGGCCTTTTTGTTCTTTCTCGTGCACAAAAATTGTCTCATTTCATAATCTTTGCATTGGCCATCCCCCATGCTTGGAAGGCACCACTACCTCTTAGAATCCCATAATTCTTTCAAAGCTCAGTTCAAGTGTTACCTCCAGCAGAAGGCTTTCTTAATCTTCCCAGTTAATAGTGCCTTCCCTCTCTCATTAAATTAACTTTCATTTATTTATGAATTTATTTGGTATGTACCTTATGTGTTTATTTTCTCCCATGTTAGAATATAAGCTCCCTGAGGACTGGAGTGAATTCTACCATCGTCTTTATCCCTAGTGCCTGGCACTGTGACTAGTACATAGTAGGTACTTAATAAATATTTGCATGTCTTAGCTATGTAATCCTGGGTTAGTCACTAGACCTATTGCCTAGTCCTTACTACTCTTCTGCTTTAGAATCAGCATTGATTCTAAGACAGAAAAGAAAGGTTTTAATTTTTAAAAAGTGTTTGCAAATTGGTTGAGGCCAGAATAAATGTTCCCACAGTTGATTTAGAGACAAAGATGTTAGCATTAAGTCACAGTGGAATCATTTGGTAGATTTGTGAAGAGTTGGAAGCTGCCTA
Source organism: Gracilinanus agilis (assembly GCF_016433145.1). Classification (NCBI taxonomy): domain Eukaryota; kingdom Metazoa; phylum Chordata; class Mammalia; order Didelphimorphia; family Didelphidae; genus Gracilinanus; species Gracilinanus agilis. The sequence goes on from NC_058131.1 coordinate 577,912,436, forward strand.
AATTTAGGTTTAACCAGAATTATCTCAGTTTCTAGTACACAGCTGATGGTGAATATGTTTAGGCAGTTATTTTGAACCTCATTCTCTCATTTGTTTTAAAGTAGCATTCTGGAAAGGTGATAGGGCTCATTTCTTTCACTAAATAAAAACTCAACCATCATTGAGTCTTTCAACTTCCTGTAGCCATAGTGGGGAAAAAAAGATCGCTCTATGATGGTTGACATATCTCAGGATTTTTAGTTTAATTGTTGTTTTTTTGGCTACCTTCTAGTAGCAATCTAGCTAGCCCACATCTTTTATTTGTCAAATGTTCCCATCTCAAGGCATTTGCAGCTAAGATCAATAATGTCAAAGGGTAGCCAGTGGGCTCGTCTTCTTCTCAGTCATCTTAGATCTTGTAAAATTTCAAACAGAATTGATCCTACAGTCTGGGGGAAAAACTGTCAAAAATCCTTGGCCTGATCTACTATACTCTAACGTGGTCTGGCCAGGAAGCTATTGATTTCTATCATGTTTATAATGCCTTTTCCTTCTTTCTTCCTGTTCAGTTGAGCCTTAGGCACTAGCTGGAGATTATAAATGCAAAATAGGTGGCTGGGACTTTGGGAGGTTTTATAAGGTCTGGGTCTGGGGAAGAGGAACAGAAAGGTATCAAGAAGGGGAGTAAAGCCTAGGCTCAGCAAAAGTTTATATAGTCACAGACCAAGAGAGTATTCTTTTCCCTTTCTCTTTTTCTCTTCTTTCTATCTCTTCTTCTCTCTCTGTTTTTCTGTTTCTTTTTCTCATATACTCCCACTTTCTTGTTTTTTCTTTCTCTTACATATCATATCAGATATTGAAAAGTATCTCTATGTAATATATATACCGTATATTGTTATATATTGATATCAATATTAATCTCTCTCTCTCTCTAAATATATGTATGTATCTATACAGTATAGCTAGATGGTGCAGGGGATAGAGCATCATGTCTGAAGTCAGGAAGACTCGTCTTCCTGAGTTTAAATCTGGCCTCAGAGTCTTACTGGCTGTGTGATCCTGGGCAAGTCACTTAACCTTGTTTTCCTCAGTTCTTCACCTATAAAATGAGCTGGAGAAGGAAATGGCAAATCACTCTAGTATCTTTGCCAAGGAAACCCCAGATGTGATCACAAAGAATTAGATATAATTGAAAATGACTGAATAACAACAAAATGCATCTATACATATATATGTCACCATTTTGTTTTGGTCCAAACCTATCATTGCATTCACAGAGAATTTCTCTGCTTTGGAAACTTGCTCTGCTTATGCACTTTAGCAATACCTTTGAAATCTGTAACCTTAAAAAGATTTTCCTCAAGCATTGACAGATTTAAGTGACTTACCTAGGGTGAAACATACTAAATGCCAGAGTTAGGACTTGAACCTAAGTCTTCCTGACTCTAAGACCAGTGTATTATGTACTATGCTTTCACTCTAGTGCCTTTAGAATAAACTATTCTAGGTTATAGTTCTGTGTTTTTGTCAAAATCTCCCACTATTTGGTAAGCTTCTTGAGAGCAAGAACCATATTATATATAAACTTTTTTTTTTATCACCTTTAGCACTTACTGAAATTCACTATAATGTTTATTGGTTATTAAATCTTAGATGAATGAATGAGTAGAATTGCAGAGATCATGAAAACTTCTTGTTTAGAATTGACTGAACTAGACAAGATGCAAATATGATATATAAAAATTAGGTGGGCTGCAGGATCTAAGGTCGGAGCAGTCATTTGTTGTTTTTTTTTAAATTAATTTATTTACTTAGACTTTTTTTTATTGTTACATGATTCATGTTCTTTTCCTCCCCTCTTCCCTCCCAACTCCCTGAGTTGATGAGCAATTCCACCAGGTTTTATGTGTATCATTGTTCAAAACCTATTTCCATGTTATTAATATTTGCAATAGAGTGATCATTCAAAGTCAACATCCCCAATCATATACCCATTGAAAAATGTGATCATATGTTTTTCTTCTGTGTTTCTACTCCCAATATTCTTTCTCTAGATGTGGCTAATTTTCTTTCTCATAAGTCCCACTGGATTGTCCTGGATCATTGCATTGCTACTAGTAGAGAACTCCATTACATTTGATTGTGCTACAATATATCAGTTTCTGTGTACAATGTCCTCCTGGTTCCGAGACTGACAGAAGGCATGGAGAAAGAGCAAGGGAGCTTGAGTAATAAGTGGAAGAGGCATGGGATTGTGAGATAGAGAACCTGAGTTTGAAATATTGCCATGTTTTCCTTCAGAGATCTTTACCAAATCACTTCACATCTATAGACTCAGTTTCCTCATCTATAAAACAAGTGTTATAGAAGATGACATCCAAATTCCCTTACAGCTCTATATTTTATGGCTATGAAGATACCAAAAAAGGCAAAATGATCAAGATGAGTTTGTCATTAGAATATCCTATTGAATACCATTTATACCAGGAATGATTTCTGTTAGCTCAGCTGCTATTTCAAACCTTCCCAATAGTGTGATGCTATCTCTTCTGAAGTAAGTCTCCTGTGAATAATGTTGTTTATAGGAATTTCTTTGGTTCATTTTATTGATTTCTAGTCTTGAATTCTAGGAAAGATTAATTAATTAGAACTCAGGGTTCTCTTTTGTGCCACTGCAAATTAACAGGGTCCTCTTGTTTTTCTTCCCACTTGTTTTCATAAATCTTAGGATCTAGTTAAGAATCACAGTTAAGCTCTTCCCTTAGAGAGAGGAGATGAGACTGAACTTTCTAAGCCTATTTCTTTTCTCTTCTGTTTTATTAAAGGCTGGGAGTGAGAACAATGACTCCTGAAGAATGGATTATTATTTATAATGTAAAAGCCTTGTTATGACAGTATTTATTTATTCAAGGAGCACAAATATTGATGTGATTAGATGCCTTTATTGTACTCTAATAAAATAAATACGAAATAAAATGTGCTGGTCACTGGAACACAAATAATTCAAAGCTAATTTTCCCCCTCAGTCCCCTATGTCTGAAATGAACAAGATTATACATTGATATAAAATGATGAGCTAGTTATCCTAATCAAGTTATTCAGTATGGTGACCCTTCTGTTTTATATTCCAACTTCTATTTTATTAAATATTTATTATCATTTGGTCCCAAACTGTTATTTCTTTTACTCTGTCATTCAACAGCCATATATTCTGTTTTATCTGCAGGGTATTGTGCTAGAGGATAAGGGATGTTCACAGTTTTGATCAGGCTGTTCATTGGTGTTGATAAGTATTTTTACCTTTTCTAGGAATTTGTCCTGGATTCATAGGTTCTTGGTTAAATTAGCATCTGTGATTCTTTTCTTTTTACCCTTGTACTTCAGTGTATTGTCTCATAGGTGGAAGATTGGTAAGGGTGGGCAATGGGGGTCAAGTGACTTGCCCAGGGTCACACAGCTGGGAAGTGGCTGAGGCCGGGTTTGAACCTAGGACCTCCTGTCTCTAGGCCTGACTCTCACTCCACTGAGCTACCCAGCATCTGTGATTCTTACTAGAGCTGTGAACTCAGGTAAGTCATTTAGCTCCCATGGGCCTCAGTTTTCATCCCTGCAAATTGAAGAGAGTGGACTAGATGACCTCTAAGATTCCTTCTGCCTCTTAGGAAACTCAATACAAGCATTTAAAAACAAAAGTAATTATTTCCAAATTCATCAAAAGTCTTAAATACTTAACTGACTAAATAATTTTTAATTTTTTAATTTTCTGATTAAACTATAAAGTTGTTTTTTAAAAAATCCTAACAAAGTGTTAAAAAATAACATCTAATATAAATTTACCTGACCACAACTCCATCTTGAAATTGCTCTTTGAGCAGTACCTTTGGGCACTGGGATAAATCATTTGCTGCCTCAAAGGAGTTAGAACTTCTGTTGTTGCCTGATCAGTGAAGGGCCCTTCTCTGTTTTGTCCCTTCACTCAGGGGAGCAGTGATTCTTGGAAGTTCTTTCCTCTCCTCCTGGCCTGTAAAGTCCTTGAAACTTGCTGTGAATGCTCTTGTAAATCCCAGGTTGCCTATGCAAGACTGATTAGGCTTTCTGAGATGCTCACATACACCCATACCTATGCATATGCAGACAAACACTCACACACAGAGAAATAAAATAAATGAATGAGAACAACAAGGAATTCAGATTCAGTCACCTGAATCAGTAACCTTCAGACCCACTGAATCTTTCAAATATTTTCAAGTCTCTATGTGTTTGTTTTCTAGTGGATGTTTCAACAAATGTTGCCAACAGATTTCTAACTTGTCTTTTTTTTTTTTTTTTGGAATTAGGGTAACTACTGCTTAACTTTGCTGTAGACATATACTTATCTTAGACATTTCCTGGAATTTGCTTTAATAGCACAGAATTTGAAAGCTACAAGGAATATTAAAATTCATCCAGTCTAACCTAGGGGCAGCTAGGTGGTACAGTGGATAGAGTGCTGGGTATCAAGTCAGGAAGATTCTTCTTCCCGAGTTAAAATCCAACCTCAATCAATCATTAGCTGTGTAACCCTAGGCAAGTCTATTAACCCTTTGTCTCAGTTTTCTCATCTGTAAAATGAGACAGAAAAGAAAATGGCAAACCATTCTAGTTTCATTGCCAAGAAATTGCCAGATCCGGGGTTACAAAGAGTCAAACATGACTGAATTGACTGAACAATGAAAATCTATTCTATTCCTTCCCTGTGCTATTTGGAAATGACTGTTCTATAGGGAACTAATTTACATTTTTCTTAAACCTTTTTCTTTCTTGCACTTTTTCATCTTCTGAGGCCAATTGTTGACATCATATCCCTGGCCTCCCTTTCAAGGACTTGTACTTTCACTAACATTTCACTTCCTCCCCATGCCTAAAATTCACTGGTCAAGGTGGGGGATTGGAATACCCTTTGCTTCACCACCATTTTCAAGCTCTCCCTCTGTGACCATTACTCATTAACCTTTCTCTTTTGGGTTTTTTTTTCCACTCAATCCATATTTACCAACTAATCAAGATTCCCATAACTGCTGTTTATCAACTTCTAGGACACTCTTCTTTTCTACGTGAATTCGGTGTCTGGTCATAGTCTTTTTCTCCTTTCAACTTCTATACTCTTACTAGAGGACTTCAATATGTCTTATTAATACTTCCTCCAATAGCCTAGCTTCCCATCTCATTTCCTATCACCTCATCTCACCTATACACAGAGATTCTGACATTGTCCACAGCAATTCCACTTTAAAGTTCATGAACTCTGAAATGCCTTTCTCTGATAATAATCTGGTGTTATACCCCTTCCTTTGCAACTCCTAACAGAGGACTATTATGACTGGAATCAGGAAAAACAATAGTTTAAATGTGGCTTTAGAAACTTTCTAACTGTATGATCTTGGGCAAGACATTTAAATCTTATTTGCTTTAGTTTCTTCAAATTATAAAATGGTGATTAAAAATAGTACCTTCTCCACAGGATTGTTACAGGTATCAAATGAGTTAATATTTTTAAAGGACATGGTTAAGTGCCTGGCAAAGTACTCTAGAAGTGCTTATTCCCTTTTCTTCCGCCTTAATCCTGGTCTTCACCTTCACCATGATCTAAAAACCTTCTGGCTCTCAGTTCTTTCCAAGACTGTCACTCCTAGTTTGGCTATGTTCTACTCATTTCCTCATGTTCACTTTCACAGGTGAACCAGTTCACCTTCATATTATCTTCTTCTCTTAGTACTTTGACCCTTAAGACCTTGCTCTTCTAAGTCTTGGCCTTGGGTTATTTCATTACTTTTAACACCTACTATGTTTGGGCAGGCAGATAGTACAGTGCTGGGCATGGAGTCAGGAAGACTCCTCTTCCTCAGTTCAAATCTGGTCCCAGACCCTTACTAGTTGTGTGACTGCAGACAAGCCACTTATCCCTGTTTGCCTCAGTTTCTTCCTATGTAAAATTAATTGGAGAAGGATATGGCAAACTTCTCCAGTTTTTTTGGGGAAGAAAACACCTAAATGGGATCCACAAAGATGCACACAACTGCAATGACTGAATAACAACATAATCATCCACTGTATTGCTTCTACTCATGTAGTGCAAATTTGTTACATAATCTAACAGGGTCCTCGCTGTGGAAAGGCAATTGTTTTATACCCCTGTAACTGAATCATTATCCCACTCACCCTAGTGGTAACCTTTTTGATACTGGGTCCCATAGCTCCTCTTCCCCTATCCTCTTAGTTGAGAACCTTAATCTATTTCACTGAAAAAAATGAAACCATTTGTTACAAGCTTCATCTTTTACTCTTCCCCTCATCACATATCATCCAAACACCTTCTGTCACAATTTCCTTTACTCCATTACAATTTCCTTTACTCCTATATCTCATGAAGAGGTAGCTTTCATTCTTGCTGAAGCAATATCCTCTTTATGTACAAGTGATCTCTTTCCAGCTTGTCTTCTCCAATAGATTGCCTCTTCCATTGCCCTCACTTTTTTCACTACTCTTTAATCTTTTCCTGTATACTGGCTACTTTCCTATTTATAAATATGCCCATATTTTGCTTACCTCAAAAATCCTCTCTCTTGATCATCCATACCATTAGTCATCATCATCATCTCTCTTCTCTTTCATGGCTAAATTCCTTAAGAAGGACAATTAAAACAGTTGTCTCCATTTCCTTTCCTCTCTCTCTCCTGACATTGCCACTTCCCTGGTGCAGGCACTCATTATCTCAGAACAGGATGTTTGCAATAGTCTACAGGTTGTTCTTCCTGCCACGAGTGGTCCTTCTCCAGGCCGTTCTCCATTCAGCTGTTACAGTGGTTTTTCTAAAGTGAAGGTTTGGCCATGTACACACCAGTGTTTTTCAGTACACCCCAGTGGTTTTATATCACTTATGAAATGTAGTATAAAACCCTGTTTAGTTTTTAGAACCTGACCCCCTCCTACCTTTCTAGTATTCTCATACTTTACTCCTTTTCATATATTGTGTGATACAGTGACCCTAACTCTGTGCTATTCCCTGGATAAGACATTCTATCTGCTGACTTTAGGCTTTTTCACTGGCTGTCCCTTATGAATAGATCTCTCTCCCTCATCTCTATTTCTTTGCTTCTCTCTCTATTTTTCTCAAGAACTACCTATAATTCTACCCTCTGTAAGAAGTCTTTCCATTTATCTAATGCCTTGATTATCTCTAATTTTTCCTTAACATAAATCTTATTTGATGTAATTGTTTACATGTTTTCTTTCTCATTAGACTGTGAGCTCCTTGAGAACAAGAACTATTTTTTGCTCTTATTTGTATGTCCAGTATATATTACATTGCTTGGTACTTAGTAGTTACTTAATAAATATTAACTTGACTTAAGAAATCAGATTCTCCACCAAACCAGTTTTTGGATGAGGCAGTCCTCTCCATTGAGATAACCAAACTGGACTTTGAGAGATGAATTTTGACAGCTTGAACTCTTTTTGGTGTTGTAAATACTTGCTGAATATAGCCTTCACTTCCAGAACGCCAAACAACTACTTGCCAATAGCACTGGCAATCTGAAACCATCCCCAGCTCTTTGAGAAAGTATGACTTATTAAGGTGTTAACTGCACACAAGTGTCCTCATGGATGTGGCATTTGTTTGGCATAGAAAGTAGACATAGCAGATGTTGTATATTTAAAACCGTTGCTGAAGAAAGCAACCATTCTGCAAAAGGAACTAAAGGACCCATTCATCAAACCCTGGCAAGTTGAATAAAGGTTAGAAATGAGAGCCATGACATGAAACTAATATGGATGCCGGGAGTTTATTCTGGGTACCTGATCTGAAAAGGATGGTATGGTGAAGATAGACAGCGCCAAATGATTCTACTTTTGTGACCCCGTCTATCTAATCAGCATGGGGAATAATAGCATGGGGACTGAAAGGCTTCATCAGTCTCATTTATCACCATTTGTTAAGATGGTCTCACTTGTAGTAGGGATGGTATTGCTGTATTTGCATCACCAGAACTGTTGCACATGGGATGACCCTCTTTTCCCCACTCATTTCAATTCACTGGGTACATAATGAGACAGAGTATCAGAAAGAAGCTATGAAAGAATGGAGATGTGATCCTGACTAGGGGGTAATTTAGGGAATTTTGTTCTGAGTATCCTTCATGAAGTTATCATGCCTTTGTTTACAGTGCCCAAACATATAAAATGCAAGCTTTTTTGAGTAAATTACTTATACTGTTTTGATAGATAGCTCATAAACAGAGTTCCTTTTGCTCATCAGTCTGTTCTCTTATCTTTGAGATTGCGTGGCTGCCTTAAATATTTGCAAAGAAAAGAAATTGGTTTCCGTGTTAGTGATGCTGCTGCTTTTCCTTCTCTCTGACACATTGTGAATATTTTACATTTTTTCTCTATGAAAATCTTTAGATTTTAATAGAATTATTCCCTGAATTGAGCTTTATGTAAAATGGCATTATTAATATTAAAATGATAAATATTGTGACTCTTGAAATGATGTGTTTTGATCACATTTTACCTGAGCAAAACACTTTTTTAGGTTCCTTCAAGTCATACTATGACCTTAGATTTAAATGCCTATGCAGATATGGGTCTTTGGTCTGACATTTATAAAGATGGAACCTTGTTAATTCTCCCACAAAAGATTTTGACATAAATTAGAAGGGGATACTAACTTCATACCTCTCAGAGTGCATTTCAGAGAAAATTTGCATCCCATATCTCTACTTTTTTTCTGGGACTGGAGATAAGTCATAAGTGGATTCTGAGACAGTGTTCGTCTTTCTTATTCTTTGTTAATTTTGCACCAAATATATCATTTACAGGATATCTACTCTGCCTAGGAAGCATAGTGCTAATGGTGACTAATGCAAGAGGAGGGATCATGGGCTACCATATCAATATTGATAACATAGGTAAAAATCTCACTTCCTAGATTCCAGCCTCACATCTGAAGGATCACTCATTAGAGATAGGAGTGCAGATTTAGAACTGGAAGCAACCTTCCAGTTCACTCATGGCACATCCATCATTTTATAGGTGAGAAAACAGACACAGAAAATTAACTGACTTGTTTAAAGTTACAAAAGTTCCAAGTTAGCAGAGCTGGGCTTAATTGAACTGATGATTCTTAACATAGTAACATATATAAGACTGTTTATTTTGCAGGGGAAGGGAGAGGATTATGGTTGTTGACAGTGTCTCCTTATAGAACTGGATGTTTATTCGTACAACATAAGAATGTTCAGTTCTACTCATAGACAGAAAAGGTAGTTGTCCATGTGGTATAACTGAAAAATGTTACCATCTTCATATTACATCCAATCAGATGTTTAAAGAATTATAACATCTCAAATGTGGAAGGTACCCCAAAGACCATCTTGTGTGATGTCCCATTCCATATGTAGACTGGAATTTCTTCTACAATATACCCAACAAATGGTATTACAGAGAAAGGCTTTCTCTGGTGAAGCAGACCTTTTCACTTTTGGATAGCTCTAATTGTTTGTGGTTTTCCCCTTCATATCACACCTAAATTTGCCTGAGAGTAATTTGCATCCATTGTGCCTAGTTGGGCCTTCTGGGATCAAATAAAACAAATTCAATTCTCCTTCCAAATGACAAATATTTGAAGATGGCTATTTTATCTAATCTCTTCCATTCAACCCTTTCCCACAGAGTCTCATAATTAACACGTAATCAATTCTTTTCTACTCTAGTTATACTCAGTTCCTTCAGTCAATGCTTCTATGGCATTAAGGTGAGGTCCTTGGTACGTTCTTCCATTGATAAGGTACTGAAAATGCTTCAGGTGTAGTTTGGCCAGGGCAAAATACAATGAAACTCTTACTTGCCTAGTCTAAGATATCATGTCTCTCCTAATACAATGCAAGATTGAATTCACTTTCTTAGCTTCAACATCCTACTCAACTTATATTAAGTTTGAAGGCAATTACATCCTCTTTTTAAAAGATGAATTGTTTTCTAACCATACTTGCCCTAACCTGTGCCCACAAAGTTGATGCTTTTAAAACTGAATGTAAGACCACTTTTTCCCTTATTAAATTTTAGATTTAATTCAACCCAATATTCTAGCTTATATTTTTCACTTCTGACCTTGCATGTAGACTGGTAAGCTTATATCCTTTTCTTCATAGAGATGAAGTGAAACATTAAAAAAAAACAGTTGGAACAAATGCTGTTAGTGGATGCATGAAAAGGATTTTACTATTTCCTGTGTTTATCTGTGTCTACACTTTTCATGATTGGTGCATCCAAAGATACTTGGGGTCTACTTATACCAGAATGGTGCATCTATAAAGGTACCAGCTCTTTTTCTCTAAGTGTGAAATCATAAAGCTATATTACCCTTCAGTCTTTGGGTCATCTGTCATTGAGTTATGTCTGTTAGAATGACTCACCACTAATGAGGTCCAAAGGTAGCAATGTAATGGAATTCATGTCTCCCCGTTTAGTTTTTGTGTGAATATGTCCAACCAGTGCTTCATGCTACCAATAAACTCTGTAGTTAAAGATGAGTATGGGTATGTCTATATTCCTTGAAATATCATATCTGACTGATGGACTCTGTTATCCAATATATTACCTACTCCTCCCACTTCTATGTCTTCTGCTAATTTGATAAGTATGACATCTCTGCATTTATCTACATAAGTCATTGACAAATTTTTAGACAGTATAGGGCCAAGATCAGATCCCTGGAGATATTCAGAGATTGACTTGCCTCCAGAAATCTTTCTATGTAATTTTGCCTGAAATTCTCACCAAGAGAATCATTGCTTTGTAATAAGGCATTGAAGGCTTCTCTTAAAAGTATAAAGATTATTGGGGAAGGGTAACAAATTAAATCACTATTACCTATTAACACTTGAATGAGAACTAGTTAAGAACTAGTTGACTAGGCAACTTAATCAAAGGGATGGTTCCAGAGGAATAAAATTTCTGAATTTAATTGTAATTCCTTTTTAAAGTGATGAGTTACTTTTATTATTTCAATCACAAAACATAACAGTATTCACTAACATCAACATCTATTCCTCCTTTGTCTTTGACCTCTGTTGCTGCATCTTGGAAACCATCATTGATTTCTACTTAAAGGTGTACTGTCATAATAAATCTACCTGTGGATTATTAGATTTTAAAAAAGAAAACTCAGTTGTGTGTGATCATGAAATATGATATATGCTTTCTAAATTATATTCTTTATTGATACAATATTTCTTAGAATCAAATTAAACAAACATTTATTAAATCACCTACTATGTAGAGAACCCTTTGCAAGGTACTAAGGGAGATACATAGTTCAGATAAAGACCATTGCTTCTGTAATGGGATAAACAGTTTACCAGGAGTTTGTGACACATCAGAAAATAACTTTAATCCAAAATAATACAGGATGTTTCATTAAAGAAACCAAAACTAAGGGTCCTGTACAAGAGAAAGAATGGATTGTCAAATTACGTAAAAGAGGAGATCAGGGAAGGTGGCCATTAGAATATTCCAGATGTAGGAAACAACATAAGCTAAGACACAGAGAGGGGGAATCACAGGGCATATTTTGGTGATGGAATAGTTTGATTTGGATAGTCCATAAAATATATGGTAATGGGGTAATATGAGAATAGCTTGGAAAGGTAGAGTGACTTCATAGTAAAAATATATACAGCATACTATCAGTGGCATAGGATATAAATAACAGTGAGACATCTTGTAGAATATAGTCTTAATATCTTTTAACTCCCCATAAACCCTCCTACTGTTTCTATTCTACCTTAGCCACATGGGCCTATTTTAAGCCCCATAGTGCAGCCAGAAATGTGGCATTGATGGATTCTGTGTCTTGTAGAGTCCATGTCAATACTCCCCTAGTCTGGGCATCCTAGTCGTTCTCTTCAGCCAAACATTCATGCACTAAACTATTTTTAACTTTCGTTTGTAAGGGACTACTTATTTCCATGGCTGCATATTGCCAGTTATCATATAACCAGTAGCATTAGATATTGTCATAAACAGTATCTAGAACAAGGGTCAGCAACGTCTTTAGTTCTAAATGTCACCAGAAGAGCCACAGAAAGGGTGGACCACCAATCCATATATAAAGATGCCCAGGGGCCTTAAATTCACTTAGAAAAGTACATTGTTTACATTTTATCTTATAATATTTATTGTACATGTTATAGAAAGCATACTTCCTATAACCAAAAGCTTACATTATAGATTATATTATTAACTATTATCTATTATTTTATTATATTTTTAGTTAGCTGAATATTTGCCAATTACACTTTAATCTGGTGTAGATCCCATTTTGAAATATTGCGGGCCCCATCTGTTTGACATTTCTGGAAGTGGTGAAGAGAGTGTATCCTCCATTACATCTACCTCTTATACATTCTGCTTGTGTGACTTTGGGCAAGTCATTTGATGCATAGCTCTAGGCAACTCTGGCTCACCTACATTTGGTTAAATGACTTTCCTCCCTCAGGAATTTCCTATATAAATGAAATGACAGGTCCAGGTCCTATCTCTATCCTCCTACATCCAAATCATTGTGTTAAATACTAGAGATTACAAATAGAAAAGTGAGACTAAATTGACTCTCAAGGGACTAATTCTAATAGAAGGAGATGACAGTCTGATAAAGGTTAATTCTCCACTTTCTACCAGCAGCTCTGTTTGGTTTTGGCTCCCTAGAACCTCATGCCCCCTCACCAGGTACCATATGCTGGCCCTCCACCAGCTTTTCAGCTTCCATTTGTATGTTTTCTTACCCCATTAGACTGTAAACTCTTTTAGGTTGGGGATTACAATTCCTTTTCTTATTTGTATTCCTAGTGCTTAGCACAGAGCCTGGCATATAATAGATACTTAATAAATGTCTATGAAATAGAAAGAAGGGTTGAATACAGATCAGATGGAAAGGTCTAAGAATCTGTGGTCAGGCCATCATTGTGGCTTCATTGGTAAGTATTGCTAGTCTTTGGGGAGGTGGTTAAGGTTCCTTAGTCTGGAGGATTGCCATGGAAAAGAGATGATAGTATTACACATTCACCTTGGCACTGATCCTGAATGACTGAGCTTGATCCCAAATTTTTTGAGATGGAATATCTAGTGGCAGGAACTGGAATGTGATAAAGGAGAAGACAGAGAAATATGAAGACTAGGAGGAGAGAGAATGATAGAAGACGAGAGAAAGAGAAAAATTCCAGGAACATATTGTGAAGAGACTGACCCACAAGAACTTTTGGTTGTTTCATTGATTGTTAATTTTAGAAAAAGACTATTTTCATCTGCTAGCATTTACTGATTACTATGTGCAATACAGTGTTCTAAGCACTAGGGAAACAGGCTAGCATAAAACATGCTCCCTTTCCTTAGAGATTTTACAGTGGGATAAAGAAGGCACAAATGTCATCTAAAAAAAGAGATGTTATAAGAAAGTATATGAGAGGTAACTTGTATTGTAGATACAGAGCTAGTCATTGAGTCAGGGAGGCAGACCAAGCCCATTAGAATGTAAGTTCCTTGAGTCCAAATATTGCTTTGTTTTTCTCCTTGAATCCATAGCAACAAGCACTGTGTCTAGCATATAGTAGATTCTTAATAAATGATTGTTGAATGAATATTGAAGAAATACACTTCTCTGTCACAGATGTATTGGTTTTGTGGACAAATCCCTCTACCTCTCATTTTCCCAGGCAACCTTTAAAGATTATAAGTTATAGGTAAATTGCAATTCTATGTCAAGGAAGGGAATTTTCATACCTACAAGTGCCCTCACACCAGTGAAACCACAGATCTGAACCAATAAGCCCATGCTTACTAAACACTTAGTGGAATGAATAATAAATGCTACTGAAGTTCACTGAGCTTCAGTTTCATCATCTATAAGGCAAGGGGTTTAGACTAGATGACCTCAAAATCCCTATCAGCTCTAAATGTATTCTCTTATTAAAGAAATTAAATGAAGTAAGTGAGTCTTGAGCTGGTTCTCAGAGGAAAGTTAAGACTTAGATAAGCATAGATGAGAAAGACTTTCTAGTTAGGGGTTGGAGGAAAGGTGTGATCAAAGACTCAGAATGGGATTCTACAAGGCATGGAGATTTAAAGTCAAAGAGAAAAGCAGGATCAGATTAAAGAAGGTTTTGAATACTAGGCTAAGGAATATAGATTTCATTGTGCAGGATGACTAAGTGTTCCTGTTCAAAAATAAAGATAATTTTACTGATATACAATGTAGTCATTCAGGAATAAATTCAGAGCTTTGAATTAGCTTTTCATGGGCTTTGAACATCCCCCCCAAAATAGTAGTGAGTTTGTGATCATCTACTTCTACTTTCTTTTCTTTCTGAACCCTTACGTTTTGTCTTAGTATCATTTCTAAAATTTCTAAAACAGGGTAGGCAATGGGAGTTGAGTGACTAGTCCAGGGTCACATAGCTTGGAAGTATCTGAGACTAGATTTGAACCCAGATCCTTCCAACTCCAGCTTTAGATCTCAACCCTTCACCCACACCTTCTTGCCTCATCTTCTTTATGACAAGTTCCTGTGTTTTTGGTGACTGATGAAGGCTAGAAGTGTCCTAGATGGGGATCATATATATCAGCTAAGCTTTAGGTATACCATATTCTAACTGGCTCACTCACTTAAACTCATGTAAAAATGATACAGATATAATCTGAACCATAATTTTATTTTTAACTCCCTTTCCTATACCCTACTGCCATTGTCTCTATATGAGAGACTATGTCTCTCTATATATGTCTATATATATGCATATATAGACACACATGTATATCTTTGCTTATATAGGTATAGATAAAGATATTCATATATATAGATGTATATATAGGCACAAATGTGTATATACACATAGATGTACATATCTATGTGCATCTAAGCTCTACATTTTTTATATATATTATTTGTCTCCCTCAGAATATAAACCATTGCAAGCAGAGACCATTTCATTCATTGTGCTTGTATTGGTCCTTAGCAGGGCTAGAACATATTAGGTCATTAAGAAAGAGCTATTGATTAATTGATTGCTCTATCCAGAAGAAATTGGAGGGGTTCATCAGTGAATCTCATCTGCTCTAGTAAATACCTGATTCCAGAGGGAAATAATCTAGGTTCAGGATCATGCCTGGGATGTTTACTACCTATATCAGTGATGGCGAACCTTTTAGAGACTGAGTGCCCGAATTGCAATCCTCACACTGCATGTGAACCCCTTGCCTTACCCCAGACAGGAGAGGGAGGAGGTGCTCCCATTGGGCTGCTGGGCAGAGAGGCGTGTGATGGGAGAAATGTCTCAGGCATGCATGGGGAGGGAGAATGGAGCAGCCCTCTCCAGCATGAGTGCCATAGATTTGCCAACACAGTCCTATATGTTTTTGGGCACTGATCTCTTAGTTTCTTCCTCAATAAAATGAGAGAAGTTTAGAGAAGACTTACTAGGTTCCTTCTAATTCTAGTTCCATGATCCTATTAATCTTCTATTACAGTGATGGGCAAACTTTTTAAAGAGGGGGCTGAAGGAAATGAAATGCTCATCTGTCAGTCTGTTTCTAAGGCAACTCTTTCAAAGTTTCATCGTATTTTATCCTACTCACTGTATTCGTCAGATTAGGAATAATATCACACGACGTGGGATAAAACATTTCTGGGAGCCGCATCTGGCCCACAGGCCATAGTTCGCCCATCACTGTTCTATTCTATCTAGTTATTCTTCTTGTGCCTTCTGTGATGAAATTTCTGTTGGTCAATACAACAAAACATCTATGAACATTTAGTGGAAGTAATATGGTCCATGTAACTAAACAGCCCAGCATTTAGTATAGCCATCATTTCTTACAGTCCTAACGTTGAAAACTGAAGTCCTACTTTGATGCTTCGTTGGTTTTTGGTTCCCAAGCAGAGTATAAACTTGGGCAGGTTCACCTGTCTCCCAAGCTGGAAAGGCTTCAAGAATGGGCCTAGTGATGGACTCATCTGATGCTTAGTTCAGCAAGGATAAAGAAAAAAAAACAACTCATTGCCAATTGTTGATGAATTTTCTGGCCTTAGCAACTTTTGAAAACTGTTACCAAACAGAGATGGGGCTATGATCTGCTTTTAATATGCCAAAATCCTTTGAAGGATCAGTATTCTCTCTGGAGTCACTAAAGCATTGATTACATGCCTTTAATGTACCAAGCATTAGACTAGTGGCACTGGGGATACAAACAAGAATGGAATAATCGTCATCCTCTAGGACCGAGGCATGAAACAAAAGACAACACCCAAGTGCTGTCTGAACTAGATTAGACTTTATTAGGAAATATTTCCCAAGTAAATAAAAATTGATAGAATATAGATAATATTAATATTTGATTTTCTAGGTCAGTATATTGCCTGCAGGTGTGTGTATAATATATATATGGTTTAGTGTCCTCATTTTTATTTGAGTTTAGTATCACTGTCTGAGGGTTTATTTTTTTAATCAGGGAAGAAAACATACACATATATAATAAGCATATCCAAATTTATGTATACCAAACAAATGTAAGATAATTTGGAGGGACGGCCTTGGACTGCTAGGGGAATCAAGAAAGGTTTCATGTAAGTGGCACATGGGTTGAGTTTTAAAGGAAACTAGTGATCCTAAGAGGAAATCATGCCTCATCCATGCCTGTCCATTCTGTATTACTCTTGTTCATGTCCTTCCATAAAATTTCCACAGTGGATCCATATACTATGCTGGACACCTTCCTTAAGCTCTCTTGACAATTTAGGTATACTAGTGGAGAATGGAGGCAACCCACAGAGGGAATGACCACACTAACAAAATCACAGATCTTTGATATCTATCAAGTGGTTGGAGAAATGTGGACTTGAGATGATAAGTCTAATAATATTTTTTCCTATGGTGTACAAATCCTGTAATCTCTTTGGATACTTCTTATTAAAAATGTTAGGCCTGAGAGACGCTTCCGGGTTAAGATGGCGGCAGAGTAAGAAGCAGCTCTTAACCTCTCCTGACCGAAACATACAAAACTCCTCAAGGGGACATAAAAACAAGTCCAGACGAACGGAGGAACCCCACAACAGGGCACAGCGTGGAAGGTACGTGGAATCGAGACATTTCCAAGCTAAAAAGGGCTCTCACTCACTCAATCGCGAGCTGAGCAACCGCCCCACCCCCACCCCCTCCACACTCACCTATAGCTCCGAACCCAGCTAAAAAGAAATAGAGCAAGTTTGGGGCACCCATCGAGTCATCAGCAGCTCCGGGACCTGTTCCTGACAGCAGCAAGACTTAGGACCCCATTAAGTCAAAAAAAGCACGCGAAATCTGAGCGCGCGCGCCGGAGCAGGACGCTGGGCGCGCAGAGTGCCAGCTGAGTAGAGGCGTGGGTGGAGGCAGAACTAAGCCTAAGTGGGGAACCAGTGCAGACGGGTATACGACTGTAGAAGCAGCGCCCTGAGACTTGTAAAGAAACCTCCAGCAGAGGAACAAGCAAGAGGGCCCACCAGGGGGCTTGACCTTGGGAAAAACCAGAATTCAGACCTCAGGAGCCAATAGATTGGGAACAGACACTGAGCCCGAGGATAAAGCTGAGAAGCTGCTGGGCTAATGATGGCTACTCAGCATCAGCATCAGGAGGTTCAGAAGAGAAAGAATAATAACAAAAAGAAGAAGTCTTTAACACTCGACAGCTTTTACACAGAGAAAATCCAGACAACCGAGCAAACAGAGGAGGAGAACAAACAAGCATCCGGACCCTCCTCAAATAAGGAAAACTCCTCACAAGCTATGGAAGAGTTCAAAACTGAGATTCTGAGGAAAATGGAAGAGATCTGCCAAGAAAATAACAGTTTAAAAGGTAGAATCTTGCAATTGGAAAGTGAGGCTCAGATATCAAATGAACTGATAAGCAAATTGAACACCAGAAATGACAAGATTGAAAAGGAATACCAAAAGATTATAGCCGAAAACCAAAAAATTATAGCCGATAACCAGTCCCTAAAGGCTAGAGTCGAGCAATTAGAAACCAATGATCTCTCAAGACAACAAGAACAAATAAAACAAAGTCAAAAGACTGAAAAAATAGAAGGAAATATGAAATATCTCAATGAGAGAGTGACAGACCAAGAAAACCGGTCTAGAAGAGACAATTTGAGAATAATTGGTCTTCCAGAAAACCCAGAAATTAATAGAAACCTGGACTCCGTACTAAAAGAAATTATTCAGCAAAATTGCCCTGAAGTCCTACAACAAGAGGGCAATATAGACATCGAAAGGATCCATAGAACACCCACCATATTCGACCCAGAGAAGAAATCGGTTAGAAATATTATTGCCAAATTCAAAAGCTTTCAAGCAAAAGAAAAAATCTTACAAGAAGCCAGAAAGAGACAATTCAAATATCAAGGAGCACCAATCAGGATCACACAGGATCTGGCAGCCTCCACACTAAAAGACCGTAAGGCTTGGAATACAATATTCAGAAAGGCAAGAGAGCTGGGCCTGCAACCACGGATCAACTACCCATCAAAATTGACTATATATTTCCAGGGGAAAGTATGGGCATTCAACAAAATTGAAGAATTCCAGGTATTTGCAC
>NC_058131.1:577931161-577931788 GCF_016433145.1 Gracilinanus agilis
GCAAGAGAGCTGGGCCTGCAACCATGGATCAACTACCCATCAAAATTGACTATATATTTCCAGGGGAAAGTATGGGCATTCAACAAAATTGAAGAATTCCAGGTATTTGCACAGAAAAGACCAGGGCTGAATGGAAAGTTTGATATCGAACCACAAAAATCGAGAGAAACCTGAAAAGGTAAATAAGTTACAGAGGGAAAAGAAAGAAAACTTGTAATTTTTAAATTTGCCTTTTTAAGGGCCTCAGTGAGATCTAATTATCTGTATTCCTATGTAGAGAAATGTTATGTTTAATTCTCTGTAGTGAACTCTATTCACTATTATAATATTCACTATTATAGTAATCAGAAGAATAATTCACAGGGTGAGGGTGGAACACTAAATAATCTAAGATGGCATGGGGGATGGGAAAGAGGGGGTAAATAGCAGGGGATACCAAGAGAAACTTGAGCGAATAAGAAAATAGAATATTTTATTACACACAAAGAGGGCATGGAAGGGAGAGGGGACAAATACTATTATAAGAAGGAGAGGAAGAGAGCATTAAGAGGTAATAATCAAACCTTACTCTTAGTGTAATCAACCCGGAGAGGGAAGAGTAGCTTTATTATCCATTGGGATAAAAAA
>NC_058131.1:577936782-577981797 GCF_016433145.1 Gracilinanus agilis
GGGGGGGGGTGAAGGGGAAAGGAGGAGCATGAATCATGTAACCATGTTAAAAATGAATATTAATAAATGTAAAAAAAATAATTAAAAAAAAATAAACAAAAACGTATTGCAAAAAAAAAAAATGTTAGGCCTTATGCAAGTTTGGAAAATTCCTCAAAATGAACTTATTAGCATGTTAGTTGTATAAATAAGTATTTTAATTTTTGTGGCGCGCATTAAAGTTGTTAGATGAGGGAATGTCAGAATTCGTAATCGTTGTGAAATATGCTCTTAATAATCAGTCTTATTAAATCTAAATGAAATGCCTATTTGAGGTTCTATTTTAACATTTTCTGAATCCATTGCAGCTTTTTAAAAAATCTCAAAATGCAACCCCAGTCAGTCTAAATTATCATCATATTAATTATTTATGTTGCCTCTCATCACTGTTTCCCTAATCCCCCAACTAGACAAATCTTCCTTCATCTTCATAAATAGCATATTTTGTAGAGAAATGGTCGTTTCGAGCTCCTTGGCTGGGGAGATCTTTCAGAACATTAGCAAATGTCCCCTAGTTCAGAGGACAGGCAATCACACGAAATGTGCCCCAGTGATCAAAGGGAAAGCTACTCCTTAGACTGCATTATTCTTGAATGAAAATGCGTTGCCTTTAGAAAGCAGATAGCATGTCTATTGAAGTGTAGCCTCTTCAGAGAAAAGTCTGATTTGCACTGTCAGTCAGTTTCTCCTGGCACCAGGCCACTGACAATGTAATGCTCCATCTCAATTTCTTTCACATGCGATTCAGGAAATGTATCGGATCCGGCTCTTCAAGACCTTATCATTCTTTGGAGTCTGGATGGAAAATTCCCAATGTGGTGAACTGAGCTGGTCAAAAAAGAAGTAGAGGACTACAGTTCTTTGGAGGCTGTGAAAGTTTTTTTTCCTTTTTTTCCTTTACTATTATGGCTAGGTAAAGTGCTAGGAAATAGAAAGTTGAAATATATTAATAAAAATATGGATCTGGAAGGGACTCTGGAAAATATTTTAGTCCAGGGATGGTTCACCTTATTGTATGTTATGGAATATTTTGGCAGTCTGGTGAAGCCCATGACCCCCTTCTCAGAATTATTTTTTTAAGCCCATACCTCATAGAATTAATACTAAGTATTGGTTCCAAGGCAGAATGATAAGGGCTAGGCAATTGGGGTTAAGTGACTTGCCCAAGGTCACAAAGCTGGGAAGTGTCTGAGACTGAATTTAAACCCAAGACTTGCCATTTTTAGACCTGGCTCTCTATCCACTGAGCCACCTACCTATCCCTGGAATAATGTTTTGAAATGTCTAAAATAAAATGCATAGGATTACAAAGGAAGCCAATTTATTAAGGTGTTTAATAAAATTAAAAATATATTCACAGATTAAGAATCCCTAATCTAGTTTAATCTTATTTTGCAGATGAAAACAGGTCCAACAGGGTAAGTCTCTGGTTCAAGTCATACATGTTTTAAAAAGAAGTTTGATTAGTTCACAGTATTATATAATAATATAGGTACAATTTATATCATATTAACTGCCTTCTTAGGGAGGGAAGTGGGGTGGGAGGGAGGGAGAGAATATAGTTTATGAAATATCCAAAAGCAAAATTTAAAAGTTGTAATGACCTGCAATCTGTGAAAAATTAAAGTTAAAAAATTGTTTCAACCAAAAAAAAAAGGGAAAAAAGGAAAAAAGAAGATGGTTTAGAGTTTGGGTATTCTAACTCCAGATCCTTTATAGTATGCTATCTGCACAAAATGTACATGATTTATCAAATTAGGGAACTGGGATGATGTGAAGCAGAGAGGGAAGATAGTTACAATTATAAAATTTTAGAGCTTATAGGCCAGTGATGGCAAACCTATGGCACAGGTACAAAAGACGGCATATAGTTTCTATGGGCATGCATACCACCCTCCCTCTTTTCCTACCCCAGTTAGTTACTAGAGAGGCAGAGGGAGTCAGGATGGAGCTGTTCCCCTCCCCCTCTCCAAGTACTTGAGGATATTCCTTACTTCCCCCACCCCTTTGCCCAACAGCCAATGAGAGTGCTTCCTCCCTCCCCTATCTGGGGTTAGGGGGGATTTGAGGGGTTGAGGAAGGGGCCTGGCACTCTATTTCTAAAAGGTTCGCCATCACTGCTCTAGGAAATTTAGAGATATTCTAGTCAAGCCCTCTTGTTTTATAGATTAGATGACCAAGGCCCAATGAGATTAAGTGACTTGTTCAAGGTTACAACATAATTCATAGACTCAGAGAATTTAAGAATTAGAAGAGAACTCATTTAATATAATTCAAACAAATGGTTTTCTAGGCTGTGCTAGAATACCACTAATGGGTTGATACCCACTACCTTTTGACATTAAACAGCTCTAAGTGGTTAGGAAGGTGTTCTAACTCTAAGCATAAAGATGCCTCTTCACAACTTCTACCCAGTCCTCTTGATTCTACCCTCTGGATCCAAACACAACAAGTCTAATTCCTCTTACCCATAATAGCCCTTTAGGTACTTATAATCTGGCACTCTAGTCATCCTTCCACCATCTTGCTTTCTTTGTCCCTACTCCCTACTCTCATCCTGGAGCCTCTTGTTTTGGGATCAATAACTAGCAGTGGATTTGCATATGCCACTCAGTTATCCTGTGACTCTATTCACTTATTCACTGTCTGGTGGCTTCCCAGACCAAATTATCTTTCTCTTTATAATATAGGCTTAATGAAGTTAACGGTTATCTTAATTTTTATATGTATATTTCCAACATTTTGCACAGTGCCTGGTGCAAGGTAACCACTTATTATATGGATTTAAATTTATTCATTCACTTATTGAATTCATAGATTTATAATTTTAAGGGACTGTAGAGATCATTGAGTAAAATACCCACATTTTTCAGATGAGGAAACTGGGGCCCAGAGTGATTAAGAGATTTGTTGAAGATCACACAAATAATAAGTATCTCAGATGGAATTTGAACCTGGTTCTTCCTGACTCCACATCTTACACCCTTTTCTCTATACCAGGAGTCGGCAACTTTTTTGGCCGTGAGAGCCATAAATGCCACATTTTTTAAAATGTAATTTTGTGAGAGCCATACAGTGCTAACAGTGCATGCTCCTGTAACAGCGCCTGAAAAAGAATTGACTTTATGGCTCCTGCAGAAAGAGCCATATCTGGCCCTCAAAAGAGTCAGATATGGCTCGAGAGCCATACGTTGCCGACCCCTACTCTATACTATATTATCTCCCAATTATAGCTATTATATCCCTCAGTGAAGTTCCTCTTCAAGACAAACATTCCTAGTTCCTTAAGTTTCCTTCATATGACATGGAATTGAAGCCTTTTACCATCCCAACTACCTTTCTCTAGAACCCAGAGCTCCCAATTCTTTTTTCCAGTGTTCTTTCCACCCCACTCTATGATCAGAGATTCTTCTTTCTTTCTTCATCCTCCATCCACACTCTTCCCATCCCCCAGATCAATCCTGGGTTTCCTCTATTGGCACCATAACAGAAGCAGTTAATTAAGAAACAGGATTCTTGGCTGTTCTGGCATCATTTTGATGATACTGTGACACAAACAAAGATGTTTGAGCATGGACTTGGCACGATCTGTTTGTGGAAGCCGAGGTTGTTGTCGTTAAACTGAAACAAGTACAGTATGTCAACTTCAGCTCTTTTTACACCAAGGAGAAAAATGCTTGTCAGCTGGAAAAGGACACACTTGCGATCACAGGCAGTGGTGAAGGAATGTTCCTTAGCACTGATACGGAAGAAAACCAAATGCAACTATTAAAGTGACTCAGCAGTGTCCTTGGAAAATATGTGGTCTCTCTTTTCCTTTGGTCTGGTATCCTGATGGGGATGATGCTTTGTCACACAGCTGGTGCCTATCCTCTAAGGCATTTGAAGAGCTCTACAGGCAACCAGCCAGATCCTTCCAGAGAATATGCTGTTAACTGGATCATTGATTCTTCTAGGCCATTCAACTTGAGTCCCACTTAATGTGTGAGAGCAGGGATTCCTAACCCAGAGTTCTTGACACCCTATGGTGTCCCCATTTATCTTTGGAACTATTATGAAATTCTCTAAACAATTAGGACATCATTGAATTATAGAGTTGGGAGAAAGCTTAGTAAATATCTAGTCCAATATTCTCATTTTCTAGATGAAGAAACTGAGGCCCAAAGAAGTGATATCGCTTGTCTAAGGTCACACAACTTGCTTTTGATAGAGGAGTAGAACATGGGTTTTCTGATTCCCAGGCCAGTGCTCCTCCTATAAGGCTTCAATGACCTCTTAAGCCAATACCCCAAATAAAGATCTTTCATGTACTGCTATAGGAATGTGGCAAGACGGTAAAGGTCCAAAATAAAAGTGGGTAAGAATTTTTGAATTGTTGTGCCAGGGAGATGTTGGACTTGTTTTCTCAGGTGGTTAAAGTAGAGTGCTACTGTGGTCAAGGCCTTGTGTTTAGACTTTGAGAGGCCAGGTAATATCACTGAGTTCCAAGGCAAAATTCTATACTCCTACCCTCAGAAAACTGTCTTGACAAATATGTACACATGTCACAGTGGACTGGGAAATGTGGTTGATTTAGTGCAAGATATAAGCCTTAATTAGAAACACTATAGAATAAAACAAAACTCCAGATGCTTACAGCATTTGATTATAGAAATGAATAAAGACTATCAATGATCCACAGCCCCCAAAGAGGTAAAGAACCTACCTGATTTTTGAATTAAGGTGAGATGAATGGAAGAATCTTCATGATAAATGAATATACCACAGTCACTATATGGTAATATATGAATTTGGAGCAATATATTCAGAGTTAGCCATGTTACTTCAGGATCCTAATACTTCATCAGACATTTTCCCTGTAAGATCTGCTGGATCTCAGTCACTGATAACATACTTTGATAATATTCTAATTAACTTTTAAAGCTCAGCAGGGCCCATCATTTCTGTCTGTCTGGTAATGGCTCTAATTCCACCAGTGCCAACTGCACAACCAACTTGAGAGGTATATTTATAGTATGACCAAAGAATAATTCTTGAGGCATGCCATTACACAGGGTATACAGATCAATTCATGCTGTTAGTTGTGTGATCCTTTCCTGGAACCCCTTGACTCCCTGGTCTGTGCCACATCCTTTATAGGCACTGAGCAAACTTATCCATTTATTGACTCCATCTAGCTCAGGCAAGTAGATATAGAGATTAGCCTGAAGCACTAGCACAGCCCAATTCCATTTGAGCTTCTGAACATGGATCATTATGTTCATTAAGCCACATTCCTCAGTTTTCCTACCCTCAGGATATGTGCAGGGATTATTCCTCTCCTATTCTTTCTTCCCAATATAACTTCATCATCTGTTTCAGATTTCCTGTCATAGTTGTTTTTATATTTAGGGACAGGGATATAAGTACTAAACCTCTGATTTCATTGGTGGTTTGTATTTATCATTATTGTTACCATGATCATTATTAGACCATACCTGTGATTTCATTTTATTTATTTTTATCCGACATGTAACTTAACTGGTATAGGAAATTTTTTTCAGGAAACTCCTTATGCCAATGCAGACTCTGCTCTGCAATTTAATTTACTCTCTTGGAGTATTGCCTGGGAAACTAACAAGTTGTATTACCTTCCTATGGTCATATAGCCAATATGTGTGAAAGGTAGACCTTAAATCTAGGTCTTTCTGATTCAGATCAATTTTCTATCCAGTCATATCATACGGAGTCTTATTTTTATCATATGGCCATTAAAGTGGCTCCAGGAAAAAGTTAGCTTCATGGTAGTCGCTGCTCATTCTGGAGTTCACACTTAGGTCTAGCTGCCCTTAATCTCTCTGATGCAGCTATAATTCTTTCTAATTATCATTTTTTTCTATCTTATCTTCTCTAGTCCAACACAATTACCAGATAACAATCTATTATTCATTAAGGCTGTACATATGTGTCTTTCCAGTAAAAGTTAGTAGAGTAGACCTCACAGCTTCCTGTAAGCTACTAACTGAATGATCAGAACTTTTGTCCTTCGCCCTTTGACTCTGGCTGTTGTTTGACACAGAAATTCCTCTTTTTGGTTTCTCTCTTGGTTTCCAAACTTTTCTTATTGTTCCAGAAACTCCTGCTTGTTCTTACTCATTTGATTCTGGCATTTTGATGAATATTCAAGTTAATCAATTCAACAAACATTTATTAAGGCTCCACATTGTACCAGGGTTGGTCAGTTGCTGGTGCCATACTAGAAACATTTTCAGCATGGTGGGATCTTCTAGAGCTTATACTTAGCTGGCATATCCTTCAAGAATACAAAGACCCCATCCATACTAGGATGAAACGGCAGGAACAAGAGTTTACAATAGACGAAACTAGCTAAACCTAGAAAGACATAACTCTGGTAGACTTAGCCACATACTAATAATTTTTGGGGGGTGGGGTGAAGGAAATCCTTGAAAAAAAGAAAAAGAAAAAATGGCCCTTAGTTCTGTGTGGCCTCCTTCTTCAGTGATGGTGACAGAATCATTGGAAAGGTGGGGAAAGGCCCAAGAATCAAACAGTTTTGCTAATAGACTTTGTTATGAATATTTATATGCTGTATATGAGAGACTTACCTAGTAATCAACAAACGACCATACCACTGGAGAATCAGAATTGTATTTTTGCCTTCTTGTTATGAATGAAACCAGAAGAACGAAGGAGGTTGTAGTTAAATGGAATTATAATTCATGACTGCTTTTTGGAGCCAGAGTTAAATAGAATCATTGGTAGAATGGGTTTTATCATATAATCAAAGGCAACAAGAAAAAAATTTTATGAGATATTTGGAAATAAGAAATCATAATTCTAATTAAATTTGTAAAACTGCCACTATTAAAATAATTGCTTCTTTTGTAGTTTCTTTTTTTTTAAACCCTTACCTTCCATCTTAGAATCAATACTGTCTGTTGGTTCTAAGGCAGAAGAATGGTAAGGGCTAGACAATGGGGGGCTAAGTGACTTGCCTGGGGTCACACAGCTAGGAATTATTTTAGTTTCTAAGGATGAAGTGAGAGAAAATGTATATGATGGATATGACAAAACTCTTCAAATTAAATTAGCAAACACTTTGATTCTTGGTAACCACTCTAGAAATGGAGAATGGTAGGGAGCAGAAGAAATATATGGAAAGAGATGATTCAGCAAGAAAAAAATGACAGATACCAAAGAATTATAGATTATAGAATGCTTTTTTTGAGAAAAGAAATTGTAGGTACATCATGGGAACTAGATAAAACCATAACTAATGAAAAAAGTACGTTTTATTAGGAAAGAAAAGTCATGTTATTGATGTGGAAGTTATTTCTGAGTTAGATATCTGAGTATAGCTAAAGTATTAACTTACCAGATCTAAGATCATCCTTAGTAAACAAAATACAACAAAACAAAACAACCAAAGGAAGAAAAAATAATAAAAGATGAAGTGAACTACTAAAACAGCTGAAACCTCAGTTATTTAAACAAATAATTAAAATTTTAAGTGCTAAAATTGCAATAGCAATGATATTGATAATACTATAATAATCTAATATTTAAGGTTAGGGACTCTAGTCTAGGGATTGCACCTGTTCATTGGCATAGGGGATTCCTGGGTTAAGAGACATCCTCTACAAGTGGAAGTCAGTAAATTCTCTGGAATATACAATCTTTTTTTAAAAATTTATTTTATTTTATTTTTAAGTGTATTTCTTTAATTAACTACTTTAGAATATTTTTCCATGGTTACATGATTCATATTCTTTCCCTTCCTTCCTCCTTTCCACCTCCCAGAGTTTAGCAGTTCCACTGGGTTTTATATGTTTCATTGTTCAAAACCTATTGGAATGTATAATCTTAAAGAGCATTCTTTATCACTAAGCATTTAAGTGATTTGTCCAAGGCAATAACATGTGGAGATGTGGTTAGTGTATTACAACACATAAGTAATTAGAAAAAAAATAACTCCAAATTCATATCTTACTGACCAGAGATCAGTAGTCCTACATTAAATTGTAAAGGCAGTGGTATTCCGATCTTCCAAATAGTCACAATCAATATAAGTGAGAAGCAGGTTTTTTTTTTTTTTACTTTAGGACCAGTTTTCTATCTAGTACCCATAAATTTAATCACTGTGTATTAATGATCACAATAAAGAGACCCAAAGAGTCCTGAAAATATCTTAGATAACCAATATCTAAATAGATAGAGATGGGAAACAAAAGGCAACCTTGGTTTATGATATAAACTTACTTGTAAAATCTTACAAAGAAGGATAATGAACAATTATGAGCAAGAGAGAAATTATAAGAATTAATCTGTCATACCAAGGACATTTAATGCTAGTGCTTTCCCCAAGATTACAATGGATCTGTTTGGTCTGCGTTCTGTATATACTAATAAAGCTACACATTCCCCATTTCAGTATAAACTCCTTGATGGTAGGGATTTTTTTTCCTTCTGTCTTTGAACCTCAGGAATTTATTCCTTTGTAGACATTTAAATGCTTCCTTGATTTGTTGCTTATTAGTATAAACCTAGATGCCAAGCTCAAGCAATCATTATACATTTATTAAGTGCCTACTATGGGCCAGGCATTGGCCTAAGCACCAGGGGTACAAAAAGAGGCAAAAGACAGACTCTGCCCTTGAGCAGTTTATAATGGAATGGGGGTGGGAGGCAACATGCAAACAAATATATACGAAAAAAGCTCTATACAGGAACTGAAACAAAACTGTGAACCACACCAGATCAATATCCACAGAAGAGTTAAGCAAAGGGAGACAATCTCCACAAAATTATTCATAGCACCTTGGAGGTACAGTTCTGGCGCCTTGATTGAATAAAACATAATTAAGAATGAGGGCGAACATTTCACATATGAGTTCCAGCAGGATTAGAGGATATTTAAAATGATTGTTTTAGATAAAACTAGATTTAGCAAAATGACTGTATAATGAACAATGACTTTAAGGCACCTTATAAGGAGAAAGGTTGATAAGATCAAAGAGTTCTTGTAAGATGTTTACCTCAGTCACCAACTTCAGCACAGAGATGTCACTGAAGCTAAAAACTGCCTGAATTTGTTCCCACCACAGCCTTGTGATGCTGATTGATTATGAAGCGTCTATCTTCTCCGTGGTCCCCGAGGACCAAATTAGGAACAATAAGTGGAAGTTGCAGAAAGACATATTTAGACTTGATGTAAAGAAAAACTTCCTAACAATGAGAGCTCTCCAAAAGTGGAATGAGCTGTCTTAGGAAGTCATAAATTCCTCATTTTTGGGAGTCTTTTTAGTGCAGATTGAATAATCACGTATTGGGAGTTGTAAAAGGGCTTCCTGTATTGAGGGTATGGCTAGATGCCCTCTGAACTCTCTTCCAAATCCAAGATTCTGTGATGTTTTGACAATAGATTTCTACTTTTGAAGACAGAGCTTTGTTAGAAAAGTCAAGCAATAGGAAGGTGGCAATCATAGTTGTCTGATATCCTCGAGCAGTCTCCATGTTTGTGTTTGCTCAGCTGATTATATGTCTTTCTCTAAGAGATTGCTGCCTATGCCCCATGAATGGTCTGAGTGAGTCTCCAGCTAGTTTTGTGTTGCTCCAGAATTCATTTTCAGATTCTTGCCTACCCAATACCTTCACTGGGAGAGTTAGGTAAAAGATGAATGATGATCTGATTCTATGACTATTAATCACCAGCCAATATTTGACTAGTTTGGCTAATGTTTCATAATAGACACAGTTGTGTCATAGTATATTTTTTTCTTTCTAAAGTTTTGATTTTGATAATGCTACCTAGAAATGCTATCTAGCAGTGCCAGTTCATACCACTCACTTTTCTTTAGGATCCATGGTTTGTGGGGTACAAGAGATATAATTTCAGTTTGCCATTGGTCTTCTGATGTCCAGAAGGCCTTCAAAAAAGCCTGAAGGCCTTACTACAATGCTGATTTTTACTATCTGTTGACAATAGCATTTGACTCAAAAGACTTGGATTCATATCCTGGCCTTGATTCTTCTTTTATTACATTCCTGAGGACATCACTTAACCTCTCTAAAACCCAATTTCCTCATTTTTAAGATGGCTTAATTAGAATTACACTACTATTTCATTATAAATTTGTGAGGTAAGGGCAATGTAAATCTCCAGTTATTTAGTCCTTCTTTGATTCCTTTGAAGATTGTTTTGTGGTTCAACTTAATGCAACAAATACTTATCAAGTACTTTTCTTGCAAAGAACAATATACTAGACCTTCTGAGTACAAAAACAAAATAGAAAACATTTCCTCCTCTCAAAGTATTTATATTTTAGTGGGGCAGGAAATAATTTGCATATATAGATAGAGAATATAAAATGAAGTGAATGAAAATACTAACAATTTAGTGGAATCAGAAAAAGCTCTTCATAAAAGATGGCACTAGAGTTGGACCCAGAAGGAAGCTAGCCAAATCAACTTTCTAAGCACAGATCTGAGCATGCCATTCTTCCAACTCAAAAGTATTCAGTGGCTATTTTGCTACTCTTACAAAATAAAAATTCCTCATCCTGACCCTTAAAGGTCTCTACCATATGATGCTAAGAAACCTTTCCAGATATGGTTCATATTACTCCCGGCATGCTCTCTACATTGAATCCAAAGTGACCTACTTGAACTTCTCTTTCTGTGCCTTGGCACAAGCTTTCCCTTTTCCCTGTAATATACTCCCTCCTTACCTTAATCTCTTACAGTCCTTGGGTTTCTTCAAGGCTCAAAAACTCAACTAATGTACTACCTCCTACACATTATCTTTCTTGATTCTTAAAGATGTCTGTGCCCTTTTCCTCCTTAGATTATCTTGTCCTTTTCTGGGCATATTTGCATTTCTTGAATATTTTTAAAGTTTCTTGAAAGCAAAGACTATTTCATTATTATCTTTTGACCTCTAGATACCTAGAATAATCCTTGGCACATCAAAATCATTAAACAACATATATGTAATCATGACGCTTTGACTCTTGTTCATTAGAATGTTAGCCATTAAGCTCTATAGAAGAATCACCTTTTACTCTGATTAGGGCTTTTACTTGCCATATTTCATGTTCCCTTTCTTCCTATTCCCTCCTTTGACCCATGAACAGTGTTTTCCAAATCACCTAAGTCAAATAAGGGATAGGAATTGCATCTGTTATTCCATTCTTATTGGATCTTCCCAGGAAAGGAAACCCCAACTCTATTAATGCAGTTTGGCCTCGTCATTTGCCCAGAGACACCCATTCGGTATGTGTTAGAAGCAGGACTTGAACACAGGTCTTCCTGGATTCAAGGCTGGCTCTCTTTATTGTACTATACTGGTTCTTCTGGACCAAATTACAAATCAATCAATCAATCAACCAAAATATTCTCAAGGATCAAAGTAAAATGGTTCCATAAGAGAATCTGTGCAGTGTGGTGGAATGAGACTGGGTTCATGTAATATTTATAATCCACTCAAGACTTCAATATTTTAATACTCTCGGGATCTGTAATTTCATCAGTCTGGCTACTCTTTTCAACAATATAGATCACAACCACTTTGTAGAGTTATTGTGGTTGAAAAATTTGTCACATTTCAGTAAACCTGATGTGATGCTTCTTTGAAGTTAGCCAAGCTGGTCTCTATACAGAAGAAATACAGCTTATCACTTGATGTTTTCTAGCTTTGGTGTGAGATACCAAAAGTATTATTCTATGATTATAGTCTTCAAAAGACCCAGAATTATCTCCATTCTATGATAAAATAGCACCGTTCATTCAATTCTTTATTGATTTTTTTTCAAATTCCCCATAATTTTACACTTCATCCTAAGTATTTACTCTATCATTCTTTAGCACTTCAAATGATTATTGTTTTTTGGTGTGTGTGTATGTGTGTGTGCACACGTGCCTGCCTTGGTTGGAGTGGGGTGGGGAAAAGTAATTCCTGGTGAAGAGAGTCCCTCTGAATATTGGTGATTTTTCTATCTCTTACATTCTTAGAATATTTACATATCTAGTATGTGTCAGAGGCAAGAACTGAAAATCATGTATTAATTTTAGATATTTGACACCAGTGTCATCCTGGACTCCAGACTCTTGTAGAAGAAACTCTAATACTTAGTTGATTGAAAGGGTTATGGCTTAGAGCATTTAACTTGAAAATCTGTTGCCTAAATCCATGTAGTCCAATACTTTAGTCTCCCAATACTTTGATCCCTAGTCCACCTGTGGAGGGTTACTAAAGACTGGTAGAAGGGGCAAAACAGGAGTTTGAATCATATCTCCAACCCTCGAGAAAGAATCATATAACTGGCATACTAGACGAAAGAAAGAATCAGCTAATTTTCTTTCTCTGGTTAATCTCTCCTTCCTCAAGGAAACAAAATTGCCATCAGAGAAAACCATGGAGGGCTTGTGGAAGGGGTAAAGAGTAGAGGACGTCAGGTTACCTGACAAGGAAACCCTGAGGAGCTGCCATAGGTAAAAGGCTGCATTGACTGTCATGCTGTTGGAGCACATGACCCTCTAGGATAGATCCTAGTTACCACCTCAGATCTTGGCCTTGGCTTCTACCTCTTTTGCTTCTCTAGCACTGATATCAGTTCTTCAGTTAAATGATGATCACCAATTTCACTTTTGAATGTCTAGCCCTATCCACTGGGCTATATACTATGACTTGAACTCTAACCCTGGTATAGCTTAAAGAGGGGAATGCCTGAAACACCCTTGACCAACTGCTGTTAATGTCAATTGATGTTATTACCAGTTCTCTGATCTCCTAGTACCTAGTTTCACTTGTAGCTACATTTTCAAAGGCCTTTTTTTTCATTGTATGCCTGGTGAGAGAGTTCACTCAAGAGATAACTTGTCTAGACCTTGACCTGCCACAGAGACAGCTGCCATGTATCCTTGGATCCGGCACAAGGCAATTACAATGAAACTAGACTTGTTCAGTGAAAACCTTCGGAAGGCTTGTTGGGATCTGAAGATATATTAAATAACAATACCTGTTATTGGTATAGGACTTCATACTTTCTCAAAGTGCTTTTGCATCATTTATCTCTCATCTGGCAGGTGGGCAAGGCAGTGATTCTTCCTACTCGACAGATAAAAGAGGAAGTATGGTGTTGTTAAAAGGGCATTAGACTGGAAACTGTAGGATCTGGATTTTAATTCCAGTAAATCCTACTCAATATATCTGTGTGACCTTTGGCAAGTTACTTCATCTTTTTGTGACTTAGTTTATTCATCTGTAAAGTTGGAAAAAAAATAAAATGAGAGAGTTGAACAAGGTGGCCTCTGTGATCACTTCTAGTTCTAAATCAATGAAACTTACTATTTGTGACCTTAGGCAAGAAACTTAACCTCTCCAGTTTCACCCTTTATAAAATGAGACATTCATTTCAGCTATGAAAACTATGAAAGAGGTTAAGTGACTGCAGGGGACAGACCTAAACCCAAGAATACTAAGCAAGGTCATTTTTGGTTATAGCTTTGCTGTCTCTGTATTTGCAGGGAGCCTGTCATGTGTGATGTGGGTGTGCGTGCGTGCGTGTGTGTGTGTGCGTGTGTGTGTGTGTGTGTTTTAAGGACATTATAGTGGCAATTCTGGAATATCCTCTTTATTGTTCCTTCTAGGCTCTCTTTGGAGCAGCAGCATCCATCCAGTTATGGACCCTATTTCCTCCAGGAAAAATGACCCAGAAAATAAGAGCTGACAGTGATAGAGAGACTCCTCCATTTCTTGCTAACTTTTGCTACTAAGTCAAATTCCATTTTAATGAATGTCCATTATGGTCAAATTTGGAAAGAAGATATTAAGAGGCATGGTGGCTAATTACACTGCAAGAGCTCTGTTTATGTTTTTAAATGGCTTGAAAGAGGTCAGCAAATGAGACATTTCAGCAAATTCTGGCTCCAGATTTATTCCACAGGTTTTCAGAAAGTAACTGCCATCCAAGGAACCTGTGATGTGCTGGGAAATCAGAATCCCTTCTCATTCTCCCCATGTTTCTCTGAGCTGAAGACAAGTGGTGCTGAGTTACCACATCTTAAAGCCTGTCAGCCCCCTAGCAGATCTTATTACAGCTGGGACACTCAAGCATACTCCAAGCAAAAGGTACTGGTTTATTTTCTTCTTACTCCTTCTAGAAACTAGAAACTGGGGAGAGAGTCCCTTTTGGTGACAGGTAGCTACACCAAAAAGTAATCCATTTGCTGTTAATTATGGCAGAAAGAAAAATAACTCAATGGCTTTAAGTTAATTTAATTTAATTTCTTAAGATTTCTGAAGGTGTAGCTATCTTCAAGGGTCACAAAGCAATTCAATATTCATCAAACAGATCAGTTGATAATTAAAATAGCACAAAGTCCTAAGATGATGATGACCACTCAGCAGGTCTACTCAATTTCAATAGGCTTTAACATTCTAACGTGAGATGTGAAGGCAATCTGTGATTTTTGTTGTTGCTCAGTCATACAATCATATCTGACTCTTCATGACCCCATAGATCATAGCATGCCAGGTCCTTCTATTATCTCTCAAAGTCTGTTAAAGTCCACATTTGTTGTTTCCATGACACTGACTATCCATCTTAAACTATGTCAGTCAACTTCTCCTTTTGCCTTCAATATTTCCTAATATCAGAGTCTTTTCTATTGAGTCCTATCTTCTGGTCATGTGGCTAAATTATTTTAGCTTTAGCTTCAACATTTAACCTTTTAGTCAATTGTCTGAATTAATTTCTTTAAATATTGATTGATTTAATCTTTTTGTTGTTGATGAACTCTCAAAGTCTTCATAACAACTCAAAAGCATCAGTGCTCAGCTTTCCTCATAGTCCAATTTTCACAGTCATACATAGCTACTGGAAAAAACCATAGTTTTGACTATTATATCTCAGCAAAGGTGGACTCAAGCAAATTGCATGCCATTCTCATTCCAGGTAAACTCAGCCTGGTTAGAGAGAGGTTGGCTAATTTAAAAGAAAATCCTGAAAATCTGGAAGATGGGAATCAGAATATGTAATAATTCAGACTGAGAATTCAATCTCAACCTCATGGCTTCAAGCTCCTTTATGACCTTTCTCTCATTCAAAATGTTTTTGGAAACATTTGGAAAGAAAATCATCATAGAATGTTGGATATGCAAAGTGCTTTCAATATAGCTTTTCTAGTTTGACCTCATCTTTCCAATAAGGACACCGAGGCACAAAGAAGTTAGAGTTTTAGAACTGAAAAGGACATCAGAGGTCATTTAGTAAAACTGTCACATTTCCCAGTGAAAGTAATTGAATCTGGAGTAGTTAAATGATCTGCCCAATTTATACAGGTATTAAATGAAAGAATTGGGATTTGAACTTAGATCTTCCTTTCCAGATCTAGAATTCGTCCTACCATGCCATGAATTGGCCAAGTGCATTTAGTGAATTAGTACCTCGGAGTAGAACTTTCGTCTTTGTTTGCGCTCTACTACAATTGGAAGTATTTTCTAACATTTCTGTCTTTTGAGAAACCAAGTTGTGATGGAATGAATTGGGCTGCTTGCATATCCAAATCACACTGAGATAGAGCAACTCTCTAACTGGCCACCTGATGATATTCCAGAAAAGTGTAAAGCTTTTGGTCCTGAAGTGCTTTGGCTGGTTGTTACTCTGGTCTACTTGTATTTGCTGGCCTATTTTCCTGCATCTTTAGTTCCTGTGCTTTGGTGTCCTGGGTTAGCAGACATCTCAAATTCCAGAGTATTTGCTGTTTGGATGGCAACGAATTACACTCGTGTTATGTGATCTAGTTTATATCCCTTGACCTCCTTCTGAGGTCTCCTGTGTCCCTCATTTACTTTTCCCTTTGCTTCACCAAGGGAAAAAAATCAAACCCATTTTTCTTTCCCCCTTTGACATCCTAGCATGTTTTAAGAAAAAAGGGTCAGAAAATATCCCTTTTAAGAGGCCACTCTTGCTCAGAATTGACAGTGATTGTTCACTGACTCAGTATTGTGACTGGCATTCAAGGCCTTCCATAATCTGACTATACCTTACCTATCCAAAAAGTGACATGAATATAAATTATAAAGAAAGGCAATCTCTTCCGTCAAGTAACTCACAGTGTAATGCTGGAAGTTAACTCATAAAAAAAAGCTTAAAAGTGGGAGAGTCAAGGACAAGGTTCTTAGTGTGGGGCATGAATAAGTAGAAGTCCCAAAGTCCAGATGTTAAGAAATGAGAAAATGAGGTTTTGGAGCTCTGGACTCTATCCTCCAATCAGAGGATCCAGTCAGAGAGGCAAAAAGTAGTAATGAGATGCAAATACCAGGGCTGATTAGATCTTGCATCATGATGAAATTTCCAGGTATGAGGTTCCAGGGACATAATGGTGTGATGGAGAAGTCCAACAAAGTCTGAAAGCAGTGCAGCTGGTGGGAAATGAGGCATGAAGTCAGAGGATGGCCAAGCCTGAAGAGTGGTTCTAATAATTTGATTTAGCAAATACATAAATCACCTACTATGTATGAGGCATGGTGCAAGATGCTAACATCCCATCACTATAAGAATAGATGTTAGTGAATAAACCAGGGACCCACATGTGCCAGTATAGCCAAAAGAGATCTTGGGGATGAAAAAGTTGCTTCAGTGTTTCCATAATCTTTTACTATAATGTAAAGTGAAGTATAGGGGCAAAAATAATGAAAATACCATATTTTTAAAAACTCATAATATGCATTTGTAAGATATCCAGGGAACTTCGCACCATTAATATAAATTGTACCTCTATTAATTATTTTACTGAGCCTTCGAGAATACATATTATGTTTTGATAGTGTAGAAATTTCCTTTATGTGATGGATAAGGATATAAGACAATTCTATGTTAATTGATATTGTTCAATTTGGGAAAACTATTATTTGCCCACTAATTAACTTCAAAATTTTAGTTAAGAACTATTCTTTCTTATTTTGTGCTTTTGATATTCTGTGTAGTAATACATAACACTGTCCTTTATATATGAAGATGATTTTATGACCCCTCAAAAATAGACTATGTGCTTTGAAATATGTTTCTAAGAGTGGTGAAAATTTTGAAATAATTCAACTATATTCTCTCGCCTAGATCCTTTAGTGAAGTAATATATGCAATCACATTACTTGGGGAAAGAGCGTAAGCAATCCTTTAGACAGGTTAGAAGATATAGTCCCTATTAAAATAGAAATGATTTGGAAAGTCATGGGAATCATGCAAACAAAATGTCTAAAATCTTCTTACCTTTTGATCCAGAGATTCTACTACTAGGCTTATAAGCCAAGAAGGTCAGTAATAAAGAGAAAGTCACCATTCACCAAAATATTTATAATAGCACTTTTTTGTGTTAGCAAAGAACTTGAAACAAAATAGTGGTCCATTGACTGGAGAATAGCTAAACAATTATTACAAATGAATTCCATGGAATATTACAGTCTTTAAGAAAGATGAATGTGATGATTTTAGAGAAGTATGGTGAGATTCCAATGTTATGACATAAAATGACATAAGCAGAAATAAGAAGAAAACACTTTTGGTATTTACAACAATGTAAATGGAATGGCATACTACAAAAGAATCAAAACTAAATGTTGCAGATTTATGAGGAACCAGTATGATTCTAAAAGAGAGATATGAGATTTGTCTACTCCAATCCTTCAATGATATGGGAGGTCCACAGGTGTTACACATTACATTTTTGAGTATATTGATCATTTTTACTGATTTTTTGTCTTTTGTCTTTTTTTAAATTAAAATATTTGTCACATGAGTTAGTTCTCTAGAAAGGGGAAAGAGATGGAATCCTAGGAGAAATTCTATGTATGTAAAAAACAGGAAATATCATTAAAACAACTATGATACATATTTTATATGTATACATTTTTGTTTTTTTATGGAGAGCTAAGGTATCTGATGCCTAGAGAGGTCAATTGACCTGTCTAAACTTATATGGTGTCAGTCTCTATATCAAACAGGATGGACAATCTCATTGGGGAAAGCCTCTCAATCATTCTAGGTCTCAGTTTCCCCAAATGTAAAATTAAGCTTTTGAATGTTAGATGATCTCCTAGGTCTCTCCCAGTTTTAAACTTGAAAGTAATCAGTAAATAGATGGTCGGCTTCTTGTTTCCTAGTATAGGCAAAGCAAGACTAATTGGCACCAAAAAGGACCAAGCCTATAACCTTGGCCTCATTATCACCACATACGAACTGACTGAGCTAACCAAGGGCATTCTGTGTTAAAGAGAGACTTGATATCATACTCTAGATGTCATTTCAGCCAGCCATCTGACACTTGCAGTGTGAAATGCCTTTATAGGTCTCTAGAGCAGAAAGGAGTAACTTCTGTTGCTCAGAAATGTAAAATTACTCCCTCTATTAATGCAAATTATTATAATTAACTTAACTGGTGCATTTAATTGGTATTTTTAAAAACAACTTTAGTATTACGGTAAACTTTGGAATAATAGTTGTAAATATTTTTGTCACTACTGTTGGCAAATTAATTATAGTTTAGATTTGGGAAATATTAAAAAACTTGTCAGGTATTATTTTTTCATATGATTTCTCCACTCTGGAGTCAGGAAAATTGCAAGTCACTGAAGGGCCTCTATGTGAGCTGTATTCTTGTTCTTAGGTAGTACTGGATTTGATTGTGTTAGAATGTGGTGGGGGGTGGCAAGTGGCAACAAGGACAGAGAATTCACTGGGATTTTAAAAGATAAGGTCTTAAGAGAGGTGTGAGAGCAGTTCAGTTAATGAACAAACTTTTATTAAGTGCTTAGTATGTGTCAGCTTTCCTTCCCTTCCTTATAACATTTTTTTCACTTCTTACTATCCGTAGCTTATTATTTTATTTTTATTCATCACTGTCGGATTGTAACTGAGAATTAAAAATAACAAAATGGATCAATTCTGGCTGGTCCAGACCAATAGACTATCCCTGTTTTTGAACTTGAACCCAAACAGTTGAAGATAAAAGACAAAACACTCCAATTCTTTCAAAAGTGGGTTGTGGATCTTTTATCTGTGGTGTTCTGCTCTGTATTCAGACTTTCAATTTCTATGCATCCTCTGGTATAGCCACATAATCACAGGATCTAACAGTTGGAAAAGACGTCAAACTCTGTCTATTCCTGGGGTTCTTAATCTAGGTTCTGTGAATTTGGTTCTTCAAAAGAATATTTTATTGTGATATTTCAATATAATGTTTTTCCTTTTTAATGTTTTTATTAAATTTTACTTTATGCATTTAAAAACATTAACTTGAGAAGGGACCCTCCAAAGGCTTCACCAGACTATCATAGGCACCCGTGACACAAAAAAGGTCACAAGTTTCTAATCTAGGCCATTTCTGAACACAAATATCTACTACATTCTAAGCAAGTGTCTGTGGAACTCCAGTGAAAGGGAGTCCACGATCTACTGAGAAAGTCACTTCTCTTTTATTAGATAATTGTAATTGTAAGGACAATTTTAAAATCTCTTATTTTCAAGCCTAAATCTGCCTCTCTTCAACTTCCACTCATTATTCCTTGTTCGACTTTTTTAGAACAAAGAAGAGGCAATCAAATCTCTTTAATATATGGTGGCCCTTCTGAAACTTGAATATTGCTTTTGTGTCCTTCCAAAGTCATCTCTTACCCATTCTAAATGTCTCCATTTCTTTTAACAGATCTTTGCCAAATTCTTCAGTTCTTTCCCCATCTTTGTTATCCTTTTTGGAATGCATTCTAGTTTATTGCTGTCCTATTAAGTGTGATACCCAGAACTGACCATAGTATTTTATATGTGGTCTGACCAGGAGAGAATAGTATAACATAATTCTCTTCTTTGTTTTCAAAACTTTTTTTTATGAAGACAAAGATAACATTGATATTTTTTACTTCTGTTTTATGCTATTAGCTTGTGTTTAGCTTTTAGTCATTAAAAAGTCTGATCTTCATAGGAATTTTGGTCTAAGATTTGCTGTAAATTCAGTGGGGTACATTTCAAGGAACCACCTGTAAATCAGTCAATAAGAATGCATTAAGCATCTCTATTTGCTAGGTATTGAAGATATAGAGATAGAAATGCATATGTACATACACATACATATATATGCTTGTATGCACACCCACACACAGCCCTAGAATTAAGAAGATCTCATTTCATATCTGGCTTCAGACACTGACTAGCTGGGTGAACCTGGGCAAGTCACTTAAAGCTCATTTGCCTCAGTGTCCTCATCTGAAAAATGAGCTGGAGAAGGAAATGCTAAACCACTCCAGTATCTTTGCTAAGAAACCCCAAAATGGGGTTACAAAGAGTTGGACGTAACTGAACAACAATGACAAATACCTATCTATCGATAACTACATATAGATATACACATTTATGTGTGTATGTGTGTGAGTGTGATAAATACAGGGTAACTTTTTTGTTTGGTAATGAAAAATACTAAAATCTGGGGATAGGAGGAAATCAGGAATGACTTCTTGCAGAAGGTGGTCATTCTTGGGAAAAGATTTTGAGTGATGGAGGGGAGAAGAGGTTATATTCCAAGCTATGGGAGATAGTTTATACTATAGAAGCAGATAAAGTGTCACACGTGGGTAGCAGTGAAAAGGCCAATTTGACTAGACCATAGATTTTGTGAAGAGAAGGAATGAATAAAAAGATCAGAAAAGTAAGTTGGAGTCAGGTTGTGAAGGATTTTAAATGCCAAACCAAAAAAAAATGTATCGGATACTAAAAGCAATAGGGAACACAAGTGGTTTTGATTTTGAAGGGAAGAGAGATGGTCAGATTGGGGCTTTAGGAAAATCACTTTGGTAGCAATAGTTGGAGGATGGATTAGCATTGGGGAGAAACTTGAGACGATGATAAATTAGGAGGTTATAAAAGTCTATTGGTTCAAGCTTGGATTCCTAATGTGTCATGAATAGTACCTGTGTCTCATGGGATCTATCCACATTCAAATCTCTGAAAACCAGGGACAAATAACCAAAGATCTGTCAGAGGAAAATCTACAACATTAGAGAGAATCCTTTTATACTCACATTATTAAAAGATCCTTGGATTATTTCAAGGAAAACCACAGTGGACTAGAAGCAGAAAGAAACTTTTAACTATCTGGCAGCAGACTTTAGTGCATTCCTGTGAGTGCTTGAATATATTTTGGGGAAAATATACCCAGTATTAGGTACTGACTGACCTTGTATGTAGTATCCTATTTGGACTGAGGCATTCATCAGCTCAGAAGAGGATGTAAGAGCCAGATCTATTAAAGATATACCCTCAGGGCTAGGGGAAAAACTTGCTGGAAGGAGATAAAACTTCTGAGGGGAGCCCAAAGGCTCATTTTACATGTCCTTTTACAAGGTCAAAGAGTTTCTGTGGCTTGTCCTTTCTAATTATTCAGCCAGGCTAGGAAACTCATTCAAAATATGCTACATTGATGGAGGGTCACCTCAATTTTTAATCCTGTTCTCTGAGATGCAAATACTGTTGCATCTTCCCCATATACAGAAGCCCATCTTCAAATCTTTGACAAATGTGTAGTCTTACTATCCCTAAATTATTATTAGTTGAAATTAGCTGATACAGTGCTTGTAGTCAGGAAGGTGTGAATGTGAATCCTGCCTCAGATGCCAACTGACCTGGTAAATTTGTCATCCTGAGTAAATTACATAACCTCTCTCAGCCTCGGTTTCCTCACCTATAAAACGGAACTGATGATAATGGCAACTACAACTCAGAGTTGTAATAATGAGAATCAAATGAGATAACACGTAAAGCTCTTTGAAAACTTTTTTGCTAGTTATACGAATGCTAGCCATTATTATAACTTTAGTCAATTATATCAATATAATTTTATTATTTGACCCTTAGTAACTGTCCATTATATCCTTAGTAATTCATGAAGTTTGGGGTATTTTAATGAGAAGTTATTTAAATTAAAGCTTACATCTTCTAAAATAACAATTCAGATATCCAGGCAAAGTTGTCTATAAGGCAGTTAAAATGCAGGACTGGAACTTGAGAGAGCAGCCAAAACTAGAGATGGATTTGGGAATCATTTGCAGAGAAGTAGATGATACCTGAGTCAATGAAATCACCAAAGGGTAGGGGGCATCAAGAGAAATAGATTTCCGTAAATGATCTCTATTTCTGAACAGTGACTATTATGTTTATTGAGCATCATAACAACAAGATACCTCAACCAATAAAGGATAGATTAGGTTACTCATGTCAAGACACAGGGGGTGGTACTGTTAGATTGCAGTAATATGTTACATGTAAAAAATGAATATAAATATCCATGCCTAAAAAATGTAATAGAGAAGAGTCTTCGTGAAATTATCAGGCTAGGGAGGTACTGGTATTGAGACTTTTAAAGATAGCTTTATAACATTTATAAAGCCTTTTAGAAATGCATTATCTCATTTGATCCTCACAATAGTCCTTTGGGGTACATATTATAGGTATTTTATGCCCATTTTATTGAAGTAGAAACAGACTCTGAGAGATAGAATGATTTGCTTTTGGCCAAAGAGCTAATTAGTGTCAAAAGCTGCATTCAAACCCAGTTCTCTCAAGTTTGGCATTCCTTTCCATCATATCATATTGACTTTCTAAGGAAGTTGGCATGGAGTCCAAAACTCATTTTTGACCATAAAGCACCATCTAAAGTATAATCGAATGACTTTATTGTCATTAGGTTGTAACAGAAGTAATGCTTTTCTTCTTGGAACTGAACTGTACATATTTGTCTAACTCCTATAAGTGAACAAACAGATGCCAAATACGAAAGTTTCTAATGATATAGACT
Source organism: Gracilinanus agilis (assembly GCF_016433145.1). Lineage (NCBI taxonomy): Eukaryota > Metazoa > Chordata > Mammalia > Didelphimorphia > Didelphidae > Gracilinanus > Gracilinanus agilis. Next base: position 577,959,661 of record NC_058131.1, read on the forward strand.
AGAGTTGACCCGGAATCATGGGGTGTTTTAAGATCTCAGATCCTTACTATACCTTCAACTGTAGAATATTTGGGTCACCATTTAAGATCCACATTTATTTCTAGCTTGCACAGCCTTGGTGTTATCTCACTGTTTAATTACTGTAAATGATTGGCACCAGAAATGCTGAGTCACAAAGCTGAGATTTTAGAGCTCATTGATGAGTCTAAAACCATTTCTACTTTCTTCATTAATTTTTGTCTATAGCTTTTTTGCCTCAAAGAAAGATCTAGAAACACATTTGGGCCAGGATGGCTTTACAAATATTCCAGTGTCCTTTGAACTCATTACCATCTATACCTCTGGGCAGGGCTGACACTATAGAAAACTGTGATACTTGTTTTCACTATTCTCTATTTCACTTTTCATGGCCTGATTCCACTTTGGATCCTCTGGCAATGCATTGACTTTTCACCTTTACCCTTTTCTTTAAACCCTTAACTTCTGTGTATTGGCTCCTTGGTGGAAGAGTGGTAAGGGTAGGCAATGGGGGTCAAGTGACTTGCCCAGGGTCACACAGCTGGGAAGTGTCAGAGGCCAGATTTGAACCTAGGACCTCCTGACCTTTACCCTTTTAAAGTGTCCAAGCAGTCTTGCTCTGGGGGAAATAGTGGTCCATTTGTAGTCAGAGAATCTGACTTCAAATTCTGCCTGTCACTTTAGTGACAAAGTGACCTTGGGCAGGTCACTTCTCTTAATGCCAGGTTCCTCATCTGCAAAATGACAGGTTTGGGTTGAACGATTTAAAGTCTTATCTATGCTCTTACCTTTTTTTTTACCTGCTATAGTGAAAAATATCATTGAACATGAGATAAGAAAACTTGAGTAACAGTATTGGACCCTACACATTGTGGCCAAGTCATTTAATTCCCCGTGTCTTTTTTCTTCTATATTGAAAGATATCACTGCACAGGGAATAAGAAGATTTGAGTAACAATATGAGTCCCTACCCATTGCAGCCAAGTCATTTAATCCCCATGCCTCAGTTTCCCTATCTTTGATTATGTAGTATAGATGGAACATATGTAGACATGAGCATATAGGAGTCACTTCTTGGAGCTTCTGGGCACATACCCAAGGACTCTTGCCTATAAATGACTCAACAATGAAGGGTTTTCACAAGTTATGCTCATACAAAATTACCTCACTTGGTGGCAAAGAAAGAACCCTGTAAACCATAAATACTACCTAAATAATAGATGATTACTATTAGTATCCCTAATGAGAACTGCTCTCTATAAAGCTGAAGACAGACATTAAAACAAAGGTGTCAATCCACCTAATATTCATATTTTGTTAAGCAATAAAATAATTAGCCAGGGGATTTTGGGGGGTAGTAGAATTTTAGATATTAGGATGTATTTTCAGAAGGTGGGGTTTTTTATGGCTCTATAATTTATAGCAAGAGGTAACCAGCTATGTTGGGTGGAGGGGCACTCTGAGGGTTTCAGAGGCACTTTAGCAAGGGGTGACAGAGAAGCTTTGAAAGTAAGAAGGACTAGGGCTAAGCTGGTCATCAGTGGGAAGTAGAGAAGTCAGTGGCTCGTTGCTTTTGTCATTTGTCCTAGGCATGTCACAGAAAAGAATTCCAAGTCAGACATGTCTGTGGAAGTTCACCCTGGTGAATAGACCAAACCCAGGAAAAAGGTGGGATGGTCATCATATGAGGTGAGTCAAGGGAATGGGCTAGTTGAATGACTGATGTTGGACAATATGACAAAATGGAATTGTGCTTAGTGGCAAGGGAAAGAAGAGCTCTCTGCATTGGTTCCTAGGAAAAAACTCTTTCTCTTTGTCAGTTCCAGCTCTTTATTGTACAAATAAGTACCTCAAGTTGTCCAATCCATGTTTACCTCCTGGGCATTGTAGCTTATATCATGCCATTGACAAACTACTAATATCTATGTCTGTGCTAGTGGCCAGTCATAAATTACCAGCATTGGATCCATATTAATGCTTGTTTAGTCAATTAAGCCTCTTAAAGATGGTGAACGTGGAAACTCTGAGGCACTTTGGGCAGTTGTTTAATAACTGTGGCTAGATTCACAAAGAATCTGGTGGGGCTAACATATTAACAACTTTCTATGTCTATACCTGCAGTTTTCACATGGCCAGTTTCCCAGGCTGGAATCTTCATTTAGTTGTTATTAGAAAGTAATTGCAGAATTATAATTAACCCATGACGTTTTTCAGAGTGCTTCCTTTTATTTGGAAAAAAATTAAACTGAAGCATATCACATGATCTTTAACAAAGGAGTTAATTTGAAGTTTCATTCAAATATAGTTGGTAGCTAACACTCTTAAGAACCTGGAAAAATTTCCACACAATTGACAGAGCCATGGGGACAGCAGGAAAAACCATGGACTGAATAGTAAGGAGAAGACTACTTTAAATTTATCTCTTTTGATTTCTTTTAAGATGGGCCTGATTGTTCTTTTTGAAAGGAGAGGAAGTGGGCAAGGGGAAGCATCAGTGAAGAATTGTCCTCATTTGTGGGGTAAAATTAGTATAACTTAAAGGCCTTTGCCCCTAAATTAAGCAGCCTTTTTGTCTAGGCAGGTAGGTCTTCTCTTGCACATGAAATGTTAATTTCTACCTTTATTCTTTGGTTTATAGCATTATTCTGACCTGAACTGCTTTCTCTGCCTGTCTAAATCCTAATCATACTTCAAATATCTCACCTCTTCTTTGAAGGCTTCCTTGACTACTTTAGCACACACTAAACGTCTTTCTTCTTTGAAGGGCAATTCTGTTGGTACAATCAATCTGGTTAGTATTTAACTACTTTGTAATTGCTTCATGCATTTTATTTTCCTAGCTTCATTGTATCAAGAACTGCTTTATACTTTTCTTTATATCTTCTTAAGATCTTATGATGTTTTGTCCAGATGTACACAAGGTGCATCCCTACTTGAGATCTCATTGATACTAATACTCCTTCCTTTTTAGGAGTAGAAATTATAACCCATCCATGCTGTCTTCTAATGAAGTGTCTCATCCGCATCCATCACTAATCCACAAGTTCTATTTGACATAGTAATTTTCTGACATTCATGGATATCAATGGAACACGGAATTGTCAATTTCCCTTCCCCTTCCCTGTCTCCCTCTTCACACTCCCACCCCCTTTACTGACCCACTTTTCTTCTGGTTATACATAAACGATATCTCTTATGCTATTTCTTCTATCTAATTCTTCACTGTTAACATATCAAACTTTACCATATGTCACCATGCACTTCTCCTTTGCCCTTTGGTTTACTCTAACATTGTACTTATTCAGAAACTGTGCTATTCCATCACTTGTAGCCTTTGGGATAATGTAATCATTGAAAAGATTGTCCTTTGCTTCATGGAGGAATTTGGGATCTTTAAAAATAATAGGCAACTTTAGTCTACTTTCTTCCTCTAAGTCTGTTCTGGGACCTTCCACAGTATCTGTCTAAGACATATATAACGATGGACAGCTCCACAGGTTGTCCACTCAATTCATATCCTGCTCTGGATGATATACATTTTTCTTCCTTTTGGTCTGCCCTATGTGGGAAATTCGACACACAGAAGACCCCTGGTAAATCAACTGATCAGGAAAGATTTATCAAGCGTCCTCTACGTTCTAGGCATTTGGGATTCAGATACGTAACAAAAGACTTAAACTATGTCTCCTCTGATGGGGCTTATCTTCTAAATATCCATTGCTTGGTAGAGTCCTTACCATTTCTCTTATTATTGAAAGGGGCAGACTAGCTTAACAGCACCCTTGAAAAATCACCCATTCTGCTCCTCCTCTCTCAGCTTCAGGACAACTCAAACCAAAAGTTCCTGACAAAAGAAACTACTGATATGGGCATGGAAATTCCAATTGGAACAGTCAGAATTGTAGTCATCCCCAGATGGATTTCACTGGGCAGGGGTAGTCTCCTATTCCTGATGAGCCAAAAAAATAAAAAAATAAAAAGTTTGCTTGTTTGCATGAATGGGGGTGAGGGAGGCTCACAGTCTCTTGCTCCAAGTGATGTGCTCTAAAAAGCCTGAGTGAGTTGTGAGAAGCCCTACTTAACCTGTGAGGAGCTGCCTGTCTCTGCTCCATATCCACAAGCCCTTGGTTATTTTTACTCCGGAATAGCTTCTCCCCATTCTTCAGGTGCTAGGCGAGGTGGCGTTCATTTGGCTTTGCTTCTGACACAAGATAAACGAGCTCTGGGCCCTCGGTGATTCACTCTGGCTGCCAGGGGGTTCCAAAATAGCAAACTATTTTTCATAACAGCAACGTGATATGAAGGGAGATGCAGCAGGTGCACTCCGACTTCCTGCCATCCTCTGGGGTGGGAGCAAGATGGGGGATTCATTAAAGTGGGCCTGTGTAGTCCTAAAAAAAATCAGGGCCCAGCTATCGTGGTGGTCACTTCCCCTTGGCTGGGTCAAGGTCTCACCTACTGAAGGGGAGATTTGTCCTTGGGAGAGAAAGAAGTGCAGGTGTAGTGACTGAGAAAGCTACCCCATGGAATCCAGTGCCTTTTCTATGGAAAGAGGTTAAGTACTTGAATTGCTTCAAATGTTTTTCTGTCTTATGCATAAAAAAAAAATAAAGGAGGAGAGGAGACAAGATTTCCTGCACATTTGAAGTCACTGTCATTTAGCCCTGTAATTGTGTGGTCATTTAGCCATATTTGAACAGTGGACTTTGCTTTAATTTGTGCTGTTTCCAAAGACTTTGTCCCTTGTAAAATTAAAGGGACAAGCTAACCGCAGGATTTGAAGAATTGCCCTCTGTCTCCCCTCATTAAAATCACTGGTAAAGCTGCTGTCTCTTCCCACATAGTTATTTATTAGGAAGATAGTCCCCAGCTCTACACTTAACCCCCACTTCCTTCATACATTATGTACTCATTTTTGCATAAAATTATAAATGAAGCAAAGGCATTTTTAATTTGTGTCTGAATGTAGTATGTGTTTCCTTTTTGACATGAGTCTCCTCTCCATATAACTGAATGCTCCTGCTTGAAATGAACCGAAAAGTAAAATTCAAATCTAGAAATCATTTTCCATTTAAAAAAGAAATATAGACTTTTGGAAAACTGGGTAGAGATGGAGAAAAAACTTTTAATCTGCCCTGAGTCAAAACGTCCAAAGTCAAGCCCTGCATTAGAGCAAGTTGGGAAAATTGTGTAAATAGATACGTGCTAGTGAGCTGTAATTGAATGCATAAGACACTGTATTGTGCCTCATAATGCATCTTAATTTAAACATTTCTTTTCCCACGGGACCATGGAATATGTGGTGCATGAATAAATAAATGCCATGACTTATTTTGGAGGCCCCAATCATAATGCAATTATATGCATTGCAAATGCTCATATGCTACTTTTAGTTCCAGGTTTTGTCTTTTTTTTTTTTTTTAACTCCTTTTTTGTTAAGCTGCATTGCGGGAAGGGATACACTTCTACTGATTTACTAATAGGCAATGAAAAGATGTGATGGGGCATACATACCTTTTTCCTATCCTCCTAAGTTACCTCCTTTCCCTAAAGGTGAAAAATTTCTGTTCTCAGAAAAGATCTCATCAGACAAATGAATTGTTAACAAAATGTAAATTCCTTGAAGACAGTGGCTGGTTGATTCTTGTTTTTGAATCCCTAACACCTAGCACAGTATCAGGCACATAACATGAGCCTAATAAATGCTTGTTGAATGATTTAATCAAGCAATTTGATTGAATAAATGATTGGAGAGTATTTTTTTTTTAGTTTAGGTAAGGGAAGGAAATTTAATGACTATCTTTTGCTGTCTGACTAACTGGATTTCAAACTATGTCCTTCTTTCCTAACTTAGTTAATGCTCTCCAAATGAATGGAAGCTATATTCCCTCACTCTCCCCTTTTGGGGGGTAACATTTGCTTCCTTCAGGTTGCTAGGCTTTCTTGTGAGGGTCCTTAACCTGTATGTACATGTGTGTATGTGTAGTCTTGCCCCCTTTGGCCATCTGGTGAAGCCTGTGGACTGCTTCTCGGAATAATGTAGTTAAAATATGTAAGACTGAAAAGGAAACCAATTATATTGAAATAGTTATAAAAACATTTTTAAAAAATGTTCATAAGACCCAGGTTAAGAACCCCTGCTCTATTGACTAAATGACTATGGTAGCAGAAGAAATTATCTCTAGATGATAGACACATAGCCTTGAAAATAGTTTTTAAGTTCTATCAGCCTCCTTATATGTTTCTCTGACCCTTCACTCAACACCAATGCCTTTTTACCCTGAAAGATGTGTATTATCCTGTCTATAGTGCCACATTATGCAATTTCCCTCCTCACTACTCTCTAGTTATAACAATTTCTCCTCTTCTCTCTTCTCGTCTCCTCTTCTCTCCTTTCCTCTCCTTTCTTCTTCTTTTCCCTCTCTGTCTCCTCTCCTCTCCATGTTTAAGACTTGGCTTTTCAGCAGCTGATTCTTGATGGATTGAGGATAACACTGCCTGGAGCTATGACGAAAGTATGCTTCAAAATAAATGGAGAAGCAGAGATGTGAACCAAGCCTCACAGAAAGACAATCAATCATACACAGAAATTTCCCCATCCCACTAGGTCATGCTATGGTGTGTTACTGGTCACTGGGTGGTGGTTCATGGATTATTAACTATCTCCTTTATTTTTCGCTTTAATTGGTTGACCCCTTTGCAGTCTCTCAGAGGTCTAAACTAGGATCCTAAAATCTCTGTCTTACTGATGAACCAAAGCAAGAAGACTCTGTACATGAGACAAACTGGGTCCTACATGAAAATGGGAAGTTATGCATTTTGAATGGTATAGCTCCTTTCTTAAAAAACCAAAACCAAAACCAAAATTGTCTTAGAATCAATACTAAATATTGGTTTTAAGGAAGAAGAGCAATAAGGGCTGGGCAATGAAGGTTAAATGACTGCCCCAGGGTCACATAGCTAGAAATTATATGAGGTCAAATCTGAACCCAGGACCTAACATCTCCAGGCCTGACTATCTACCAAGCCATCTAGCTGACCCTGTATAGCCTATTTTAAGAAACAATGTTACCATTTTATAATTTCCTACAATTACATTTCTAAACTAATACTAGATATTAGTCATTAATTAGGGAATCTTTCCCATAATGCCAGATGGAGTGAAATAAATAATAGGAAACTGGTAGAAAAGGCAGAGAAAGGGAGTAGTGAAGCAACCTTTAATAAAGGTTGGTAACTTTCTTGAGCTAAATACAGTTTCTCCTTCAGAGCTCGAATGTAGAATCTTTTCAAAAATACTGTTAACCCTAAATGAATAGGGGTACTGCAGGAGAGAGCCAGCTACTTTCTCTTCTAATAAGAATCACATCCCAATAGAATGTACATTTCCAATTACTATGCAAAAACAATGGCAGGATTACTTAAAAATGTATAGCACCCTAAGGGCTATCTATGCACGAATAGGTGAATTATTGTCCATGAGCATATATCATTTGCATGTGGAAAACCAAGGAAACTTGCATCATTGGCTATTTAATAAAGTGAGAAACTCCAGAATTTTTGTGTTAAGATTTGTAGGAAGAAGAAGTTAAGTGTGTATGAGATAATGATTTTTCTATGTATATTTCCTTCTTTCATTCTGAATAGCCTGGCCCTTACATGAGCATGTAGGATGATTGGTCATCTTCGATTTCTCTTGTTCACAGCTGGAACTGCACTGGCATCTCCTTTTGGTAATCTCAGTGTTTACTGTGCTTTTGTCCCCCTGGTAAATGAGTAGTTTTCATCAAATTAGATAATTTGATGCAGGCTATGCAAGCAAAATAAAGGACATAGTAGGAAAGCTGGCTAGGTTAGTTTTCTGGGGACACCTGAAAATCCATAGGATATAAAGTGATTCGTTATGTCCTAAATATATCATATTGATGAGGAAGGTGAGAATACTTTTCAAAGAATGTTTTTGATGCTTGAGTCTTTGAGTAGATGAATACTCACACTAACATACAAAAACAGGGCCAACTTTAAGTGGGAAATCTGTGAGACAGGCAATCAGGAAATCATTCTAAAGTCTATTGTAATGAATTATGTGACCTTTGTCTAATCAATTTACTTAATTAATTTTTATTATTTAATTAATTTAATTAATTCACTTATATTTAATTAATGTTTATAAAATGAAAGGGGCAGATTATTTAGATAAATTTTGAGATCCTTTCTTGCTCTAAGATTCTATAAGTGAAGAATATTTTTTTTCTAGGACCAGCAGCCTTATATATTTAGCTTTTTTTTTTTTTTAAATCAGAAATGCTTGAATGTCCTTTCTTTTATTAAAGAGCCATTCTTTCCCCCACAGGATTATACACAGTCTTGCAGGTTAAGTTATTTTTGAATATAAGTCTTTATATTTTGCTTTAATAGTATAATATTCCAAGATCTTCTTTTCTTTTCAGTGGTAGCTGCCAAGTCTTATGTGATCCTGGCTCCAATTCTTTGGTACTTCGACTCTTTTCTTCTGCCATATTGCTGTATTTTCTTTGACCAGGAAGCTCTGGATTTTGCTTATGACACTACTGAGTTTTTATTTTGGAGTTTCTTTCAGGAAGTGAGCAGTGGATTTTTGTATTTTTACTTTACCTTCTTGTCTTAATATAGGTGGATAGTTTTGCTTATGATTTTTTGAAATATGGTTCAGGCTTTGGATTCCATTTTTTCATGATTTTGGAAAATCCAATGATTCTTAAATGACTTTGCTTAAGCTGTTTTCCAGATCTGTTTTTTGTTTTGCAAAGCTATTTTATCAATTACATGTAATAATAATTTTCCACATAAATTTTCTAAATTTATATGATCGAAATTGTCTTTCCCCTTATTTCTCCCCCCCTTCCCAGAGCTGGTAACAAATTTGACCTGAGTTGTACATTTATTATGCAAAACATATTTCCATATTCTTCATTTTTGTAAGAGAATATCATATAAAGAAAACCCCTAAATAAAAATCCTAATAAGTTAAAGTGAAAAGTTCTACACTTTGATTTGTATTAAAGATCTGTTGTTTTTGATAGCAAATACCTTACGTTTTCATTTATTTTTTCCAGTGTTTTACTTTTGTTATAATTTTTTAAAGCCCTTGCCTTGAACCCAAGACCTCCTGTCTCTGGGAATGGCTCTCAATCTATTGAGCCTCCTACCTGCCACCTATTATAATATTTTTCATTTCATGGGATAACTGCTTTCTATTTGACCAAACCTAATTTTCAAGGAGTTCAGTTATTTGGTCTTTTAAGTCCTTTCATTGTCATTTAATTTAAAATCACTTTTTCTATATTTTGCTTAGTTTCTTACAGGTTCTCTTGTAGTTGTGGCAAGGTCATTTTTTTTTCTCTGAGGCTACACTTAGACTTTTCATGGAGTTACTCTCTTTTTCTGAATTTACCTCTTAAATTCTCTCAGTCTATAGTATTTATCCATTGTTTTCAACATCATCACCATATATTTATTCATATAACCACCCTAATTTTGGGGCCTAAGGGTTTTTGCTTTGGTTTGATTCTGCTCTTTCTCATAGAATTGGATATTGCAGTTAAGTCAGGTCCTTTTATGCACTGAATATGGTGTCTCAGAGTAAGTCCTGCCTTCCAGTAGAATTTTTGGTTTTAGCACAATATACTGTAGGCTCTACTTAGGTTTTCATCTTAATTTCTTCTGTCTTCATCATCCAAAGTTGATTTTGTCCTTTGGTCCGAGTCTGAAAAGCTGTTTCAAGTTTTTGTTGATTATAGACCTGATTGAACAGGTCTCATGTAGGACTCCAAGTGTTTTACTTTCCAGAGGCTGCCTTGACCCTTTATCATACTTTAGCCTGGGTGTTGTGGTCTCTGGGACTAAATGTTGTATTCTCTGGGCCTAAATATTGAAATAACTGTATGCTAGTCTGGTCTTGTCTCCTGTAACAAGTCTAGTGAGCTGCCTGGGTCTTATGTAGCCTAAACGCTGGTCTGGTCCTATTTCCTATTATGGGTCTAGGCTGCTTGTGCACTGTGTCTATTCCATCTCTCCTGGATCATCTCTACCTGGAACCTCTGTAAGCTTCTGGCAGTCCTCTTGGATGAATGGAACTTAAAATTGCTTCTTTTTAGTCTTCTTTGTCATTGATTCCTATGGTGCAATTTTAGAACTTACTGGAGTATTTGTGGAAGATGTAAGTTACTCAGATCATAAATAATGAACTGGTATCTTAGCAAGATAACAGTAAATGAATCATTTGAAATGCTCCCAACCTATAAAAGGAATAATTTAATTAAGTTATTATCAAAAATTAACAACATAGCATTGTGATTTATCAAATTAGCTAGCACATAACACACCATGAAGGGATATCATAGGACATTTCCTTTTTTTTCTCACTTTTGAATAGGATTTTTAAACTGTAATGGGCCATACAGATCTAGTCAAATGCCACACTTTTTACAAAAGGGGAAAATGGTGGTCTGGGAGAGTGACTTTCCTAAAGGAAATCACATTTAGTGTGTTTTCCAGGATGTGAATTATGATGAGAGATGGGGAGTGGGATAGAAAAACCTAGAGTAGAGATACCAAAGTAGACTGTTTTGAGTAAAGAAGGAACAAGAATGTACCTACTCCTAGAGTAGATAGAAAGGAAGCAGACAGAGAAGTAAAGGGAGGAAGTGGCCCTGCACAATGAGTGTTTCCTATCACAATTAAACTTAAAAACAGATACAGGGATAATCCTATTTTGGAAGTCAGTAGAATAAACACTGCTTCTAGAGTTAGAAAACCTAAGTTCAACCCTTCCTCTGATATTACTTGTATGGCTTTGGGCAAGTCACTTAATCTCCTTGGATTCTCAGTAAAATGAGGGCTTTGGGCTAAATGGCCTCTGAAGTCCCTTTCAGATCTAGATCTATGAACCTTGGATCTTTTGTATAATCTTTCAGGAATACTAAAAAGGCTTTCCTTAGGTACTCCATCTTTCCTTGGCCCCTTTGCCTCCCTCTTTTGTTCACTGGCTCATGAAAATCTAGGATGAAAGATTCATTGACTTAACTTAGTATGTGTAAAATTCTCTGAGATGTAATATTTTTAGCTATTATTAAACTTTTAGACTTTAATGTGAAGAGTTACAGTTTTAAAAGAGAGATTGCATTAGGGCACTTGGTCCCTGAGGGGGTGTTAGAGTGCTACTGAGTCTACATACAGTCTTTGTGGGACCTGGAGTACTCAGACCAAGCTAATTCTACCTCTCCATTTTACTAAAGAGAAGGCATTCACTCTCCTGATTTCTTTCTTTCTTTTTTTTTTTTTTTTAGTTTCCTTTAGAATATTGAGTCATAATGGCTTCAGATAGAGAGAAGCTAACACATCTTTCTCACTTTAGGAGAGATTATGATTTTGTGCTTCAGGAAGCCAAAAGTAAACAGAAGTAAGTGAAATAGTGTAATCTAACCAATAAGAGATATAATAAGTGGACACAAAAACTGGCTTCACTGGCTATGGACAAGTGCACATGATATGTTCAGGCATAAAGTTGAAGAAACCATCCATTTGGAATAGCCAGGAATATGAGGAAAGAACTGAAAAAGATTTGAAGAGGATTTTGGTTGATTCACTCTTGAATGGAAATTCAACTCTCTCACCACATATTTCATTGTCTTTAAAGAGCAATATATATATATAGATAATTAAGATCGAGAATATCTGAGGAGGAAAATCAACACCAAGACTCTATGTCAAAAGGTAATTTTGCAAAGGAGTTATTTTTTAGAGAGATAAGTTAATTCATTAAGAAGTTAGAACAATGATGAGCTTATTTATTGTTGGTAAATCTTTGAACTACTCCATCTATTCTGGATATAAATTTTGAATTACTCAACAAACATATAGAAGAAAAGTGACTAAATTGTTAATAACCTTGATCCAGAGATCTCACTATTTGGTATATAGCCCAGCAAGTTCAAAGAATAAAACTTTTTATGATAGCCAAGAACTTGAAGCAAATAAAGTCAGTACCTATCAATTGAAGAATGAGTGAATAAGTGATTAAATATTATTGTGAATAAGAAATGACAAATGTGAACATTTCAGAGAAATGTGAGAAGATACCGAGAACCAATATAGAATAAAATAAACAGAATCACAAGAAAAATACACATGATAACAGCTTTGTTAAAAGAAAAGGTCACTAAAAGAAGTTGAACCAGCAATGATCCTGGAGAGTAGAAAATGAAACATGCCTTCCTCTTCTTAGAAGACTAATAGGGCAGAATGGTCTATACCTTGTCTTTATGAGTGTGCTTTATGAGCTGAATGTGTTGGTAACTTTGGGGAAGCACTCCTTTGCCCTGAGAATATATTCACAGTAATTGTCATTCTGTCACTATACCTATTTTTTATTAGTTTGCTTCTTGCCTATGTGTTTTCCTTTTAGAACAATTCAATTTGAAAAAGAGAAGAGAAGGAGAAAGGATGTTTTGAGGAATAATTGCAACCTAAAAACATAAGCCATTTATTTCATCCCTGGCTTTTTGGTCATCCTTCTCCTTCTGGTCTGATTTTCTTTGTAGGTCATCTTTCACCTTCTTTACCTCATTTTCAAGCTGGTCAATTTTGGCTTTCAAGGCACTATATTCTTGTTTTAGTTCATGTATTTCACTTTTCCAATTGTCTTCAGCCTCTCTTGTTTTTCGAATTGTATTTTGAGTTCTTCTGAAGCCTGTGTCCAATTTGCTGGAGTTTCTGTGTTTTTTTCTTGGAGTTCCTGGATCTTCTGTTTCATTTGCTTTTTATTCACTTTCTGGATAGAAGTTGTCGATTGTAATTTCTTTTTCTGTGGTTTACTCATATTTTTTCCTTCTCTTCCCCCTTCCCCCCCCCCCCCCCGCCCGGTAATTGGCTGTAATCTTACTTCTCTGATTATATGCTGGATCTTTGGGTTTGGAGTATTTTTCCTGAAGGGGCTTTTTCTCTGCTCTGCTGATTAATTAGGTTAAGCTGATGGTTTTAATGAGCTCTGATGTAAGATCTCCCCCAGCTAGCAACAGAAGTTTGTAGCTACTTTCTCTGCAGTCTGTGGGGTAGGGGTGTTGGAGCTTCCCTGCCCTCTGAAGATTTATCTGCCCTACTGATGGGATTAAACTAAGGCAGGTTTGATCTGCAGAGCTTGATGTGCCCTGAGATCTAAACCTGGAGAGAAGGAAAGGGGGACAAGATAGAGTGTTTTCACTGTGACTAGGCTGCCCGCCCTCTCTGAATTCCTCCTCCAGCCCCCTCCCTGCCATCTGTGTTCAAAGCCCTAAGCTTGGCACAGCTGTGCCAGCAAGGCCCTCTCTCTGGACTAGTGTGTTTGCCCACCCAGAGATTCCAGGAGCCACTGAAAACTCAGCACAGCATGTGGGGGAGGGGTGCTGGGATCTTCCTTCTTCCTTACCCTCAAGCCCAAAAGTTCAAGAAGTCAAGTTTTTTTTTTTTTTGGCATACTTCTTGAGCTGAGTCCAGCAGGAAGATCCCACAGCTCTGTCCTGTTGTTAGATCTGGTTTTTTTCCCCCCTTTGTAGCACTTTGGTTTTTATCACAGTGTGGAAAGATATGGAGGTTTGAATTTTTGTTTCGTCTAAGCCACCATTTTCCCAGAATACATAAGCTATTTATAAGTATTTTTTGATGGAAAAAGAAATGAGAGTTCTATATTTAGGCCCAATATCTTTGGATTTATATTCTACTAAAGAAGGGGCTTTACAAATAAGAGTCAACTTTAATGACCTTTGACCATATTCCAAATTTGGACTAAGAAAAGGTTTTAGTTAATTTTTTGGTAAGATTATAGAAGTGGAAAAATTTCAAGATACATTTGGCTTTTCCATGCCAAATGTTTTGTTATTTTTTATTTAATCATGACATGTAGAGGGCAAAAATAATTTTAAAAATTTAAAGATTTCTTTGATGTTTTTAGGTAAAATTTCTTTATAGTTCTGTGATAGTGGATAGTGATCACTTAGAAAACCAACCTATGTATAATCTTTAAAGTTTATAGGAACTGAGGTTAGCACAATTCAGGAGAACCAATTCCTCTCACTTATAAGACACAGAGCCAATGCCATGTAGGTAGGGAAGGGTAGATATATTATCTGGCAATAAAAAAAAATCATTTTGGGCACTATATGATTTTTACATGGTTTGAGAAGAAAAAGAACAGGGGTAAAGAGGGAAGAACAGTGACCTGTTATGTCAACTTTATTGATAAGAATCTGTTGCTTGTCTGATATATCTCATATTATAATATGCTAATATGTAACATAGCCCATCTTCTCAAGGAGCTTGGGATTTTCAAGAGCTAAGCAATACATACACAAAATATAATCAAGGATCATAGGATCATAGAAATCTATATTGGGAAGGGACTTCAGAAATCACTAGTCCAATCCATTCATTTTAGAAATGAGGAAACTGAGGTTCCTGGAGGTTGCACAAGGTCACACAGTATTAAATGTCACATATCGGATCTGAACCCAATCTTCTGCATAATATCATGTACTTAAAAATTAATTAATTTTAAAGTCTTTTTCCATGGTTACACAATTCACATTCTCTCCCTCCTCTCTTCCCTCCTCTCTCCTAGAGCTAACACACAATTCCACTGTTCTAATTACTCAATTCCTATTTCCATATTATTCATTTTTGTAATCAAGTAATCTTTTAGAACCAAAACCTCAAATCATATACCCATATAAGCAAATAATAAATCACATGTTTTTCTTCTGTGTTTCTTCTCTCATAGTTCTTCCTCTCAATGTGGATAGCATTCTTTCTCGTAAAGTCCTAGAGATTGTCCTGGATCATTTCATTGCTATTAGTAGCATAGTGTATTACATCTGTTCATCCCATAATGTTTCTGTTACTGTGTACAATGTTCTCCTGGTTCTGTTCATTTCGCTCCATTTCGGTTCATGCAGGTCTTTCCAGTTTTTATAGAAATCAAGCAGTTCATCATTCCTTATAGCATAATAGTATTCAATCACCATCATATACCACAATTTGTTCAGCCATTCCAGAATCAAGGGACAACCCCTCATTTTTCAATTTTTTGCCACCACAAAGAGAATGGCTATAAATATTTTTGTACAAACATTTTCTTTTTATCTCTTTTGAGTACATACCTAGTAGTGGTATTACTGAATCAAAGGGCATGCATTACTTTTTTTAAATTTTATTTTTTAAAAATATTTTCCATGTTTACATAACTCATTTTCTTTCCTTCTCCTCTTCCCGCCATTCTCCCAGAGTCAATAAGCAATTTCACTAGGTTGTACAACTGTTACCACTTGATACTTATTTCCATATTATTCATTTTTACCACAGAGCTGAAACCACAGATCATATATCCATGTAAACAAGTGATAAGTGATAAATCATAAGTTTTACTTTTGCATTTCTACTCCAATAGTTCTTTCTCTCCATGTGGATAGCATTCTTTCTCACAAGTCCCTCAGGAATATCCTGGATTATTGTATTGTTACTGGTAGTAAAGCCCATTATATTGGATAATTCCACAGTGTTTCACTTTCATTGTACAATGTTCTCTTGGTTCTGCTCATTTCACTCTGTATCAGTTCCTGGAGGTCTTTCCAATTCATATATAAATCCTTCAGTTCATCACTACTTATAGCACAATAGTATTCCATCACTATCATATACCACAATTTATTTAGTCATTCCCCAATCAAGGGGCACCCTCTCATTTTCCAATTTTTTGCCACCACAAATAGTGCAGCTATGAATATTTTTGTACAAATACTTTCCCTTATTATCTCTTTGGGGTACAAACCCAGGAGTGTTATTGCTGAATCAAATGGTATTCAAAGGGCATGTATTCTTTTAAAGCCCTTTGGGCACAATTCCAAATTTCCTTCCAGAATGGTTAGATCAATCCACAACTCCACCAGTAAAAAATTAGTGTCCTAATTTAGCCACATCTTCCCCGACATTTATTATTTTTCTTTACTGTCATATTGACCAATAAGCTAGGTGTGAGGTGCTACCTGAGAGTTGTTTTGATTTGCATTTCTCTAATCACACAAGAGATTTAGAACATTTTCTCATGTGATTATTGATAGTTTTGATTTCTTCATCTGAAAACTGCCTATTCATGTCCCTTGCCCATTTTTCAGTTGGGGAATGGCTTGATTTCTTGTACATTTGACTTAATTCCTTATATATTTGAGAAATTAGACCTTTGTCAGGGCATTTTGTAAAAAAAAATCCCCCAGTTTGTTGCTTCTCTTCTAATTTTGGTAGCACTAGTTTTGTTGCTACAAACCCTTTTTAATTTAATATGATCAAAGTTATTCATTTTACATCATGAAATATTCTCTATCTCTTGATTGGTCTTAAATTCTTTCCTTTCCCATAGATCTGACAGACATGCTATTCTATATTCCCCTAATTTACATATAATTTCCCTCTTTATATTTAAGTCATTAACCCATTTTGAATTTATCTTGGTGTGAGATGTTGAACTAAATCTAATTTTTTCTATACTGTTTTCCAGTTATCCCAGTAGTTTTTGTTAAATCATGATATTCAGTACTTCTAAGACTTTTAAGTAGATGGTCAATGAGTGTTGCTGTGGTTGAATGATCTATCACCTTATGACCAAATTGTTGATGAGATAGATAAGGCATTTACTGGGTGCTGGACATTGTGTTAAGTATTAAGAATATAAATATATGTAAATAAAGGATAGTTATTCCCCTCAATAAGTTTATATTCTATTGGGGAAAGAAAACATAAATAAGTGCTAAAATGATGTGATGGGACAAGGCAGAGAATTCTTTTGGAGAGTTAAGAATTGACTAAGGTTGGAAGTGAACATGACTGGGTGGGTATTTCCTCAAATGGAATTTTTGGGGAGGAACTCACCAATTGGATGGGGTTGCCAGAAAGATGGAGCTGTTACCAGTATGAAAGTCTCCCAAAGAGACAAAGAAATTGTCTAGGAAATCAGTATCTGACTTTGGTTGGAAGGAAGTATATGAGATTCTCTAAATTTAGCTAATCCCATAATCAAAGTCTTCCAACTTCCAAAGTCAGGAGGAATACCTGCCAAAACATTTATGTACCACTAGAATAGCCTTTGACAATCACAAAGAAGTCAACTCTACACTGATGAATCTTCACTGGAATATATTACAATTCTTTGTCTACTGTACATATAGAAATAGAAACTAAATTGGACCCCTAGATTTGTAATGCAACATTTATTATGAGTAGTTGTTAAAAAAGGTATGGTATAATGTTGCTCTAGGCAGACCAAAAGAGAATACTTTAGTATTATCTAGAGTTACTAGGGAATCCTTGATAAAAGAGGTACTAGTAAAATTCATCTGACATCTTGAAATTTTCTCAGAGAACTTTGGAGGGAACTGTTCTGCTCTGATCATAAAATATTACCTCAAAAAAATTCTACTTTTTAATTCTATTTTTTAGACTAGAGCAGCCAGGTAGTATGGTTGGATAATGAACTGGGCCTAGAATCATGAAGACATTAATTAAAATTGAGCCTCGGATACTTACTAGCTGTGTCACTCTGAGTAAAATAATTAACCTCTGTCTCAGTTTCCTCATCTGTTAAAAATGCACATAATAACATAATCTTTCTTGCAGGGTTGTTGTGAGGTCAAATGAAATAATATTTGTAAAGTGCTTAGCACAGAGTCTGGCATCTAAATCTTTAATAAATGCTTATTCCCTTTCCCCTTTCAGATATCAGCAGATTTATTAAATTCTTTAAATCAGAGGCTTGAAGAGACCTCCTTGGTTTGATTATCAACTCAAATTTTTCACATGACTCTGAAGTTAGAGAGGATCAGAGTTTCTCCCTTGATTTTGTGGGCTAGGAAGTGACCCTGATCTGGAAACTGAAGGCTTCTGTTTATTAGCTTGAGAAAGAAGGATGAATGCTATTTTCATGGAAACCCACACTCTTCTTGTTAAGGGCTGTTGATTTTCACCCTCAAGAAATACTTAGTTCTCCGTGATCGTGGTAAAATAGAAAAGTTCAATTAGTGACCTTTCAATATAGGGGGAAAACTTCTGTCCTTCCTTGAAGGAGGTATCTGTATTAATGACAGATTGTATGCAATTGTATGCCTTCAGAAAGAATTATCTTATAGAGTTATATCATCTCTATTAGATAAATACCCTGGTAGAAAAAGTGAACAGATGAGAAAATTCTACCCAAAGTTATTCTTTTCCTGCTGTCTTGTGAGACAAAGATTGCTATAGACATAGACTCGGTCTTGCTAAACTGCAGATATGAGAAATATCTGCAGGGGTTTGTCATGGAAGGGAAACAAGAGTTGAATGTATATTGTCTATTAATTTGGAAAATTAGTGGTAAATGAAAAATTGTTTGCTACCATGGATGCATGGTGAATTTTATAGCTGTCCTTAGGACTCCTTCCCAATGATTGGGCATAAAAAGAATCCTTATTTTTCCACATTTATGGAGAAATTGAACAAAAGAATCCTATATTAGTACTATAAAGGAAGGCAGAGTAAGTCATTATCAGTTGAAAGGAGCCTCTCCCCTTTGCACACTGACTTGCCAATCAGGGTGCCCACTTGATAAAGGGATCTATATTGCCACTTTGTCTAAAAGGCTGGCTTTAGAGTCAGGGAGATCTGAGTATAAGTCTAGTTTCTGTTATATAGTACTTGTGTGACCAATAGCAAAAAGTGCCCAAAGCAACTCTATAGCATTGTACCTTAAGAAGAGTTGCCGCTTCTGGGTTAAGATGGCATCAGATAAAAAGCAGCTGCTTAACCTCTCCTAACCCACACATACAGGACTCCTTAAGAGGATATAAAAACAAATCCAGACAAACGAAGGGACCCCACAACAGGATGCAGCATTGAAGGTACGTGGAATCGGGGCATTTCCATGCTATAAGGGGGTGAAATAGCTCTCACTAAAACTCAAGCTGAGCAACCCCCTACCCCCATACCACATACAGTGCCAAAGCCAGCACACAAGAGTTAGAGCAAGTTTGGGGTATTCATTAAGTTCTTGGCAGCTCACCAGGACTTAAGACTCCAAGAGGCTAAAGAACCAGACTTTGAACACAGACCTTGAGCTCAGGCGTGGACTCAGGGGCGGATGTGGACCTTGAGCCCAGGCGTGGACCTTGGGTGGGGAACCAATGCAGAGGGGTGCATGACTGTGGAAGCAGCACCCTGAGACTGTTAAAGGAGCTTAAGGCAGAGGAACAAGCGAGGGGACCACCAGGAGGCTTGACCCTGAGAACAACTAGACCTAAGACCTCAGGAGCCTAAAGAGAGCAGGCAGACCCTGGGCGTGAGGATAAAGCTGAGAGGGAGCCCAGCTAACAATGGCAAGTCAAAGATCAAGAAGAAACCTTTAACATTCGACAACTTTTACACAGAAAAAATCCAGACAACAGAGCCAACAGCAGAGGAGAACAAACAAGTAATCATATCCAAACCTTCCCCCCAAAAATGAAAATTGGTCACAAGCTCTTGAAGAGTTCAAATCTGAGATCATGAGAAATATGGAATTTGAAGTCCTCTATTATTTAACATTGTACTAGAAATACTAGCAGTAGCAATTAGAGAAGAAAAAGAAATTGAGGGTATTCAAATAGGCAATGAGGAGACTAAGCTATCAGTCTTTGCAGATGATATGATGGTCTACTTAAAAAATCCTAGAGATTCAACTAAAAAGTTAGTAGAAATAATCAACAACTTTAGCAAATTTGCAGGATACAAAATAAATGCATATAAATCATCAGCATTTCTATATATTTCCAACACATCACAGCAGCAAGAGGTAGAAAGAGAAACACCATTTAAAATCACCCCAGACAATATAAAATTCTTAGGAATCTATCTACCAAAACAAACACAGGAATTATACGAACACAACTACAAACACTTTCCAAACAATTAAAACTAGATCTAAACAATTACAAAAATATTGATTGCTCATGGGTAGGACAAGCTAACATAATAAAAATGACCATTCTACCCAAATTAATTCATCTATTTAGTGATATACCTATCAAACTACCAAAAAACTTTTTTTTACTGAATTAGAAAAAACTATAACAAAGTTCATTTGGAAGAACAAAAGGTCAAGAATATCAAGGGAAATAATGAAAAAACATGTGAAGGCAGGTGGCCTACCAGTACCAGATATTAAACTATAATATAAAGCAGTGGTCATCAAAACAATATGGTACTGGCTAAGAGACAGAATGGAGGATCAGTGGAATAGACTTGGGGTAAGTGACGTCAGCAAGACAGTGTAACCATTGCTGGGTTTGTACCCCAAAGAGATCATACCTAAAAAGACTTGTACAAAAATATTTATAGCAGCGCTATTTGTGGTGACAAAAACCTGGAAAACGAGGGTATGCCCTTCTATTGGGGAATGGCTGATCAAATTGTGATATATACTGGTGATGGAATATTATTGTGCTGAAAGGAATAATAAATTGGAGGAATTCCATGTGAACTGGAAAGACCTCCAGGAATTGATCCAGAGTGAAAGGAGCAGAGCCAGAAGAACATTGTACACAGAGGCTGATATACTGTGGTAAAATCAAATGTAATGGACTTCTGTACTGGTAGCAAAGCAATGACCCAGGACAATTCTGAGGGACTTATGGAAAAGAACACTACCCACATTCAGAGGAAGAACTGCAGGAGTCTAAACACAGAAGAAAACCACCTGCTTGAACACATGAGTTGATGCAGACATGGTTGGGGATGTTGACCTGAAAAGACCACACCAATGCAACTATCAATAATATGTAAATAAGTCTTGATTGATTACACATGTTAAAACCAGTGGAAATGTGAGTTGGATATGGGGGTGGTGGTGAAGGGAAAGTAAAAACAAGAATCATGTAACCATGGAAAATTTTTCTAAAAAAGTAAAATATTTAATTAAAAAAAAGAGATGATTTGCCAAACTGGCATAGGTTGAAGTTCCAAACTGTGAGTTCCCTACATTGATGAAATTGCAGGTTCAAATTGTTCCCCACACTTAAAAAGGAACATCCCACCATATTAATATGTGTTAGAATTCAACTTTTATAAAGAATTTATTTCTGGGGGCAGCTGGGTAGCTCAGTGGATTGAGAGCCAGGTCTCGAGACAGGAGGTCCTGGGTTCAAATTTGGCCTCAGACACTTCCTACCTCTGTGACCCTGAGGAAGTCACTTAGCCCCATTGCCAAGCCCTCACTGCTCTTCTGCCTTAGAACCAATACATAGTATTGATTCTAAGAGGGATGGTTAGGGTTTTAAAAAAAACTAACTAATTTATTTCTACTAATAGCATTCAAAACTTTTTTTACCCAATTTGTTTCTCTAGATCAGGGGTCGGCAACGTATGGCTCTCCAGCCATATTTGGCTCCACCTCCCAACCAGCCAGTCCAGGCAGAGCCCCAGGATGTGCCCCAGGGAGCCCTTCAGCCCCTGCCCCATATTCCAGCACCTTCTGCCTCCACCCTCCTCCTTCCACAGGCGTTTATGGCTCTCATGGCCAAAAAGGTTGCCTACCATTGTACTAACCCCTCTGTATCTCTGTATACTTACTCTCTCTCTCTCTCTCTCTCTCTCTCTCTCTCTCTCTCTCTCTCTCTCTCTCTATCTCTCTATCTCTATCTCTATCTCTATCTATCTATCTATCTATCTATCTATCTATCTATCTATCTATCTATATATATATATATATATATATATATATCAAACACTCCTAAAAGATATCCCAAAATGAAAACTCCCAGGAATATTGTGGCCATATCTCAGATCTTCTAATTGAAAAGGAAAATACTTCAAGCAGCCAGAGAGAAACAATTCAAATACTGTGGAACTGCATTCAGGATCACACATGATTTAGTGGTTTCCACATTATAGAAGTGGAAGACTTAGAATATTATATTCTGGAAGACAGAGCAGCTATGATAACTACCCAGAAAAAACTGAGCTTAATCCTTTAAGAGAAAACAGATACTTAGAGAAATATAGATTTCCAAAAATTCCTGTGAAAAAGACCAGTACTGAATAGAAATTTTAACA
>NC_058131.1:577982855-578084847 GCF_016433145.1 Gracilinanus agilis
AACATGAATCATGTAACCATGGAAAAATTTTTTCTAAAAAAAATTTAAAAACCCTTATATTCCACCTTAGAATCAATATTAAGTATTGGTTCCTGGCTAGTAAGGGCTGGGCATCAGTTCATGTAGGTCTTTCCAGCTCTCTCTGAAATTATCCTGTCCAACATTTCTTATAGCATGATAGCATTCCATCAACATCATATACCAAAATTTGTTTGGCCATTTCTCAAATGATACTCATCCCCTTAATTTCTAATTCTTTGCCACCACAAAAAGGGCTGCTATAAATATTTTTGTTCAAGTAGGTACTTTCTCCTGCTCACTTTTTTCTCTTTTTGGAATAATAGACCCAGTAATACAGTGGTATCACTGTATCAAAAGGTATGTACTGTTTTGTAGCCCTTTGGACATAGTTTCAAATTGCCCTCCAGAACATTTGTATCAGTTCACAACAATGCATTAGTATCCCAGTTTTGTCGTGTTCTCTTCTACATTTATTGCTTTACTTTACTGTCATACTGCCAAATCTGATAGGTATGAGGTGGTACTTCAGAGTTGTTTTAATTTGCATTTCTCTAATCAAGAGTAATTTAGGACATTTTTATATTATTTTTGATAGCTTTGATTTCTTCATCTGAAAACTGTTCATATCCTTTGACCATTATCACTGAACATTTAAAATGGTAATCTATGGTTCCATTTACAAGATATCTGCTACATTTGATTGAGGGGCTGTGAAGAGAGAGAAGTCATGACCTTTGTCCTCATAGATCTTATAGTCTCATTGAAGAGAAAATGTATACAAACATGCACATAGGTAAATCCTGATCTGAGACCAAACACATGTTCTCTGTAAATCCCACAAAATTAAAAATATCACAATAATAGGCTTTACAGAGGCAGGCTTTAATAATCTTGTTTTACAAAATCACATTAATTAGCCTAGCCTTAAGAGCAGATGTGAAGGTTAAAGTTGCCGGGAGCATCAACTTCCATTTGCAATTAACAGCTCCCAGTCTTTTCTAACCTCAGTTCTTCATCCTATATATTTCTTTTGTGTCTCAGAAGAATTTTTTTTAGGGTAAAAAGGCATGTTGGTTGTAACTTTGGATTACTATGACTTAGAATAAAATTACCTCACAAAATTACTATGACTTAGAATAAAACTACATGCAACTTTTGTTCCAGAATTTTCTTTTCAACTACCTTTTCCTGGAAAAAAGATTATGCCCACATGACAACCAATTATTGAAGAAAAATGAGAATTATTAACCTGACTGGAAAAAAAAACTTGGCATTTCTGATACCAAGATGTATTTTAATTTTCATTCTTTGAATGCTATGCATAGTCTGTCAGAGTGAACTTAAGGTGGGCTATGATTCTAAATTAACTTTGGTGTCAAGGTAGATTTTCCCAAAGCATGCTTATTGTCACCTTTCTAAAGTTTTATCAGTGCCTTTTATTTTCCTGCTATAGCAGTTATCTCTACCATTGAATCCTTTCTTAAAAACAAATAAAAATAACAATAGGATATCATTTTACATGAACTCAACACAAGTGAATTTGGGTATATATGATTGGCTTGTATAAAAAAGCAAAGACACAAAAA
Organism: Gracilinanus agilis; assembly: GCF_016433145.1. Classification (NCBI taxonomy): domain Eukaryota; kingdom Metazoa; phylum Chordata; class Mammalia; order Didelphimorphia; family Didelphidae; genus Gracilinanus; species Gracilinanus agilis. Next base: position 577,984,463 of record NC_058131.1, read on the forward strand.
TATGTAAAATAAATAATTTTAATTGTGTGCTAAATCTGTGCCATTTTCCCAAGTGGCAGAAAGTCTTATTGCAGTTCAGCCAATCATGTTCATTCTTACTCTGAGAAGCATGAATAGGAGTCTTTACATTATTTTCAGCCAAACATTAGCTCTTGCATCAGTATTTATCTGGCGTTTTCATTTGTAACAAGTTGTGTCCATGTCAGAGCAGTGTTTCTCTTTGTTTCATTAATTATATCAAGTTATTAATAATGGTCCCAGACAAGAAGAGTGGTGATGCTGATAGCTCTGATAAGCCTAAGAAAAGTTATAAAGTGCCTAGATATATTTATATAAGAAATATTTATTAAATAATGGGGCTCACTGTTATGTATTATTTTAACCTATAGAAAGAGTCTTAGAATACATTGGTCATATAAAACAAGGTCCTACTGTATTTCAGCAAAACCAATTCACTCAGAAGTCATGTTTGGCAGTATACCACTTTTCATCTCTGTTCCCTTGTTCTTTACTTGGGAGAAGAAAGAGTATTTCATTATCAGATTTTATTACTGTTGACTGAATTCCACCACTTTTTAGTAGTAAAATATATAAAATAATGTTATCATTTGCATTATTGTAGTCCTTGTGTATTATGTCCTTGTATTTCTATTTTCTTTATTCATATATCACATCATATTTTCTTTCCATGTTTCCTTGAATTTCCTATATTCATGTCTTATGTTACAATGATATTCAATTACATCCATATCAATTTGTTCATTCACTCTTTATCCTACAGATGGGTATTCAATTTGTTTCCATTTTTTCAAATAACAAAGAATATGGCTATGTATTTTGTTAAATATAGCAAATTTCTGTCACTGGCTTCTTTGGAAGTATAAGCTGAGTCAGATGATATGACCTGAGTGGGGACTTTTTGTGTAAAATTTCATTTTGATTGCTGACATAAACTCATCTATATCTGTACCACAGCAAATTAGTGTGCCTGTTGTTGCACAGTCCCTCCAACATGGACTTTACAGCTTAACAACTTCTTTAACCAAAAATCCATGTTTCTTCTCATCACACAATATATTTCTCAGGCTTACAAAAAGAATGACAAAATAAAGGACATGATGATAAGGCTATATTTAGGAATTCTACTTTAATGGAGGTCTCTGAGTGAGGTGGATAGCTCAAAATATTTCTGAATTCATCCTAACACTGACATATTATTGATAGTGAAAGAATATTAACTAGGGACCAAAACTGTGGTAGAAAACAATCATTATCTGATGAATAACAACCAAATTGTCACTAGTTTTCTTCTGAAATCCCTTCTAATTTTATCTTTCTCCTCCTTTGTTTTGAAGGTTGCTTTAAAACTGTCTTTAACAGCTGTGTTCAATAATCTTTGAAACATAGTTTGTGTTAGCAAGTAACATTTATTTTCATATGACTTCACCCTAAAAGTTAGATTTAAACCCACTAATTCGCTTAGTCATTAATTACACACACACACACACAAACATATATGAATGCACAACTATCACTATCACTAAGACCAATGACAACAATCTGACTCACTAAAAGCATATTATTTAATTTGAAGAGATTTAGATGCCTTGCTTGAAATGTGAATCTTGCAGAAAAAAGACCAGCACAACAGAATCTCATCTTTCTTTGCTAATACATATACAAGTTGGGGAAATTTCTAAGATAGGCCACCAGACTTCACTTCCTCAAAAAAATGTCAGTATCATTGATTTTAAAACCTGACATTTGTTAAAACGTCAGGTGAAGAAATGTAGCTGGGTTTCTGACAAATCAGCCACATGTCATCATTGTCATGTCTTTTATACAGTTTGAGCTAGATCATCTGTTGTGAGCAAGTTCTATAAACTAGGTTGAACATGTTTTCTTTCTTTTCTCTTTTTCTTTCTCTCTTTCTTTCTCTCTCTTTCTTTCTTTCTCTCTCTTCCTTTCTCTCTCCTTCCTTCCTTCCTTCCTTCCTTCCTTCCTTCCTTCCTTCCTTCCTTCCTTCCTTCCTTCCTTCCTTCCTTCCCAGAATTGGCAGAAGCCTCTAAGTTATTGCCTTTCTGATGGGTTGTTTCCTCCCTCCTCTGTCTGTCCTTGTTCTCCATTCCTTCTCCTTTTTCCCCCTCTTCCAACTCTCCAAGAATGGATTCTTCATCAACTCATAGGGGGAAATGAATCAATAACCAAAAAGTAATAGTGACATTTATGCTGGTCAGAATGTCTTTATGCTCCCACCTCTGCAGAGTAAACAGAAATATAATAATACTGGCTGTCCCTCTTTCTACCTCATTCCCTCCTCAAAAACTTACAGTGAAAAATCATAATGACATTTATTATTTAGAAAACCAAGCACACACCTGTGTCTACCCCCAGTTGTGTTGTTAGATTGGAAACAATGCCACCTGCAGCTCTAAATACCCTCCACTCTCATTATAACACCACCCTTAGAACACAATCATTTTCAGTGTTATCAAAAGGTGTTATTACTATGGGGCCCGCTATGGATAATGCAGTGTCAGCATTTTCAGTTGCTGGCTCTCCCACTATTTTCAGTTGCTGGCTCTCCCACGCCCCTCCAGGAGGTTAGCATTAGGATGCTAGAATCCATTTGGGGCAAAAGCAATGGATGGGAACTTTTCTAAGTCTTTGGGGACACTTTAGTTTTTATTTACTGCTATATTATCAGTTAGCTTTAGGTCAGATTGGAATATGATATTTCCCTTAACTCTCCTTACGGCAACAAAATAATTCATTAGTATTACATTTGAATTTTCAATAAATGAAAGCAGAGGCAGACCCCTAAGGAAGATGGGAACCAGGGACACAAATCCTAAACCCAAACCTACATTTTCCGTGGGAAGATTTGAAATTAGCATGTCATATTTTCTGGATAGAATTTTTAGGCTGAAGCATCCCCCCATCCCCTCAGGAGTGAAACTGTATATATATATATATATATATATATATATATATATATGTGTGTGTGTGTGTGTGTGTGTGTGTGTGTGTGTGTGTGTATACGGTGTACTTACATAGTTGGCTTTTGCCCTTATTTAACGTCACCTGTTAAAACTGTTGTTATACTTTCAACTTTGATTTAATGTTGAATTTCACTGGTCCCAGTAAAATATCTAATTTCTCCCTAAAAGTTTATAAAACATCATCATATTCTATAAATTAGCTACAAACTAGGAATTAGAACCACTTCATGGCTTGAGGTGACCATAGGTTGTCCCATCCAGGTGAAGGTCCTTTCCTCAGTCTACACTGGATCTGTGACTAGGGTTTTCAAAGTTGAGATATTATAGGACTCCAGAGAAGTTAAATGGAGGGCTAGGAGCATAGCGATAAGAAAATTATATACATCTAGCACTTTACATAGGATCCTAGATTTTGAGTTGTACTATATATTAGAGGTCATTAATTGACTTCCACATTTTATATATGTGCTGCCAAAGCAAGCATGACTTCCACATTTCATAAATGAAGAAATTGAGACCTAGAGAATTTAAGAAATGTACATACATGATATAGTTAGTCAGTAAATGGCTACAGCATATGGTGCAGTCAGGGAAGACTAGTATCACTGGTGTAAGGGCTTGTTGAGGCTTCTTCAAGGCTTTTTTTCTCCTTTGGTGTCCCCCTGCCACCCAGCTCTCATTTGTGGCTCCAGGAAGCTATAGCATGCAGGTTAGGCACCCCCTAGTAAAACCTTCTCGGCAGATGGGCTAAACCAGGTTCATAATAACAGTCAGGTCTCAGACCCATTGGTGAGTTAAGGAAGTGTCTACCCCTGGCACATAAAAATTTCCTCCTTTGGAAGACTTGGATGAGAACAAGTTGTTCTAACAGTCATTGACCATCATTTCTGGAGATGGAGATCCTGCCTGACTCAGTTCTCACTTTACCAGGTATAGAGAGTATACATTGGAACTGAAGATTTGCCATCTTGACTGGTGAGAACCACATTCAGTATGTTGTTTGTTATATAAGATTGACAACAAAGTGAATGAAAGGGGCCAACCTCTGGGAAACATCTAGAAGTCTTTACTTTTCTGCTGGAGAAATTTTTAAAGCACCTTCTTGAACAGTGATAGTCTTTGAAATGAAATGTCCTTTTGAAGGAAAAATACAAAAGTTGCTCCATTTTTTTTCCAACCCAAGCCTTGAAACCAAATAATCCTACCCAAATGAGTTGGCAGCTGGTCCTTGGCAGGTGGCAAGAGCATCTCGGCAGTTCACACCAAAAGAACAAGCCCAGACTTTTGGCTTTTATTAACAGCACTGTTACTATTGCTGCCTTTAGTTCCTGAAGTGGAAATTACCAGTGGATCAAAGAAACTGAACAAGTTGACCTCACATCTTCCTTTCTCCCCCCTGTTCCCCAAACAATTCCTACTTTGCCTCCTGTTGTTCAGAGAGCATGAGGGAAGTATGACAGATGAAGCAGTCTCTGACCTTGTCTCCTCATCCTTTTTTAAAAATTTAAGTATGTTTGCTTATGGTTTATTGATATGCCCCAAATGACTACTAAGGAGCTGGAATAACAGATGTAGAGTAGCTACAAAAGGGATAAATGGGAATGGAATTGTAGATAGTGTGAATGGACCTCAGAGGTTATATATTTCTTTTTATTTCACAGACGAAGAAACTAAGCAACAGGAAGCATAAGCTATTTAGTAAGGAGTAGGGATGCGATTTGAACTCAGGTTCTTTGACCCAAGAACCATCTGTCTTTATTCTGGACAACACTTTTTAATGTAGTTAGCATTTAGAATATGCTTTTGAATGTTAAGTAAGAAACAGAGCCACTTTGTAGGGACAGACAGAGACCATTATAACCTCCAGTTATCTGGGTCTCATGTATTTCTAGAAAATTAGGAAGCTGGTAACAGAGAAGACATGAATATGTGGAGTAGATGCAGAATTCTAATGACTTTTCTATTCCTATAGGCTCAGTGGCTTGTTTCTTTGTTATCTAGCTTAAGTATGGCTTCTTGACTCCTTAATGTAGCTTCCAGGAAAGAGGGGCAAACATTTTTTCTTTAGTCTTGGTCATTGTGCATTATTAAATGGGGTTAGGAAACCTTGGCTTTAGTCTAAAAACACATGGATTAGTTATATAATCTTTAACAAGTCATTTATATATGTGCATATGTCTCTTTCCTTTCCTATAGAGCAGGCATAATGATAGCTGACCAGTGCATCTCTTCCCTTCCCTTCCCTTCCCTTCCCTTCCCTTCCCTTCCTTCCCTTCCTTTCTTTTCTTTTTTTATTGTGAACCAATGATTTTATTGGTTTAGAAAACTTCCAGGGTGAAAACTCCAATCACTGGTACATTTTAGCAAACTGTGTAATGCAGCGTTGCAGCAAAAGCCCTTACTTTTGCAAACCAACTGTAGCAGCCTGTCATTTAGATAGATTTAGAATGTTGAACCAGCTTGGGGGCTGGGCTCAGGGGAAAACCATTAGAGTTAGACTATAAATATCCCTGGAGTTCCAACTGAAAGGCCTTTTGCCTTTAGGGCATCTTGTACCTTGTCTGTTCTCTCTAGACCTCTCCCTGACCTCTCCATTTTACATCCTGCTATTCCCCTGGATTTCCTCATTGGGCCCTGGGAGGAAGGGTGGTTTGGTGGTTGGACATCGTGGGTTTTAGCTTCTGTAGGCAGGAAGGACAAACTAAATCAAGCCATCCCCTTATCTACTGATCTGATAAAATACTTTTACGTCAGGGCAGTGAAACCTTCTCTGACTGAAGGAGCCAGTCTCTCTTAGTCTGACCCTCTCTCCTGTGACCCTCCCCCCAGCACCAGATTTCTCCCTAGCAGCAGTTACAAAAGCCTCAAACCCTTTTCCCCTCTGCTTACCCCTGTCATCAATAAATCCCCTTTGATATCTACACAAAAGCCTCTGGTGAATCATTGTACTTGATATTAGGGCAAAGGCTGAAGAGGAAGAAATAACTTTCTTTTTATTTCTTGAGAGCAAACCTAGGCATCCATCTTGGACAGGAAGTAGCTAGCTGAGACTTCCTGTAGATTCAGTTTCACTGGTAGGGAGAAGCCTCTTGTCTCCTTCCTCAAGAGACCTTAGATATTAACAACAAAAACCTTTCAACCAGACCCATATTACTTCTGGCTGACTCAATTCTTCTTGTATCACAGAGATAGCCTCCCTGCCTGAAGGACCCAGCCTATTCCTCCCAGTACCCTCTATCTCTAGCCTCAGTTGATTAGCCTGTTTGAGCAGCCCTTCCTATATTCCCCATTCATCCCTTACTTTCCTATATTCTGCCATATATTCCTTCATCATCAATATCCCACTTACATTTCCATTACATCTGTTACTTGGGGAAAATTATTTGAGGCAATGCAAAGCTAAGTGATTTATCCTTAGTAACATAATTAATATATTTCAGGGGTGTGATTCTCTTGACTGCACAGAGGTGGCCTTCTAACTCATATGCTACACTGCCTCTAACTTGTCTAATATGGGGAGTCAAAACAGGAGATTTGATAAGAAAATACCTAGAAAAATATTTCATGGAAGAGTCAAGGATTGTCCCCACTATGTGGCATGGGAGTGCCATTGTGTGGCTCAGAAGGAGGCAGAATAGATATCTCTAGCCTCTTGTTCCTCTCCTACACACCCTTTCCAAGGGAGACTAATTTTTGCCATGAGGGGAAGCAATAGATGAAGGGCAGAAGCTTGATCACTGCTTTCCTCAGAGAGAGGGGATACTTGGCTATAATAAAATCAACTTACTCCTTCAAAACATATTAGTTTGTGGTTTTAAGGTAAAACTTTTGTTCTCTTTCAATTAAAGGGCAAAGAATCAGGACCCCACATTTTATAGCCATGGCCTGACTCCTCTTCCACTAAATGCCACACATTATAAATAGCAAAAATATCCATTTATCCAACTTGATAGCAAAACAGAAATTAGAGACAGGAGACAGTAGCATACTGAAGAGCTTGGAAACTTATATTACATTGGGAATCATGAATCTCAGGATTTTAGAGTTGGTAGAAGAACCTTTAGAGATCCTTTTGACTAAGTCCCTTATTTTACAGAAGGAAAATGAGAAAGGCAAATAAATTTCCCAGGATCACACAACCAGATGACAGCAGTTCTGGGGTAAGAACCAAGGCCTCTAGTTCCTAGCATAGAATTCTTTCATTCAATACTATGTTACTGCTTGTGATATAAATGGAAAACATCTTATTTTTATTTGTAGTATTATTTGATAGAAAACTGCTGAATTGCACATTATTCTTAATAGAAAAGGATTTAGGATGTCTTAGTGTTGGAATAACTAGTACAGTCAAATACTCAAATGGTCCAGTGACATGACAGGATGATGTCTTGACTTGTGCATGAATTGGATTTAAGTAAGGCAAAGTTGCACAAAGTCATCAGTCTCATTCTGCCTTCTAGAGTCATTGAAGTCCAGAGACAAGACAAAAGTAAAGATAACTGGTGATGGCTTGGAATGCAGTGGATGACCTTGGCACCTTTCATGTCTGATCATTCTCTAAGCACCTGCTTTAGTCACCTTTATGGGAGTGGGAACAAGTTGTTCTCATCTAACCCATTCCACTGAAGAAAATCTTCACATGTCTAGGGTAGACATTCTCCTAACTCACTAATAGGTCTGTGAACCATCAGTTATCCTCAACCTAGTTTAGCCCATCTGCCAAGAGAGGCATTAAGACAGAAGGGAAGAGGAGAGGGAGGAGAACAGGAACCATCTTATTCAGAAGGTTGTGTTTGATCTGAAAATGGAAGAAAACAAGGGATTCCAAAAAAGAAAGTTGAAGAGGGAAAATTTTCCAGGCCTGGGAAACAAGATGGACTATAATCTGTGAAGAAAATCAAGGAAGCCATTTTCACTATACAATGCATGATGACCAATCGGTAAAACTAGAAAAAAAATGTGATGGATCCAGGGGATGAAGAAATTTAACAGAAGAGTTTATACTTTGTCCTGAATGTTATAGGGAGTAGCTGAAGTTTACTGAGTAGGGAAGGATATGATTAAACTTCAGCTTTAGGAAAATCATTTTGGCAGCTGTATGAACGATACATTACAGTTAAGAGAGATGTGAGGTGGAGAGAATATTGAAATATCCCAGATAAAAGTTAATGAGGTCTTAAATTAAGGAAGTGGCTATGTAAATGGAGGGAAGAGGATGTAAAGCAGTGGTTCCCAAACATTTTTGGCCTACCGCTCCCTTTCTAGAAAAAATATAATTTAGTGCCCCTGTCACATGCTATCACTGCCCCTTTACAGTTATTCACTGCCCCCAAATGCACCTGTGGCCATCACTGCCCCTCCAGATCGCTGCAGCACCCATCAGGGGGCAGTGGCACCCACTTTGGCAATCACTGATGTAAAGTATGAGGTGTGTATATATATGGGGAGTGAGAATGAAAACATATGGTTGACACTAAAGTTTCAAACCTTAGTGAATGGATGGCTGGTAGTATCTTCAACAGAAATTAGGAATATTGAAAGGGAGCAGAAATGGGGGTGGGAATATACTGAATTTTTTCTTAAACAAAATAAATAAAAGCTGCATATAGGGCATCTATTTTGAAATATCCAGCAGAGCACTGATAGTGCTAGACTAGAGCTCAGGAGAGAGTATAGCAGGATATATCAATCTGGGATTTATTGAATTCATGGCTGATCAAGTCATCAAGTGAGAAAAGAGAGAAGGGTGTCTCCACAGTTATGAAGCATGACATAAGTAGTGATCTGAAAGAAAGAATAGAAAAACCGAAACAGATCTAAGAAAGAGCCATGGCATGAAAATCCAGAGTGAAGGGAATTTTTACAATGAAAGAATGGTCAACAGTGTCAAAAGTTGTAGAGAGGTCCACAAGGGTAAGGATTGAGAAGACACAATTAGCTTTGTAGTTAAAAAATCATCAGTAACTTTGGAAAGCAGTTAACATAGTCTTGAGGTCAGAAGTCAGTTTTTCTAGAGTGTTTTTAGAACAGAATTAATAAGTGTTGTTTGGGGCAGCTGGTTAGCTCAGTGGATTGAGTACCAGGCCTAGAGATAGGAGGTCCTACATTCAGATCTGGCCTCAGACACTTCCCAGCTGTGTGAACCTGGGCAAGTCACTTGACCCCCATTGCCTGCCCTTACTACTCTTCTGCTTTGGAGGCAATACATAGTATTGCCTCCAAGATGGAAGGTAAGGGTTTAAAAAAAAATAAGTGTTGTATGTTTTGAACCCATGCCTATTCTTATTCTGTCTGGAACTCTAACAGGGCATTCAGTCTTTTTTTTTTTTTAAGTTGAAAATAACATTCTCTCTTTTTCTTTCATTTAAGTCTCTGACAAACACAGGTTCTTGGTTATCTCTTTTTCCAGCAATTTATTTTTCTAGTCACTCACAAAAAATGCCTTGTAGAAGTCCATTGTCTTCTCTCAAAAAAAGAGAAATCTTTGAATGAAGGTAGCAGATATTTCTGCCCTCTTACTGAAATATTCTACCAATAGAAGTAGAACTACAGTTTAATCAGTAATGGCATGAGAGAGTCATAGAACATTGAAGAAGACAATGTTAGTTTTCTTAAAAAAAATAAAAGGGAAGGCAAAAACAGATTGGCCACATGCTTCACACAGTTTGAATTTTCGAATATGTATAGAAATGATTTCATTTTGTTACTTTGGCCATTATTCACAGCGACACTAAGTGGTTGACCAACATCATATGGCCAGATGAATGTAAAAAGTTCTCAAGCCTTCTTTGTGAAAAATATGGGAATGCATTTTAAAGTTTGTGTTATTTAAAGAGTTGATAACTAGTCGTTTTCCCTCTGGGACAAAAAGTTATCTGTGTGTGGAGGGTGTGTGTGCACAGATTCATCTGACTTTTGGTGTACTTATTCTAGAAGAGAAGATGATCTGTTCCCAAAAGAGTCCTTGTCTTATCACCACAGAATCTGGGTATTATGGAGGAAAATGGGATTTAGGAGAGAGTTACCATGCTGCCCAAGACAAAGGTCTATTTATCCCATACAAGTTATAGCTCTGAAGACAAAGGGAAGGAGCAGCTCCTCTTAACAGAGTTTATATTGTAATACTTCCTGCAGGAAAGAAAATCTGGTAGACTTTTTTATAAGAATATTCATTGTGAAAAGATTTGGGCCTAAGAAGGTGTCATAATTAAAGCCATTTCTAAATTATTATTGTCATAGAAACTCCATCTCATAGTAGAGAACTTGGAATACTTCAGATTAATATTGCTGTTAACTAAGCACTTCAGTTTCTTTTTATCATAAACTGCCTCATATGAGAAGATGAAGATTTTTGTGTTTTTTTTCTTAGGGAACCTTTACATCTGGATATCCCATAAGCAGAACAATGCACTGCTAACATACATTTTGAAGTGTGCTTTAGCCTGAGGGCTATAGAGAAAGGCAGGCTGTGTATTGAAAATGACAATATGAGCTATATTATGGCACAATTTCATGATAAGGAGCTTTCATGTTCTACAACTCCACATTATCATTTAGATTTAAATCACAAATCTGGACTTCTGAAGTTCATTTCTTGATTTTTTTAAAAAAAGACATCTCTTTCAAACTCATCTATGTATAAAGCACTTTTATCTTAAGACAAGTGGGGCCATGGGAAGTCTGAATTTCTCATGTTGATTCTCTTATTGTACTGCTAAAAAGTATTCCTGTTGATTAAATATATACTTCCAAGGAAGTCAAAGATAGAAATAAAAATTCAGCATACACCAAAACCTTCCTAATTCTGTTCTTTGTGGTAGCAAAGAACTGGAAACCAAGTTGGTGTTCAATGATTTTGTCGTGGCCAATGGAACTGTAATGTATAAATTATTAAAATTATTTTGCAGCAAGAAGTGATTGATATGAAGAAGCCAGAAAAACACATGAAAATTGATATAAACTATTATACAATGAAGGAAGCAGAAAGAATGGAATAGTATGAACAATGATCAGAACCTTGTCAATGAAAAAATTACTAAAAGCAAATTGAGCTTTGAACAATGGGGAGAAATAATAAAAGTCCTGGAAAGAAGATAATGAAGTTTATTTTCTCTGTCAGAGCAGAAAGGTGAATAGAACTTGGGATGAAATACTCCTTACATGATCAGATGCCTAGGCATGCATAGAGCATCCACCAGGTGTGCCTGCCAAGTTAGCCCATGCCTACAATCAGATGCTGTATCCAATCAGATTCATCATATCTAGTGGTTTTACTTGACTATTTTTCTTTGTCACAAGGGCAAGTTCAGTCAGTGGAAGAATCACTCTGAAATGACTGATACAAAGAAAAAAAGGTATTGCTAAAAATAAAAGTCACATAGTAAAAATGTTTTTTTTTTATTTTTTTTAAACCCTTGTACTTTGGTGTATTGTCTCATAGGTGGAAGATTGGTAAGGGTGGGCAATGGGGGTCAAGTGACTTGCCCAGGGTCACACAGCTGGGAAGGGGCTGAGGCCGGGTTTGAACCTAGGACCTCCTGTCTCTAGGCCTGACTCTCACTCCACTGAGCTACCCAGCTGCCTCGTAAAAATGTTTTTTAAGACTAGAAATTCAGACCATTTAGATACATGAGGATGGGGAATAATTATCATCTTTGTGACCAGTATACATGGTTCCTAGTTTAAAACAAATGAACTATCAAAGTATTAAAATATGTTAATAAATTCCTAGATTTATTGCTAAGAGAACCCAGGCGGATCATCCATTCCAAAATTCTCATTTTACAGATAAAAAAACCAGAAGTTCATATTGGTAAAGTGACTTGTCTAGGGTCACAGAGTAAATAGTAACAGCAGGATTTCAACCTAGTTCTTCTAATTCTAAAAGCAGCAGTCATTCTATTCCACTACATTGTGGTTTCACTTTGACCTTTAAAATTCAAGTTATTGAGAGGACAGCATTTCTTTTTTCTCTAGCAAAAAAAATAATAATGATAAAAAATCTTTGATAAAGATTAAGGTAGGGAGGACATATCCCTGATATTTGTCTGCCATATCACTTGACATATCAGAGAATGGCTAGAGTGTCAAGTTCTTAGACCATGATGCTCTTCTGAAATGCATTAAGAAAATGACATAGATAGGTACAAAAAACAATACACCTTCTTCTCAGCAGCACAAGGTACATTCACAAAGACTGACCATGTACTAGGGCATAAAAACATAGCAAACAAATGCAAAAAAGCAGAAATAATAAATGCAGCCTTTTCACATCATAATGCAACAAAAATAATCATTACTAAGGGTACATGGAGAGGCAAATAAAAATTAATTGGAATTAAATAATATGATCCTCCAAAATTGGTTGGTTAAAGAACAAATCATAGAAACAATTAATAATTTAATTGAAGAGAATGAAATTGAGTAGACATCATATCAAAACCTATGAGATGCAGTGAAAGCAGTACTCAGGGGAAAATTTATATCCACAAATCGGAGAGGGAAGAGGTCAATGAATTAGGCATGCAAATTAAAAAACTAGAAAGAGAACAAATTAAAAATCCCCAAATAAAAACAATTTAGGAAATCCTAAAAATCAAAGGAGAAATTAATTAATTTGAAAGTAAAAGAATTATTGAATTAATAAATATGCCTAAGAGTTGACACTTTGAAAAAACAAATAAAATAGACAAAGTACTGGTTAGTCTAATAAAAAGGAAAGAAGAAAATCAAATTAGCAATATCAAAGATGAAAAGGGTGACCTCAGCTCTAATGAAGAGAAAATTAAGGTAATTATTAAGAACTATTTTGCCCAATTATATGGCAATAAATATGGCAATCTAGGTGAAATGGATGAATATTTACAAAAATGTAAACTGCCTAGATTAACAAAAGAGGAAATAGAATACTTAAATAATCCTATATCAGAAAGAGAAATGGAAGAAGCTATCAAAGAACTCCCTAAGAAAATATCCTTAGGGCCAGGTAGATTCAGCAATGAATTTTATCAAACATTTAAAGAACAACTAATCCCAATAGTATACAAACTATTTGACAAAATAAGCAAAAAAGGAGTTTTACCAAATTCCTTTTATGACACAAATATGGTACTGATTCCAAAGCCAGGAAGACCAAAAACAGAGAAAGAAAACTATAGACTAATCTCCTTAATGAACATAGATGCAAAAATCTTAAATAGAATACTAGCTTCTGAGGGATTTATGGTAAAGAACACTACCCACATTCAGAGGAAGGACTGCAGGAGAGGAAACATAGAAGATAATCAATTGCCTGAATGCATGGGCTGAGGTGGACATGATTGAGGATGTAGACTCAAAACGACCACACCAATGCAACTACCAACAATATGGAAATAGGCCCTAAACAAGGACACATGTTACAACCAGTGGAAATGTGCATCGCCCATGGGTGGGGGGAATGTGGGGGGTGATGGGGAAAGTAGGGGTATGAAGCATGTAAACAGGTTAAAAATGAATATTAATAAATGTTTAAAAAAATAGAATACTAGCAAAAAGACTCCAGCAAGTGATCATGAGAATTATCCACTATGATCATGTTGGATTTATACCAGGAATGTAAGTATGTTCCAATATTAGGAAAACCATCCACATCAGGAACCACGTGATTATCTCAATAGATGCTGAAAAAGCTTCTGACAAAATAAAACACTCATTCCTATTGAAAACACTAGAGAGTATAGGAATAGTTGGTCTTTACTTAAAAAACCACAGTATACATCTAATACCATCAGCAAGTATCATTTGCAATGGGGATAAATTAGAAGCCTTCCCAATAAGATCAGGAGTGAAGCAAGGATGCCCATTATCACCTCTGTTATTTAACATTGTACTAGAAACACTGGCAGTAGCAATTAGAGAAGAAAAAGAAATTGAAGAGATTTAAATAGGCAATTGGGAGACTAAACTATCACTCTTTACAGATGATATGATGGTCTACTTAAAGAATCCTAGAGAATCAACTAAAAGGCTAGTGGAAATAATCAACAACTTTAGCAAAGTTTCAGGATACAAAATAAACCCACATAAATCATCAGCATTTCTATATATTTATAATACATATCAGTAACAAGGGTTAAAAAGAGAAATTCCATTTAAAATCACCATACACAATATAAAATATTTAGAAATCTATTTGCCAAGACAAACACAGGAACTATGGCAACACAACTATAAAAACACTTTCTGCACAATTTAAACTAGATCTAAATAATTGGAAAAACATTAATTTCTCATGGGTAGGATGAGCTAACATAATAAAAATACCAATACTACCCAAATTAATCTATTTATTCAGTGCCATACTTATCAAACTACCAAGAAACTACTTTACTGAATTAGAAAAAAATTATAACAAAGTTCATTTGGAAGAACAAAAGATCAAGAATATCAGGGGACATAGTGAAAACAAATGTGAAAAATGGGGGCCTTAGCAGTACCAGATCTTAAACTGCACTATAAAGCAGTAGTCATCAAAACAATATGGTACTGGCTAAAAGACAGAAGGGAGGATCAATAGACTAGACTTGGGGTAAATGCCCTCAGCAAGACAGTATATGATAAACCCAAAGATCCAGGATTTTGGGACAAGAACCCACTTTTTGACAAAATACTGCTGGGAAAATTGGAAAACGAATGGAAGAGATTAGGTCTATATCAGTGGTTCCCAAACTTTTTTGGCCTACCACCCCCTTTCCAGAAAAAATATTACTTAGCCCCCTAGAAATTAATTTAAAACATTTGATAGCAATTAATAGGAAAGATAAATACACCTGTGGCCATCACCCACCAGGGGGAGGTAGTGCCCAGTTTGGGAATCACTGCTCTATATCAACATCTCATACCCTATAGCAAGATAAATTCAGAATGGGTAAACAACTCAAATATAAAGAAGGAAACTGTAAGTAAATTAGGTGAACAAAGAATAGTATACCTGGTAGATGAATGGGAAAGGAAAGAATTTAAGACCAAGCAAGAGATAGGGAATATTACAAAAAGTAAAATGAATAATTTTCATTACATTAAATTAAAAAGGGTTTGTACAAACAAAATCAATACACCCCAAATTAGAAGAGAAACAACAAATTGAGGAAAAGTCTTTATAACAAAAACCTCTAACAAAGGTCTTATTTCTCAAATTTATTAGGAAAGAAGTCAATTTTACAAAAAGTCAAGCCATAAATGGGCAAGGGCCATGAATAAGCAGTTTTCAGGTGAAGAAATAAAAATTATCAATAAGCGCATTAAAAAGTTTTTTTAAATCTCTTATAATTAGAGAAATGTAAATCAAAACAACACTGAGGTACTACCTCACACCTAGCAGATTGGCTAATATGACAACAAAGGAAAGTAATAAATGTTGGAGGGGATGTGGCAAAATTGGGGCATTAATGGTGGAGTTGTGAATTGATCCAACCATTCTGGAAGGCAATTTGAATCTGCTGGGTTTGTACTCCAAAGGGATAATAAGGAAAAAGAGTTGTACAAAAATACTCATAGCTAAGTTCTTTGTGGTGGCAAAATATTGGAAAATGAGGGAATGTCCTTCAATTGTGGAATGACTGAACAAATTGTGGTATATGTTGGTGATGGAATACTATTGTGCTAAAAGGAATAATGAACTGGAGGAATTCCATGTGAATTGGAACGACCTCCAGGAATTGATGCAGAGCAAAAGGAGAAGAACCAGGAGGACACTGTACAAAGACTGATGCACTGTGGCACAATAGCATGTAATGGACTTCTTTACTAGCAGCAATGCAATGATCCAGGATAATTCTGAAGGACTTTATGAGAAAGAATGTTATCTACACCCAGAGAAAGAACTGTGGGAGTAGAAACACAGAAGCAAGACATTTCCTTGATTACATGGTTTGATGGGGATATGATTGGGGAAGCAGACTCTAAATGATCACTCTTGCAAATATGAATAATATGGAAATAGGTTTTGAAGAATGATACATGTAAAAACCCAGTGGAATTATATGTTGGCTATGGGAGGGGGGAGAGGAAAAGGATGAGGGGAGGGAAAGAATGTGAATCACTTAAGCAAGGGAAAATATTCTAAATTAATGAAATAAACATAAATTAAAAAATAAAGAAAATGTCAAAGAATGAAGGGAATGGGGAGGGAAGCCTATGTCCATTGGCTGAAAATAGAGTAGCCACAATTACTGGAGGGTTCTGAGGGGACTGAGCAAAAAATAATGAAAGGCATTCCAAAGCCATGTCACTGAGCATACAAATTGGCTTTAAGCAGGGCAGGAAGATTGAAGACCTCTCCCAGGGTGAATGATTTTGTGGATTATTGATTTGGGCAGCAGTTTATTTAAACATTAAAACCTTGAATGAAGCAAGTTACCCTGAAGAAAAATGTGTCAAATATAGAACTTGTTAGAACTAGCTGTTTAGCCTCTGAGGACTTTGTAAACTGTCCAGATATATTTGTTAAAGAAAATGTTTTCTTAGGGAAAAAAAGAATGATTTTTTTAGATTCCTTTTTCAATAGACATTATTTCTTTAAAGGTGAGTGAGCTTCTGAAACAACTATATTTTTTCATTTGTCATCATCATCATAATAAAAATATTTAAAGGCAGAATGGTGAAGAAGAAAGGCTCTTAACTGTGGAGCTGAGAGATCAGGGTTCAAATCCAGACTACAGAACAACACTATAGATGCTGAGTGACCTCAAATGGATCATTTTAACTCTATGAACTTGAATGTCCTAATCCAAAAATGTTGATAACAATCCTTGTGCAGCCTACCTTATGGGGTTGGGACGAATTCATTTTGTAAATTTTAGGGTACTGTACAAATGCTGATAGTATTAATACTACTTACACATCAGCATGGACCTCACTGTTCTTATGACCCTTGTAAATTTGTAATCTTATTTGCTTCCAGCACCACCCAGTTTAAATGTCCTTATCTTCTTTCACAAGTGTTATTTATATCCTCCCACCTAGGGTGATAGAGCACTGGAATCAGGAAGATTTGAGTTATAATAATAATAATATCTGTCATTTGTTAGGGTTTACCATGTTTCAAACCCTGTGCTAAGAGCTTTTAAATTATTATCTCATTTTATCCTCACAACAACCTGGTAAGTAGATGATATTATTATCCTCATTTTAAAGATGTGACAACAGAAGCAAACAGAGGTTAAGTGGCTTGCTCAGGACCATATAGCAAGTAAATGTATAAGGATGGATTTGAACTCATGTCTTCCTAGCTTTAGGCAAGGTACTATCCACTGGACCACCTAAGCTGTTCAAATATATAAAATCTTATTTGATCATAGCATTATGGTATAATGCAATAATATCAAACTCAAATAAAATCAGATGCTTGTGGCTACATTTCAACCTAGAAAATCTATGTATTTTTATTTTTATTTGTTAATTTCCAAATACATTTTAATCTGGATCTGGCAGCACTTCTGAGTATTACAATCTGTCAATCATAACCCTCCAGTTTAACATCTCTGGTGTAATGGATACAGAGGCAGCTTGAAGAGTAGATTGTTTGCCTTGCCTTTGAGACATAGAAGTTATATGATCCTGGGCAAGTCACTTTAACTCTCAATATTCTAGGTCAATCTCTAACATTATATAGACTTCAAGTTACTTACATTGGCAGAGGGAATGTCCTCTCCTGGGAATTCCCTATACCAATGAATCACCAATCAAACTTCTATTACATTTAGATCTTAAAACAACTTCATAAGTCAGAGGTAGTATTTAATCTATCTTCAAGTTTAAAACTCAATCTACTGTACCAACTTTAGGGTCCTCACAGTACTTAGTAAAAGGCCTAAGTTATAAACAAACAAACACACACGTATTAAGCTCCTACAATGTGTAAGACATAATGCCATGACATGGGATTATAATGTCAAAAAAGAAAATATTCTCTACTCTCATGGAGCTTAATTTTTACAAAAGGAGTTAAGGGAAGATACCACAGGTACAAAGATGAATAAATGTAAGCTATATAAAAAGCAATGTGAAGTGACTTCTAGAATGAAGGGGCATTAAAAACTGTGGGTCGAGCATGGATTGTGAAAGGTCCATTCTCACCACCTCCACTCTTCCACCCTGCATGAAGAACAAACTGGTCATTTCAGAGTCGCCTTTACCCAAAGGTATGCTCTGAAAACTGTAGGTTCTTAACTTCATAAGAAATGACATTGTGTTAACATTGATGACAAAATTAGAATGGCTTTACTGACAAAATTAGAAAAGAGGGGGGAAATGAAAGTTGATTAACTTGTGGTTATTGGGGCATAGCTTCAATTAACAGATTTGTGGTCAGATGCCACTTAAGGGTATCATACTGTCTTTATTGTGACTCAGTCCTTTCACTGACTTTTCAAGAGTAAAATAACCTCCTCTCTCTCAATGAAAGGAATACAGTTCCAAACACTACAAGTTGTAAATTTATTGACTTTTCTCTTTTAGTAGCCAGGACTCTCTACTATGGGCTGGGATTATAAGTGATCCCAGAGCAGGGCCAATGGATTCCATTATGTTTGTCAAATATAAAGCTATTGTATATACAAATATATGTCTTACCCATCACAGCCAGTTCCTCTCACCAGCTACTCATTTTCCCCCCACTTTTTCCTTAGTCTTCCACCTGGGGGCTACATTTTCCTTTTATATTTTCCATCCTCTAGAACAGGGGTCAGCAACATATGGCTCTCGAGCCATATCTGGCTCTACCTCCCAACTGGCCAGTCTGGGAAGAGCCCCAGGATGTGCCCCAGGGGGCCCTTCAGCCCCCACCCCATATTCCAGGGCCTTCCGCTTCCATCCTCCTCCTTCCGCAGGCGTTTATGGCTCTCACGGCCAAAAAGGTTGCCTACCATTGCTCTAGAAGCACCTTCTTAGCTCTTGTCTCATCAATGTGTCCTCTTCCTACAAGCTCCTACAAATTAGATGGCTCTGAGATTTAGAATCACAAATAGCCTAGTCATACAGCTGAATGGAAGATTAAGGATCAGACCTGAAAGATGAATTTTTAGACAAAGTTGCCTTATTCTTCCCTTCCCCAATCTCCTGTAATATATTTCCTCTGCAAGAAACATTCTCAGCTGAGCCTCAGAAGATCTGCACTTAAGACTCATTCCTATTTAGCCACTTTAAGCCTCAGTTCTCTCCTCTTTAAAATGTGGGTAACAGCACTCCCCTTGTAGAATTATTATGAGGATCACATGAGCAAAGAAACAAAGTGCTTTGCAAACCTCAAATTATTTATATAAAATGTGAGCTATCATTGCTCAGCACTGAGTGGGATACAAGGAAGCATAAAACACAATTTTTGTCCTCAAGAGGCTTGTAACTCAATTTAGGAGATGGGACAAAAAGAAAAAAAAGGAAAAAAGAAAAGATCAATGATATCAGGTGTAAGTGCTTTTTTTTGAGATGTCATTAGAAAAGGTGTCCAGAAAGTAGTACATGTTTATTTAACAGGTGAGTTGGCTATGAAATAAGCCCAATAGGGGTCTGCAGGAAGAATAGAACAATGTGTTCTGGAATATTCAGGAAAGGCAGAATGGAAGTGCTAGGATATGGGCTGGGGTTTTAAAAGATTAGGGAGATTGATTAATTTTGGTATAGGGTGAAGGCAAGGGAGCAGTCTGAAGTATTCCAAATGCATTTGTCATTTCATCAGTATGTGGATTCTGTCTATGGTTGCAAATCATAAACAATCTCTTGTCTATATTCTTCCTCTTAAGTTTCATAAGGGGGTCAGCCTAATGGGTGAAAGATCTTCTTGACATCATGAAGATACACGTACATATACGACCAGTACTTATTGCTGGCTCTTTTCATCTCAACATCTTGTGTACTCATTGATAAGATTTCTTCAATGGCATCCTTGACATCACTTTTCTTTTGCAATTCTTGGTTGATAGGGTGAACGATGGTCATGTTTCAGAAACTGGTATTCCATGAGGTGTATAATACTGCTGAAACAATATTGGTTTGTGTGATTATATTTATTCATGCACACATGTATGTGTAAACACACATGCATATTCACATATGTATGTATAGGTGTATATATGCATTTGTGTATATATTGTATATATGGGTGTATGTATATGATAATCTTCATTTCATGTTGAAATTTAGAGATAAGGACACAATCAATAGCACAGAAGTAGGAAAACACAAAACATGTCTGGGACATAGGATGTTGACTATTTAAACTGTTAATGAAGTGGCTTGTTGGGAAATAAAGCAAAAAAAAGCTAGACTATGACCATACTGTAAAGGAGTTTTGGTTATATATTCAGTAGGTACTTAGTGGAGATTTTTAATTTTGAAGATGAGCATGATACAAACGAACACTTTAGGAAGATTATTATGATGGCACCAATTGACAGACAAGATGACTTGAGACTAACTAACCAATGAGTAGAATTAGTAGACTTGCATTGGTATGAATGAAATAAAGGCTTGACCTAAGATAGTGGCATGGATATGGAAAAAAGAGAAGGTACTAAGCATCATATCAGAATAATATAATAACCAGAATTTATTTACAGATTGAATGTGATGAGTTTCAAGTTAAAAGAATTAACCTTCTATAAATAGTGATTCCCAAAGTGGGCAGCACTTCCCCCTGGTGGGTGCTGCAGCGATCCAGGGAGGCAGTGATAGCCATAGGTGCATTTATCTTTCCTATTAATTGCTATTAAAATTAAAAAAAATAACTTCCAGGGGCCCCAAGTAATATTTTTCTGGAAAGGGGGCGGTAGGCCAAAAAAGTTTGGGAACCACTGTTCTATAAGATGGGTAAAAGTATATTTAGATATAGAAACCATCAGATAATACATATATAGCTAAATGAGACCTAAAAGGTCAAAAAGTCCTATCCTGCATTTTACAAATGAAGAAACTGAAGCCCAGAAAGACCACACAGCTAATATCTGAGGAGGAATTCAAACCCAGGTCTTCTTGACCCAAGAACCAGCCCTCTATCCATTGCACAACACTGACCCAAATGCTTTAATGTGCTTTAATATCTTTAGTGTGTGTGATTCTTATAACAGCTAAGAGTAGGATGGCATAGTGGATAGAATGCTGGTATTTGAATACAAAGCCATTAATTCAAATTCTACCTCCTTTGACACACGATGGTACCTAATTATGAGCAAGTCTCTCAACTTGGTTCCCACAGATCTCTCTTTATTTGTAAAAAATATAGTTTCATCACAATTCTGTGAAACAAGAAGAACAAGTTTATTATCATTTTACAAACAAGAAAACTAAGGGATAGAAAAGTCAACTAGTATGTCCAATATCATACTCTGAAGTTTAGTAAGTAGAGCCAGGTCTAAAACTCAGAGTTCCAGTATTCTTAGCTTCCTAATGTTTATCTTTGGCAGGTGAGGCAATTTCTTTAAACGACTTATGGACCACTTGATAAAATATTCTGAAACCTTTGCTGATGGTAGGGGAAGGATAAGAAAAGAATGTGTGTTGTAATCACATCCTTTTATTTAATCATTTCCTTTTATAATCACATGTTTGAATTTTATTTTTCACAGGTAATCTTCTCTCTCAATGCCTTATTTTTGAAGTTTCAATATTGTCTTCAACCTAATAAGCGATAACCTAATGCATTTTTTATTTTCTTAAGAAAAATATAAGGACTTCCTTCATAACAAGTAGTTGAAACTTTGTCTGAAGTAGGTCTCCAAGGAAGAACAGAATTGCCAGACAATTACTTTTTCCCCCTCCACACAGGAGGCAGGATGTAGTCTTATTAAAATCCTGAGCCTGAATCCACTTAAACTCCCCACTGTAGGATGTTTGCCTGACACGTTCTGTCTTGAAAAGTATGTTGTATAACTAATTAAGAAATTATTTTGACAGGGTGAGTGTTTTGAAGCTCTGTGTTGTATACAACCTAATATAATCTAATTTTCTTCCTGTGAAACAAAATATGTGGCTTAAAAAAAAGCTGGCATGGCTAGAGATAATATCAGTATAATAGGAGTACCACAATTCCAGCTGAAAAGAATTCAAGAAGCAGCCAACCAATTTATCTAGGGAAATTTGCTCTCGGCTAAAATGGTATAAAAGGTCTTATCCTGGGGGCAAACAATTTATTTAAAAAGTTTAAATTTTTTTTTCACTGATTGCAAGGTCTTCAGTGCTCCCTCTCAGTGTGTGAGGAATGCAGCTGGAAAGAGAATGCCTTGCTACCTTTAGGGATTACAAGTTGAAAGCCAGTGTTTGTTATATATTTACAATTAAACCTCATTAAGTGGCTTTCAGCTTATTCAAAATAGTCATTTGTACTTCAAAGTCACTGCAAATCCCCTGACACTTTGATGTTGTTTAATAAAAAATATATATCTATATGTATAAATAAGATTCTCTGATTCCAGTTAATTCAAAGTTTATTTTTCAAGGCCCCTTGTGAGCCTTAATGATGATTCATAGTCCAGGTGAAATAATTTTAGAATTAGATGCCTTCCTGAAAACACTGCTTAAAAATGAATTTCTCTATATCAAATTCTATTTTCTCATTGACTTTCATTATACAAGAGGAAATGTGATTTTCTGGTGAAAGTTTCATAAAAACTCATGCTGTGTCAATTACTTTATGTGTACTGAAATCTCATTTTTGTTTTGATTTTTCATTTCTCTTACTATTGGTGATCTGGAAACATGTTTCAAATTGTTAATAGTTTTAAATTCTTTTAAGGTATTCATTTCTACTTTTGACTATATATCCATTGAGGAATGGCTTTTGGCATTTTATATTTGTGTTAATTCCCTGTAAATCTTGGATAGCAGTCATTTATCGGAGATATTGATTTCCCAATTAATAGTTCTCCCTTGTAGCTTAGCTGCATTATTTTTGTTCATGCAAAACTTTTCAATTTCTGAGATTATCTTCTTTAGCTTTTCTTATTATTTCTACCCTTGATTTGTTAAGAACTCTCCCCCTTCCATACTTGTGAAAAAGAACTTGATGTTATTTCTACTCTTTTTGAAAAAATAATTTAACCTTTTATATTCAGGTTTTATTCCCCTTTAAGTTTATTGTGATATAGGTTCCATGGTACTGGTCTAAACTTAATCCTATCAAACAAACTGTCCAGTTTTCTCAGTAGTCTATCAAACAAATTTTCCCTCAAGTAATTCATGTTCTCTGCTTTATTGAATGAGTGAACTATTGATTTTTTTCTTTTCTAGTCTGTTCCATTGATATACTTTTCTAATTTTTTTAACATTACCAAATAGTTTTGATGATTACCACTTTATGATATAATTTGAGTTTTGAAAGAAAACAAATTCTTTTTAGAGTCTTTGGTGTTGGCAACTCTTCATCCTTTAACTGTTTAGATCAACAGTTGGCAACCTTTTTGGCCTTGAGAGCCATGAACGCCTATGGAAGGAGGAGGATGGAGGCAGAAGGCACTGGAATATGGGGCAGGGGCTGAAGGGCCCCCTAGGGCACATCCTGGGGCTCTTCCCAGACTGGCCCATAGGGAGGTGGAGCCAGATATGGCTCAAGAGACATATGTTGCCGACCCCTGGTTTAGATAGTCAAGTCATTTGGCATCTAGTTTAGCAATCAACAGAGGAAAGCAAGCTGAATGATGGTGTTTGAAGTCTAAAATCAAGTTATGTTATTTTTACCTTAAATAGATCTTCATTATGACTATAGTATAATCATTATTATATTTCTTTCTTATTGACACTGAGGTCCTACTCTAATGCCACATTGTTATGTGGAGTTGATCCCAGATCCTAAAAGACAACAGCAGTAGAACATAAGCTCTGACAAATCTAAAGTTTCTGACAAAACTAAAAAGGTTCCTTAAGTGATAACCAGACCAGCACCTTTCAGCTGGTTCGACATTTGCATTAACTTTTTCCCCAAGTTCTTTAATGTCCTTCTGTTAATCTCCTTCCAAAATAAATTTTGGAAATTTATTGTATCAATCACTTAATGTTTCATGCATGCTGAATCTTCTCTTCTGGTGCCTTTCCCTCTGCCAACATATGCGCTCAAGCCTCCTCTATTTTAAAATAAACAAACAAAAATATTCCTAAACTTGTCATCCTCTAGTGGCACAGTCTTCTTACCTGGCCTGCTAGATTTTTAGAAAGAGTAGTTATATATGCCTTTAACCTCAAATTCTTGACCATCAATTTGACTACTTAAACTATTACATTCTAACTTCTACACCTACAACTCTACTGAAATTATGCTCTTCAAGGTCATTCTTGAACTTCCAATTGTAAAATTCACTGATTGCTTTTTTTTCAGCCCTCATTCTCCTTTATTTCTTGGCAGTGCTGTTGGCTTCACTAACTCTCTCTTTCTTGGTTTTCTCTTCCAACTTGATTTTACATGGAACTATACTTTATTAGTTTTCTTTAATTATCCCTCCTTTGTCTCTAACCATTCCTCTTCTCATACCACTTAAATGTAAAGGTCCCTTGAGAATTCATCTGCTCTCTACCTTGGTGATCTGATTTCCTCTTATGATTTCTTATATCATAATCCCTGTGAAAATAACTCTCAGGTCTATAGCTTACTTCCAACAATTCCTCCATGTTTCAGTCTTGCATTTCCATTGACCTAATAGACTTCCTTGATGTTTTTTTCTGTAACTTTAAATTCAATAAACCAAAATTTGAATTTGTCATCTTCCCCCTTTAAAAAAGAGGAAGCAAGGCATCCTGGGAAAAAGAATCCTGGAGGAGGAGCTTTTGGTCGGGGAGCTTGAGGAGAAAGGAGGGGAGAAGCTCGCTTTTGAAGGATTGGAGAGCCAAACCAAAGGGTTTCTTGAAGTGTGATATCTGAAAAGCCTGTTGTTCTTTCCAACATCCATTGCCATCAAAAGAGATTGAGATCTCAATCCCTGAGGCTAGGTCTAGGACTCTGGGAGCCGACCCCAAAGCCTCAAACCATACCTTGCCTTACAAGGGACCCCACCTTAATTACTATAGCTTAAATCATAGATAAGAATCCAGATTTAAGGGGATGGGAAGGTGAACCTTTGGATTGAGCCAGATTTGGCTCCCCAAGGGGAAGGACCTTGAGGACATAGACCTTTTAGGGTTTTCCCTTGATTTCCTCTATCTTCTTCCTTCTCTAGCTACCTTGTTTAACCTTTAATAAGTAATTCTCAGTCAGATTAAAGGAGAAAGTCAATTCATGGGGCAAAGGGGGGAAAGGGGCCTTTGAGTTAGCTGCTCAACCCAGACTCCATTTTGAGCAAGACCCCCTGCAGTGCCGACATTGGGCTTCTGTGCTGAGAGGGCCGGTGCTTATCCAGCCAGGGTTTCCACCCACCTCGTCATTTAGGAAAGCCTTCCCCCTAGAGTCATCAGCGCTGGCTCCCGTCTCTGATCAGGCACCATAGAGAAATCCCCTCATTTTGTCCAGTAAGAGTGGCACATTGAGAGAGGAACTGATAGGCACACACATCTTGGTCCATCACTCCTTGCCACCTCACCTCCCTCAAATATAGCCATTATTAGAGTTATCAAACCAGGCTAGGTACTAACCTACAAAATTTTCAAAGAAAAGCCTCTGTGGGAACCGGGAGGTAGACATCTTTAATACGGCAAGCCAGGTAGGACATCAAACTTACCCACAACAGATTCAACCAATAGGAAGCTGCTTGCTCCTAAGGGAGGGGTTGCTTCTTAAAGGCACAGTAGTAAAAGCCATATCATAAAGGTTTTGCCTACAAAAATCACTGTAGGCAGAACCCTATTCATCACCATGAGTTTCAGTGCCTTGATGTACAATTTCTGGTACATGTTGTCTAATCTATGGACTACCTTGATCCCTGAATATGTCCTACACTTCATAACTCTCTATGATAGCTACAATTGGCTTAAGTTGGAACTGGGACATTTGTGTTCATATATACCAACAACATTTGCAGTAATCATATCTTTCCTGCAATTTTACTGGGCACTAAAAAGATTGATCCAAAAGACATTAGAAAACAAAACAAATGGGGATGATAGCAACATACTGATTCTGGTACTAAAAAAGGAAATTGAACAACTAAAGGAAATAAACAGGCAGCTCAAAGAAGAGAAAGATAACAAGCAAGGGAACACAATACAGATGGCTACACAAACAATTGACAATCACAAAGAAACAAAGCAACAACACACAGAAGGGGCAGAGGCAGCTATACCAATTCTGCCAGTCTGGGACCACACCATGTTACAAGGGGATTCTGAGATAGTCCACTTAAAACTATATAAACCATTTACATCTAGGGACCTAGCCTAAGCAGTGATTCCCAAAGTGGGTGCCACTGCCCACTGGTGGGTGCTGAAGCGATCCAGGGGGGTGCTGATGGCCACAAGTGCATTTATCTTTCCTATTAATTGCTATTAAAATTTAAAAAAATTAATTTCCAGGGGTGCTAAGTAATATTTTTTTCTGGAAAGGGGGTGGTAAGCCAAAAAAGTTTGGGAACCACTGGTCTAAAGAGACACATGCCTAAATTCTACCTCAACCCTTTCAAGTCCATAAAAGAATTCAAAAGGACCCTGCATCTTTATGATCCTACCTTTGAGGACATTGAGATTCTTTTGGGAGAGTTTTTTACTCCATCAGAAAAGACACAATTTATAGAAGAAATCTGTAAAAACCCAAATTTAACATCATGGTCACAGGAATATTGTGATTTGGAACTTTCTAACTGCCAGAACTTAGTGTACTTGAGGAGATGTAGGGAAGATCTCATAGAAATGATGAAAACATTTGCAAAATGGCCTAATTCTTGAGGAAAGTTTGAGAAAATGAGGCAGGAGACAGGGGAACATCCATCCCTATTCCTAGATAGACTGGTTGAAGCTGGAGACACAATCTTGCGGTTCCAGAATCTAAATGAAGATAAGTTGCAGCACCTCAGGAGGCAGTTTATTAAGGGAAGCAGTTTGCCCATCAAAACTTATTGTAACTTACATTGCCCAGGATGGGAGTCACTCAACCTGGATGATTTGAGAAAAACAGTTTCCCATATCTATTCTAGTGACAAAGAACAAAAACAGAATTCTAAAGATAAAGATGACACAATTAAAGAACTTAAGCAAAAATTTCAAGAGGCCAAATCAACAATAAAACAAAAAGATAGATGTGATAAAAAATCTTGTAACCTTGCAAACATACAAACCCAGAAATCAATACCAACAAAACAGACAAGCAAATAATAACCCCAGGAAATGCTTTTTATTTTGGAGGCTTGGGCACATAAGGGGCTGAAGCAGAATCTCTTTTTGCCTCAGTTGAAGTAGAAAAAAGGTAGGGGTAGCAATCATGAGCTTAGATAATGCAAAAATAAACCTAGTTACAAGAGATAAGCAAGGAAATTATATCTTGCTAAAAAAGCAAAACTGATACCTAAGACTAGTACTCATGAAGAAAGAAATATATCCATCTTGCTGTGCATCATGAAAAGTGTGTGTAGGAAGTACTATGAATGCTGAGGCCAGTAAGATGATCAGCTATTTTTTTAAAAATTAACCCATTAGTGACTTCCTTCATTTCTTACTTTCTTGTGGTTGCTACATTTTTTGTCCATGTTGGGCAACTTCCTTGTTGATTTAGTAGAAGGATCCAGGACTCGGTTACCTCTCTCTGTCTCATCTTGTGCTGCTCCCCCACATTTTTTTCAGAAAATTCAACATATCTTGGCCACCCCTGTGAAATGTTATGTGCATTTTTATAACAGCAACTTGAAAAATAACTCAGAGCTGATGAATGTCCAGAGAAGGGCAAATAAAATGGTCAAGGGCATGGATATCAGGGGAAAAGATTCATATGAGAACAGACTGAAAAGTTAGGACTCCCTTATGGAGAGACAAAAATGGGAGAGGGAACATGATCAAAGAGTCTAAGATGAGGCAAGGTATGGACAAGGGGAACACACATGCGATCACTACATCCAAGAATACTGGAACTAGGGGGCACCCCCTGCAGCTTGAAAGAGGTAAGATTAAGATGAATACAAGCAAGTACAACTTCACACTGAGGATAGTCAACTTATAGGGCTCATTACCCTCAGGAGGTGGTGCAGGAAGAAATATAAATAACTTCAAAAGTGGTTTAGATAAGCTCACAGATGATAGAATCCTAACTAGATACTAAAGGAAACTGGGATGTTTGGGGGTACGCCCTTTGCCTTTGAAATGAACATGAAGTAGGACAAGCATGTCCTTCTAGAGTGTGTCCCTTGGTATTGCTAAGGCAGAATGCTGGATGGGATGAATTATGAATCTAAACCAAGGAAACAACTCACTTCTTGGCTGAAGTTCCAAACCTCAGAGCCTTCCAACTTCCAAGAAAAGGCAAAGAACGAAAGACAGATTGGCTGATTTATAGAAAGTGATAATGGGAGTCCTTCTCCTTGCAGCCATCATTTCAGTCTGCAATAAAAATGACTGGTCTGACACCCTCCACTTCCTGAATATCCAAAAGGCCTCAACTGCCCAGACTCTGCAGACATAAACTTCACAGTTAATGGACCTGTCAATTTCATAAAGTGAACAGTTTTTTCATAACACTTAGGGAAACTGTAAAAAGAATTAAAAAGCCCTGTATTTAACGTGAACATAAATGTTTCACTTATTGGGCATTGGTTGGAATCTGTAGCAAAGGAAGCTGACATAAGGACTGCTAGGAGTGGTGAGATGGAAGGAATATATGAAATGGGAGTAGTTTACTGAAAGAATCAAGGCCTCTATTTTTAGCTACTTTAAAAATATACATTCATTAAGTATAAAACTTATAAAAAGCCAAGTCTTAACTTTCCCTAAATAACCATTCAATGTCTTTGTTATAAGTTTGCTGGTTTCAATTTACAGCTTTAAAAATCATATTAATGTCCCATAAAGCATGCAGAAAATATTATTGTACAAATATATAAAAATAGGAAACATAAATATCTATTGTCTTATTAAAATTTCAGTTATAAGTAGGATCTTTATTTATATAAATATGTTTCCTTTTTTGAGCCACCCTAATTCATGAAAATTATTTGTGAGTCTTCAAATACTAAAGAATAAGAATTTGCCATATTTATTATCTTCTTATTACTTATTATTTTTTACCAAAAAGGAATCTGAATTTCCTAAGAATGGAACATATCCAGTGATCAACATATAATTAGGAGGAACCATTTCAGGGCTGCAACCATTAATGACAGCTGTTCACAAGATGTCTATGAGTTTTGTGATGCTTTAATTAATCTTTTTTGCTCTACTGAAAAGGTAATTGATTTGTGGGACTGAGATATATTTCTTCCACTGGACTATTATGATGTGCATTAAATTCCAAGTCTTCACTCAAATGTAATTTAGTGGTTAGATTTGACTTTAGAGGAAAAATTTAGCATATGCAAACACCACTCCTAACATGAGAAAGAATTTGAAGAAATGTCACTTGTGGGAAGAGCATCTCATTAAATAGGCAGAAGAGCAACTCTGGTATTGAAAGCAAATACAGCTAGATAGTTCCAGAATATAACAAGGTACCAATACACACATATGTTCCTATAAGAGGCATGAAAAGTTATCCAAATAATGTGAAGATATTGACTTTGTATCTTGCTGAAGAATCAACCTCTATGTAGTGAAGCGATTCCAAAACAAGAAAGCAAACTTTATTAAACAGAAACCCCAAATTTAGAAATTTTTTCAGAACTTAGGAATCAGGTACCTTGACACATATACTCTGAAGATTCACTGAATAGAACTTTCGGGTCCCTTTAATATAAAATATTCTGGTCAACTATTTGTTGCATTTTGATTCAGAGCTTCTGCTGGTGTTTCTATGTTTCCTCCCCAGCAGAAACTTTGGTTCTGTTCATTTTTAAAAACCAAGAACTTCTAGATAGGAAGAACCACTGAGAAAAACAAGGAGTATCAGGTATAGAAAAATTGTGAAGGCAGTTTGATAGGAGTTGAGCACTTTTTAACACTTTTCAGTCATTATCTGATTCCCACATCCAGACAAATTGGTTTTGCACCTTGTCCCCAAAACATAGTTTGTGCTTTCCTACTGGTACCTTTTCCTAGAATTGAGGTTAGAGATCATTATCTAGTCCAAACCACTCATTTTATAGATGAGGAAACTGAGGGTCACAAAGGACATGGTATAAGGTTAAATGACATTGATATAATGGCTTAAAGTTTATTAAGGCTCTGTCAATGTATATTATTCTGTGGGAGGAATAATAAACTAGAGAGAGAAGATAGATTGATCATCTAGTCAAAGTCTTCCCTTTTACAAAATGAGTTCAACAAAAATGAGTTCAAGAGAGGTCAAATGGATTTGTACAAGGCCACACAGGTTTTAAGTTTTAAAATTAGGAGTCAAATCTGAGTTCTTTTATTCCAGAACTAGTCATGTCTGTAGTTATTTTAAATGAAATTTCTCTCTCTTTCTTCCTGCTGAGTTTTGTTGGTAATATGCTTATGATTTCTGTGGGTTTGTTTTATATG
This sequence comes from Gracilinanus agilis, assembly GCF_016433145.1. Classification (NCBI taxonomy): domain Eukaryota; kingdom Metazoa; phylum Chordata; class Mammalia; order Didelphimorphia; family Didelphidae; genus Gracilinanus; species Gracilinanus agilis. The sequence goes on from NC_058131.1 coordinate 578,015,014, forward strand.
CTACACTTTTGTTAAAGTAGTTCTTTCAACTAGGTTTTTAGTTGATTCTCTAGGGTTCTCTAAGTATATCATCATATCGTCTGCAAGGAGTGATAATTTTATTTTCTCATTATACTTTCAATTTCTTTTTTCTATCCTTTCTAATATGAATGGTAATGATGATAATAGACATCCTTGCTCACTCCTGATCTTATTGAGAAGGCTTTTCTCTTATTCCCATTCCAGATAATGCTTGGTCTTGGTTTTAGATAGATACTAAACATTTTTAAGAAAAGTCTTGGTTTTAGATAGATACTACTTAACATTTTAAGAAAGGTTCCTTTGATTCCTATGTTTTCTAATGTTTTTAATAAAAGTGAGTATTACACATTGTCAAAAGCTTTTTCTGCATCTATTGATAAAATGGTATGATTTTTATTGTTTTTATTATTGATTTGGTCAACTAAACTTATAGTTTTCCTAATATTAAACCAGCTTTGCATTTCTGGTATGAATCCCACTTGATCAGAGCATATGATGTTTTGTAATGTACAGTCTTTGTGATAAATGAATTTAAATTTTTTTGCATCAATATTTATTAGGGAAAGGGGCCTATAGCTTTCCTTTTGGTTTTGTTTTGTGCTAAAATTAATGGTTTGGCTAAATATATGAACATTATAAATCTTTTATTTATAAAAGAGGTAGAAAGAGTGAAAGTACAAAAGGATAGAAAACATTAACCTATCTAACTAAATATTGTTCCAGTGCTTGGCTCAGCCAGAAGTTGTTAACCTTCAATCAGAATTAAACTATCTCCAGAAGACAGGAAGAGAAAACCAGCTATCCACTCACCCAAGACAATGACTGGAGTTGAAGGTGATTCCTGAGGTCAACTTTCTTCTTTGAGCCAACCTTCTTCTTGAAGCCGACTTCCTTCTTGGAGTGACTCTCTTCTTGGAGTTCACTCTCTCCTTCTTGGAATAACTCTTCTTAGAATTCACTCTCTCCTTCTTGGAGAGACTCTCTTCTTGGAATTCACTCTCTACTAGCCTCCTTCACCAGACTCTTCCACTAGACTACTCTGCTCAGGGATTTTCATGGCTGTTATGGTGGTTTCCTGCCCCTACCCCTTTTCAGAGGGGGCCAATCACAGTTTCCAAATTGTCTGAGATCTCACCTTTGGAACCACAGCTTTCTGAGTGTGTGAACTCTTAAGTTTCTGGCTTGTTCTCACCTAGCATCAAGTAAGGTACGAACTCACTAAGTGGTTCGTGAGCTCCTCTACCTAGTTCAAGATTGCCAACCAAAGTGTTAACTAAGCAAAGAAAACAAAGGATTCCCTTTTCACAAATGTGAACTCAAAGAGAACCAAGAATTCCCTTTTACAGTTTCATCTAGTTAGATATTGAAATCATATTTGTGTCACAAGAGGAATTAGGTAAGATCATTTTACCTATTTTTAAAAATAGTTTATATAGAATTGGCAATAATTGTTCCTTAAATATTTGGTAGAAATTACTTGTAAATCCATCTGATTCTGGAGATTTTCCTTAGGGAACACATTTATGGTTTGTTCATTTTTGTTTTCTAAGATAGAATTAATTATTCTGTTTCATCTTCTGTTAATCTGTATAGATTATATTTTTGTAAATATTCATCTATTTCACTTACAATATCAATTAGAATTTCACTTAGAATGATTGTATCAGCATATCACTGGGCAAAATAACTCTTAATTGCTTTAATTTCATCTTAATTTTTAGTGCATTCAACCTTTTCCTTTGTGATACTGATAATTTTGTTTTCTTCTTTCCTTCATAAAATCAAATTAACCAATGTTTTATCTGTTTTATTAGCATTTTTCCTCACAAATTCAGTCCCTGGTTTCATTGATTAGTTCAATTTTTGTTTCATTTTTTAAAATTGTTTATTAATCTCTCCTTTGATTTTCAAGATTTCTATTTGGGGGTTTAATTGGGAATATTTAATTTGTCCTTTTTCTAGGGTTTATTTTTAGTTGCATGCCCAATTCATTGATGTGCTTTTTTTCTCATTTATTAATGTTCACATAAATTGTCTCCTAAGTACTACTTTAGCTACATCCTATTAATTTTGGTATGTTGTCTCATTATTCTCATTCTCCTTAATAAAGTTATTGTTTCTGTGATTTGTTCTTTGACATACCCAATCTTTAGGATTGTATTATTTAGTTTCCAATTATTTTTTTTAACCCTTATACTTCGGTGTATTGTCTCATAGGTGGAACATTGGTAAGGGTGGGCAATGGGGGTCAAGTGACTTGCCCAGGGTCACACAGCTGGGAAGTGGCTGAGGCCGGGTTTGAACCTAGGACCTCCTGTCTCTAGGTCTGACTCTCACTCCACTGAGCTACCCAGTTGCCCCCCAATTATTTTTAATCTTTGCTGCTACAGCCCTTTATTTAATTCTTATGACATTATGTTCTGAAAACGTTGCATTTACTGTTTCTGTCTTTCTCCATTTATCTGTGAGATTTTATTCTCTAATATATTTTTTATTTTTATTTCATGATGCACAGCAAGATGGATATACTTCTTTCTTCATGAATACTAGTCTTAGGTATCAGTTCTGCTTTCCAAATGAATCCCTTAGCAGTGCTTACAACAGATCTCCTTGCTCTGAGCATATTGAAACTCCTGAATTGGAACTGTCCTGTGGCTGTAGGGTGATGAAAATAGTACTGCTTGTAGAGAGAGATGAATTGTGGGTGTGTGAGAGGGCTAGCAATAGAGGCCTTTCGTAATTTTGCCTCATTAGTGTCCTGACTGGATCTTTCTCTCTCCCACAGTGGTTGAGGTCCACAAATTTGATGAAAAAATGAAAAAAAAGTTGGAAATAGTAAAATAGGAAAGAGCCTGGAAGGACCAGGTATATTACAAAGATCTTCTCAGAGCATCCTTTGAGCAATGTCCAGAGTGCCCTTATCTTTGAATGTTTGAAATAGTAACCAAACCTTGGACTTTAGGGAGTTCCAGTTTATCATCTAAAGCAAATTGACTACTGAGAGGAGAATGTAACTCAAAGAGGAAACTGGGTAAGTGAAATGAAGTGTGTGAAGTGAAGAAGTAAAGTGAAAAATTAACCCAGGTGCATTAATTTTTCAGTCTCTCTGCAGTAATGACCTGGCTAATCATTCTTAAGCATTGAGGGCCACACGTATCATCCTTACTTGTTCATCAGATGGAAAGTAGAACATATAACTGAAATTGGGAAAGGACCAAATAAGCACTGAGACTTTTTCAAGTTCAAAAAGAAAATAACAAATGGTAAAAAAACCAAAAACAAAAAAACTCAATTACAAGGAAATCTTAAAAATCAGGAAAGAGCCTGATAAAGATCAATAAAAGTTGATAAGGGAAGAAAATGGAACAAGCAATCTAGAAGAGCCAATATAATGAACACAGATAGTAAATAAAACAGAATGAAAACCTCCAAGTATTCAAGACATGAAAAATTATACAAGGACTACAGAATTAATCATTGAAATACTCTGAGAAGTTATGAAATAGTTCATGAAAGCAATAACATAATTAAAATGAGAGATAAAAGAAATAAAGACAAAAATTAGAATCTTCTAGGAAAAAATAAATGTCTGAGAATGGAGAATTATGAGCAACCAATAGAGTTGCTCTTCAAAAAAGATAAGTCTATGAAAAAAGGGAATGACAAAATTGTCAGGCAAAAATTCAAAAGCAGAAGGGAAATGTTGAGGAAAATTAAAAGTATATATGAAAGCATGAAAAATGCCCCTCCCAAACAAACACCAATGGAATTTGAATATAATGGGATGAAATCATATAAAGGTCATTGGTTCTTTAGAAGAAAAAAACACCCTGACAGGAAAACAGTAGAATTATGTTATCTGGAAAACCAAAAAGAAAAGTCTTAGAAACTTGAAAAGTAGGTAGGAAAGTAGAATCAAGAGAATCCAGAGAATAGAAACAGAAGGAAACCACAAATTTAAACCACAAAGACATTTCATGAAATATACCATAAAACAACAACTATTACAGGTAGAAACGGGGTAGCTTTTCTAGTAAAAGGGAAAGATCAATCCAAATGGTATGTGACTACTCCTTTTTATGAGAAATCAAAGTAAATTATGGATATTTTGAAAAATGGAGGATAGATATGTACCCCCAAATTATATATCCTACTTAGCTTTGCTTAATCATCAAAGAATTAGATTGAAAATTCAGTCAAAAAAAGGAAAAAATCAATCCTTCAAAAAACAGAATATTTAATATACAAACTCATCAAAAGAAAGATAGAGGACCAATACAGCAAAAAAAAAAATTGAAATAAAATTACAATTTTATTGCATCTTTGGTGAAGTAAGATAAGATTATGCACATGGAACTTTTTTCCTTTTCCTTTTAAAAATCTTTATTTTATCTGAAGTAATTTAAAGGAAAATTGCAGAGTAGCAATGGTAATAGAATATAAATTTCAAAAAATAAAAGGGATTTAAAAAGTCAGAAGCAAGGCAGGAGGAAGAAGAAAATTAATGTTTAAAGAACAAAATCAATCACAACCCCTCATTAGTAAATTAGTCATTTTGGTGATAGCACAGTAGAGATGTTCCTCATGGTCAGGGTTAGAAATATGGTGAAATAGCAAAGTATAGGAGAAGATTAATTAAAACTCAAAAAGCTTCCCTGGTCTTCTGAGAAATGGAAAGATAAAGGATACCAGATCTCTGAGGGAAAAGTGAGAGTTGGGTCCCACCAATAGAAAGAACAGATGGATAGTATCCTGGTATTGTAATAGAAGTGAGAGCAAAACAGATGTGTTTCAAAACACTTAACTGATATAAGGACCACAGAGGAAAAAAAACAAACCTGTATATAGACACAAAGCCCATGAATGGATAATTACCTTCTAGCATATTCTAGAAAGAGATAAAAGGAATGAAGAGTGTATGATCAAAGTATTTCTCAAAAAGCATTACAAATAAATGTCATCAAAATTAAAAAGATGAATAATTATGGTTAGGGGCAGGAATCAAGAGATTTAGATACACTGAAAGCTTTCCCACTACAAACAAGGGTAAAGGAAGAATTTCTCTTCTCCCTGATATTATTTGTCACAGTTTTTGAAATCCTAGAAATAGCTGTACGATAAGGTGGTAAAATTACAAATACAAGCAATGAGGAGTTGGCAACATTAGTTAGAAATTGTGAGATAATTAGGGAAGAAACTAATTGAGATGAATAAATAGCTTCAATAATCTATCAGGATACAATATAAATCCACAAGAAAAGATAATTTCTATATAGTAGTAACAGAAAATAAAGAAATAATTAGAGAAATTCCATTAAATAACTATAGCATCTATAAAAATATGTGCTAATCTAGTCCAAAACCTTAATGATTTTTATAAATGAAATAACAAAACAATTTACACATAAATAAAGGAAAACATAATTTCAGGAATATGTACTGTTCATGGTTTTGGCCATCCTTTACTGAATAAAATCAATGAATAAAAAATATACTGTAAAGCAATAATCATAAAATATTTTTGTTCTGTTTTTTAAAATAAATATATTAGTGGGATAGACTATCTTCTGTCTATTTATCAAAGTGATCATCCTAAAATGAAAGTCAGACCATATCACTGCAATTCAATAAACTCCATTAGCTCCCAATTACCTCTGAGATAAAATAAAAATCTTTTTTGACTCTGAAAGTCCTTAATAACTTGCTCCCTTTCAACATTCTCAGTCTTTTTGTATCCTACTCCTTCCATACACTCTGCAAATCTGAGGAAGATGCTAATCTTCTTGTTGTTTGTCACACAGGACTCTCTCTTAACTCTACTTATTTTCACTTATCACAGTTCCTGGCACGTTGTAATCACTTACTAATACTTGTTGAAATGATTGAACCAGAACATTTAAAAACTTGGGTTTTTCAGTGCATCTGTGTTCCAATAAGTATGAATGATGACAGGTTGAATTTCTTTATCTGAAAATTGCCTATTCATGTCCCTTGCCCATTTATCAATTGGGGAATGGCTTGATTTTTTATACAATTGATTTAATTCCTTGCATATTTGATTAATTAGACCTTTGTGGGAGTTTTTTGTTATAAAGATTTATTCCCAGTTTGTTGTTTCCCTTCTGATCTTGACTACATTGTTTTTGTTTGTACAAAAGCTTTTTAGTTTAATATAATCAAAATTATTTATTTCACATTTTGCAATTTTTTCTAACTCTTGCTTGGTTTTAAAATTTTCCCTTTCCCATAGATCTGACAAGTATACTAATCTGTGTTCACCTAATTTACTTAGAGTTTACTTCTTTATATTCAAGTCATTCACCCATTCTGAATTTATCTTGGTGTAGGGTATGAGATATTGATCTAAACCTAATCTCTCCCATATTGTTTTCCAATTTTCCCAACAGTTTTGTCAAATAGTGGATTTTTGTCCCAAAAGTTGGGCTCTTTGGGTTTATTATACACTGTCTTGCTGATGTCACTTACCCCAAGTCTATTCCACTGATCCTCTCTTCTGTTTCTTAGCCAGTACCATATCATTTTGATGGCTGCTGCTTTATTGTATATTTTAATATCTGGTACTGCTAGGCCACCTTCCTTCACTTTTTTTTCATTATTTCCCTTGATATTCTTGACCTTTTTTTCTTCCAAATGAACTTTGTTATAGTTTTTTCTAATTCAGTAAAAAAGTTTTTTGGTAGTTTGGTAGGTATGGCACTAAATAGGTAAATTAATTTGAGTAGAATGGCCATTTTTATTATGTTAGCTAGTCCTACTCATGAGCAATCAATGTTTTTCCTATTGTTTAGATCTAGTTTTAATTGTTTGGAAAGTGTTTTGTAGTTGTGTTTGTATAATTCCTGTGTTTGTTTTGGTAGATAGATTCCTAAGAATTTTATATTGTCTAGGGTGATTTTAAATGGTGTTTCTCTTTCTACCTCTTGCTGCTGTGATGTGTTGGAAATATATAGAAATGCTGGCGATTTATGTGCATTTATTTTGTATCCTGAAACTTTGCTAAAGTTGATTATTTCCACTAGCAATTTTAGTTGATTCTCTAGGATTCTTTAAGTAGACAATCATGTCATCTGTCTCCTCATAGCCTATTTTAATACTTTTAATTTCTTTTTCTTCTCTAATTGCTATTGCTAGTGTCTCTAGTACAGTGTTAAATAATAGAGGTGATAATGGGCATCCTTGTTTCACTCCTGATGTTATTGGGAAGGTTTCTAATTCATCCCCATTGCATATGATGCTTGTTGATGGTTTAGATATATACTTTATTATTAATTTTAGGAAAAATCCTTTTATTCCTATACTTTCTGGTGTTTTTAATAGCAATGGATGTTGTATTTTGTCAAAGGCTTTTTAAGCATCTATTGAGAAAATCATGTGTTTTTTTTGTTGGTTTGCTTGTTGACATGGTTAATTATGTGAATGGTTTTCCTTATGTTGAACCATCCTTGCATTCCTGGTATAAATCCCACCTGATCATAATGAATAGCCCTCATGATCACTTGCTGGAGTATTTTTGCTAGTATTCTGTTTAAGATTTTTAAATCTATGTTCATTAAGGATATTGGTCTATAGTTTTCTTTCTGTGTATTTGATCTACCTGGCTTTTGGATCAGTACCATATTTGTGTCATAAAAGTAGTTTGGTAGAACTCCTTCTTTGCTTATTATGTCAAATAGTTTGTATAGTATTGGAATCAGTTGTTCTTTGAAGGTTTGATAGAATTCACTTGTGAATCCATGTGGTCCTGGAGATTTTTTCTTAGGGAGTTCTTTGATGTCTTATTTAATTTCTTTTTCTCATATGGGATTATTTAAGTAGTCTATTTTTTCTACTGTTAATCTAGGCAATATTTTTGTAAATATTCTTCCATCTCACCTAAGTTGCTATATTTATAGCCATATAAAATAGTTTTTAATGATTGCCTTGATTTCCTCTTCATTAGAGGTGAGGTCTCCCTTTTCATCTTTGATGCTGATGATTTGGTTTTCTTCTTTCAAGAGGTCTCTTTTAAAATATAGCTGCTATAAACTGTAGCTCATTCTCGTCTACCTCTTGTAAAATAAATCATCTAACTATTATCTTAGAAATCAGAAAGCAGCCTCTCCCTCATCAGACACCATGAATGAATGATAAAACAGGTTTTTTAATGGTGGCAGTAGGAGAGACATAAGAAGCTTTATGAGATGGAATTTTGATAGAAGAAGGCATAACAAGAGTCTGTTTCCATAGTAGACCACCTTTTAGCAAGAAGTACTGGTCCTTGGGGTCATTTGTGCTGGGTACCTGAGTGGATTGAGAGCCAGGTCTAGAGATAGGAAGTCCTGGGTTCAAATATGACCTCAGACACTTCCTAGATGTATGACCCTAGACAAGTCACTTAACCCCCATTGCCTAACCCTTTCCACTATTCTCCCTTGGAACCAATACAAAGTATTGATTCTAAGACAGAAGGTAAGGGATTTAAAAAAAGTAGTGGTCCTCATAGGACAACAAAAAAGTTGTCCCTGTTAGAATTGGGTATCCAAAGTATGTGTTAGAGGAAGGGCTATACTGTGTTATAACCAAATATAGGACCCTGGCTAATTTGAAAACATAGGTCCTAGCTGGAAACTACTCTTTAATGTTATTTTTCTTTCTATGTACTCTGTTTCTGAGACAAAAATGCTAAAAATTTTCTCTTTCTGGCTTTGCTTATAAGGCCACCAAAATTAAGCTTTGTCTATTTCATGTAATTTTGCTGCCAGCTGACAGGTTCTATTAACTAGATAATTAAGCTATGTTAGCATAAATGGACTTTTTTAGCCTGGTGCATTAGTCGTGCTCTGGATCTCAATGAAGAGAAACATAGTCACACTAAGCTCTTATCTAATGAAAAGATTTATTTATATTAGAAGAAAGACCAAAAAATTCAGACTCATTCAAGATGGTTTAAAGAGAGTGGATTGACTTCTGCTTCATAGTCATATTTGAGTCTCAGATTTGATGTGATTCTTGGGGGGGAAAGCCACATATATAACTTTCACTTAGTTAATTGCTTTTGTCCAAACTATAGACAGATTCAATCGTGATCTGAAGAGGGGGGTATGTAGTTTAAATGTTTCACCATAAAGCAAGGATTCTTAACCTGGGATCCATGCATTTGTTTTTGTTTTTTTTTAATAGCTCTGTTTCAATGTTTCAACATAATTTCTTTGTAATCCCATGTGTTTTATTCATTTAAAAGCTTTGTTCTGAGAAGAGCTCCATGGGTTTCACTAAAGGGTCAAAAATGTGTAACAAAAACAGTTTTAAAACCTCTGATCTAGAGTCAGTAATGTATCTCTGAATACTCTAATCATGAGTAGGCTTGATAAAATTAAATAAACAAGATTGATAAAATAGACTTGATAAAGATAAAATAAAAGGGTTGCTAGAACTCCTTTAGTAGCAAAGGTTCTTGTCATTCCTGTTATCAGTCATTGTAGTTGCTTTTTTCCTAAGTGTCCCCCATCCTTTCATGGAGACAAGACTTTGATTAAACTAGCCTGAATCACTTGAGTTATGGAACCTTCAGGGAGAATACTACCACATTAAGACAGTATAGTCTTGGGTGACTAAAATAAATCATCTGGATGTTTTGAGAAGCAGCATTGCATAATAAAACATTTTTTTAAGTTCTAGTTTAGATTTGGAGATTAGAGATCAATTACAGCTGTGATATGTATTATTAACTCTACCACACTTAGCGAAGTTATTTTCTCTCCATGCCTCAGTTTTCCTTTCTATTAAATGAGAAAAATAATACTTGCACTGTCTGTCTTCTAGTCTTACTGTACAGTGGTTGCCAAACTTTTTTGCCTTCTGCCCCCTTTCCAGAAAAATATTACTTAGTGCCCCTGGAAATTAATTTTTTAAATTTTAATAGTAATTAATAGGAATAGAAATGGCACCTGTGGCCATCACCACCTCCCTAGATTGCTGCAGCACCCACCAGGGGGCGGTGGCACCCACTTTGGGAATCATTGAGAAAGATATTTGAAGTCAGAGGACCTATGATTGCATTATGGTTGAACTCCCAAGAAGGGTAATTCCTTCTACCAGTGAGGCACCCATGTATGATTTGGTGTACAATTTCTCAGTTATTACCTAAAGCACATAGAGTTTAAACACCTTGCTTGGAATGATAAGGCTAGATCTTGTCACCAGCAAAATCTGAAACTAGGTCTTCCTGAAGTTCAAATTATGAAGAAAGTGCTTTAAAATAAAACAACACTGACCTTTTATCTTAGAATGAATAGCAAGTATCAGTTCCAAGACAGAAAAGCAATAAGGGATAGGTAATGGGGGTTAAGTGACTTGCACAGGGTCACACAGCTAGAAAGTGTCTGAGGCCAGATTTGAACCCAGGACCTCCTGATTCCAGACCTGGATCTCTACCCTCTGAGCCACCTAGCTGTCATGCCCCTAAAAGAAAGCATTTTGTAAGTTGTAAAGTACTATATACCAGTGAGATCATGACTATAATTAGTAGTCCTTCACTAATGCTTTTTTCCAGTGCCCTGTTGGGATATGGAGGTTGTTAGATTCTTTTTTTTTTAAACCTTTTCCTTCCATCTTGGAGTCAATATTGTATACTGGCTCCAAGGCAGAAGAGTGGTAAGGGATAGGCAATGGGGGTCAAGTGACTTGCCCAAGGTCACACAGCTGGGAAGTGTCTGAGGCCAGATTTGAACCTAGGACTTCCCATCTCTAGGCCTGGCTCTCAATCCCCTGAGCTACCCAGCTGCCCCCAGTTCTTAGATTCTTGAAGGCTGTACCAGCAGTGCAAAATCAATGAGGAGTCTTACCAAGCTGGACAGCTAAGTGGCACAATGGATAGAGAGCCCAGGGCTGGAATCCAGAAGATTATCTTCCTGAGTTCAAATTCAGCCTCAGAGAATAATTATGTGACCCTGACAAGTTATTTAACTCTGCCTCAGTTTTTTTAATCTGTAAAATGATTTGGAGAAGGAAATGACAAACCTCTTTAACATCTTTGCCAAGAAAACCCCAAATGAAATCATAAAGAGTCAGACATGACTGAAAAACAAGTGGACAGCAAATCAAGCTAGAAAAGTTTTATATAAAAGTCAGTCCATTGATAGAATTTTGAGGATTAGCTAAATCAGGATAATTCAGTTTCCTCCTATATAAAAAAGAAGAGGTTGGGCTTGATGACCTTGAAGGCCCCTTCCTGTCTAATTCTGAGAACTTATAAAATGTGTTTGATTCATATTGGAACAATAATCCCTTCTATGTTATTCCAAACAAAATACCTCCAGTAAAAGGATGCCTGCTACCCCATAAGACAAGCCATTATACTTTTGGTCAGTGTTATCTTTTTGTTTCAGTAAAGAAGCATTGTACTGATCAAGGAAAAAAGGAAACTTTAAGAATTGATCATTTTTCTGGGTTGCAGTAGGTTGGTGTTTAAAAAAAAATCATAATTGATATACCAGGTGCAGAATACACTATGTATAATTTAGACCCCTTCACAGTGGGCTATTGCTGCTTTGGTATATGACTTCAGTATTATTGCCATTAGGAAAAGATATTTTAGGGACAAACTCATTTTTTGGATAGATTGTTATCTCAAATTAAAAAAGATTATGGGAACCAGCAATCAATGCTGCCATCTAATTGCTATTTCTTCAATTAAAAATTAATATACAAAAAGAGCTGCCTGGAACCAATTGGTCTTCAGATAATTCTGAAATGAGGGGGAAAATAACATTTTAAAAGCAGTGGGCTTGGCCGAGTGCAGGAATGGGTTTGCAGCTCTCTTGCCCTTGAGTGAGGCAAAGGCAGTGATAACTGGAAGACCGCTCTCTTTTCGTGCTGGTGGAAACTCCGCCTATATCTGAGTACAAAGGGAACTCCAGCCTCAATGCTCATTGTTCCTTCCCTGTTAATGATTTATGTATAAAGTCACTCTATTTTGTGATATATTTAAGAATAGATGGCAGGTGTCATTTTAGTACAGTAGATGTCACTTTTTCGAGGCAGTAGAAAATGTGCGTGTGACTTTTATTTGTGCTAAAAATGTTACTCTGTTCTTTTGAGGATGTCAACGATTCTGTTCTGGTTCCTTTATTTCTGCAAAACTTTCCTTCATAAGCACTGTTTGGATAGATAGGGGACCAAGGAAAATGAAATCAAAGAAGGCCTCTTCTTTCTTCAAGACAGGACATCCATCAACTTGGTTCATAATGAGCTCCTTCAAGGTGAAAGATTTTCATATTTTTGTACTTTAGGTGTGATGTATGTGTTTTTTTTAATGTAGAAAAAATTATCTAGATACAGCCCTGTAGCTTCCATTTTTATTAAGTAGAAAAAAATGGATGAATAAAAACTCAAGTAGGTATCCAGTACTGGGATTTACCGCTTGTCCTATTTAAGGAAATCATAGCTTTACTGTGCACATGTCTTAGCTCTTGTTGCTTATTTGACTGAGAAAAGTTTCATATAACATATATAATATTGTAGAATAAGAAAGTGTAATGAAAGAGTACTGAACTTGGTGTCACAGGACCTGAGTTCAAAACCCAATTCTCCTGCTGTGTAATGTTGGGCAAATCACTTTATCTCCCTAGTCTTTAGTTTCCTTATCTTTAAAATGAAGCTGTTGCATTATATGGGTTCTTAGTCCTTTCTGACTCTAAATATGAGATCCTCTAGTGAGATATTTGGATCATTTACTCATAGATTCAGTGACTAAAAGCCCAAGAACATGGTATTAATGAGCTTTTTTATGTTAAGTCCTAACAAAATACTCTGTATGCAGTAGGACAAAACTGGAGGAGACAATCTAAGATGATCCGAGGGGTGGAATAAAAGTGGTAGGACTTTTCATCTTGGAAATAATAAAAGTGAGAGGGTTGAGGTTTGTAGTATATAAAGATTTTTTCTCTTAGAAAAAATTTTATTCTAGGGAGAGGCAATATGGTGTAGTGGACAGAAAAGTGACTTTGAGTTTCGGAAGACTTGAGATCAATGTTATCTTTGAAACACATTGCCTCTGTGATCCCAGGGAAATCATGTAACTTCTCAGTATTCCAGGAAACTCTCTTAAAATGATTTTCTTTTTTTTAACCCTTACCCTCTGTCTTAAAATCAACACTAAGTATTGATTCCAAGGCAGAAGAGTGGTAGGGGCATACAATTGGGATTAAGTGACTTGCCCAGCTAAGAAGAGTCTGAGGTCAGATTTGAACCTAAGATCTCCCATCTCTTGGCTTGACTTTCAATTCACTGAGCCACCTACCTGCCTTAGAGTTCCCACTATCCAATGGTAGAGAGTATCTGCTCAAGAGTTCCCTATGTTAGTGAAATTGCTAGTCCATTTCCTATCCATGCTAATTTTGTGCCAGGCATCTTTTAAGGTTCTAGAACAGTGATTCCCAAAGTGGGCGCTACCACCCCCTGGTGGGTGCTGCAGCGATCCAGGGAGGTGGTGATGGCCACAGGTGCATTTATCTTTCCTATTAATTGCTGTTAAAATTTAAAATAATTTCCAGGGGGCTAAGTAATATTTTTTCTGAAAAGGGGGCAGTAGGCCAAAAAAGTTTGGGAACCACTGTTCTAGAGAGTCAGAGAAAAAAATGAAACAGAAATACTTCTAGAGTCAAAAGGGACCTCAGAGGCCATATAGTCCAATGCTCTTGTTTTTAAAATGTGGAAATTGAGACCTATGAAGATTAAATGATTTTCTGAAAATCATATAAGTTGTAAGCATTAGTGATTTGATTGAAAACCAAGGCTTTCTATCATATATTAATTGTTTTTCCTCCCTATACCACATCATCTCCCAATAAGAAGCATGGATAAGATAAACACAATTTGGTCTCTAAATCCCAGAATACCACAACTAAGAATGTCCCTTGAAGTTTGAAAGGGATAAGTTTATGACACATCAAAGGAGTTTCTACTTTACAATATGGTTCAAATAGGATGGAGAGTCAAGTGATGGAATATTTTACCTCATTTTACCACATCAAAGACTCTAGAGTAGCTCAGCTATGAAAGTGGTAAAAGAGCAGTTGAAGGCAATAGTCCTGAGGCTTTGAACCAACTCTCATCCTTCAGGAATGCCTAAGGGCAGCATATCAAAATAGAGAGAACTTCTAGACTAATGTTAGGAAGGCTGACCTTTCATTTGCTATCTTAGAGGTGATTTCTTGAGATATAACTGATGGTGAGAGGAATGTAGTTTCCTATGAGTGTTGCTCCTAAATTATTTCACTTTTTTGTCTCTGTGCTTGGGAGCTAGTTTGATGCTCTGGATAGAGGAGAGGACCAGGAATAAGGAAGACAAGTTCAAATCTCACCTCAGATATGTACTGAGCAAGTCACATAACCTCTTCCTGCCTCAATTTTCTCAAATGTAAAATGGAAATAAAAAATAGCACCTATCTCTCTGGGTCATTGGGATAATATATTTTTTAGTTTTTGTTATTAATTCATTTTTTAGTCATGTCTGACTCTTCATGATCTCATTTGGAGTTTCTTGGCCAAAGATATTACAGTGGTTTGCCATATCCTTCTCCAGTCCATTTTATAGATGAGGAAACTGAGGAAAACAGGGTTAAGTCACTTGTTCAAGGTTATACAACTATTATATGTCTGATGTTGAATTTGAACTCAGGAAGATGAGTCTTCCTGACTCCAGACCTGAAACTCTATCCACTGTACCCCCTAGCTACCTAATTTCAGTACTTAATCTTAAAAAATATTTTTAATCTTGATTTAGACAAAATTTCTTTTAGGTGATATTAGTACATGAATTCATTGGAGCAAACCATTTGCTTTAACAAGATGTCATTTCTTTAACTGTTCAAACTTGTTCAATAGATGATGTATGACTTAAGAATCCTTTCACCTCTGTTTCCTGACTTCTTCTTTCCTCTTTCTATATCTCATAGTTAGGATATTGCCAAGGACTTCCTATTAAGATACTAATCCAGTGGTTCCCAAACTTTTTTGGCCTACTTCCCCCTTTCCAGAAAAAATATTACTTAGCACCCCCTATCACATACTATCACCGCCCCCTTCCAGTTATTTACTGCCCCCAAATGTACCTGTGGCCATCACCACCCCCCTGGATCACTGCAGTACCCACCAGGGGGCAGTGGCGCCCACTTTGGGAATCATTGTACTAATCCCTCCTCTTAATTGAGACCTTTTCCTCTTCTCTTCCAATCAAATCCTGCCTGTCCATTGCTCCACCATCTCTCCACATATTCATGCTGGCTAAATCAGCATAATGTGGAAATACTTGTAAATGTTCTGATTTTATACCACCACATCCACTTCTAAGAAACATTTACATATCAGAAAGAGCTCTCTATACCAACAATAGTTCTAATGGTGGGAACTTTATTTGCTGTGGTAGATAAATGGTTAGGGGCAGTATAGTAGACCATGCAGGCAGGAGGGGTTTAGAGAGAGATGTCCTTGAACTTCTTAAAAATAAGAGGCCTTGTGCATATAAGTCTGGCCTAGAATCTATTATTGGATTACTGTGTGGCATAGCATGCAGAAAGGTTCTAAATAGTATTTGGGTGCTTTATTCCACATGGTCTTATTCTTCATCCTGTTCCCAAAGAGCCTAGGGAAGATGAGCTCTGTCAACTTTCTAGTCTTAGTCAACCCTAGAGATTGGGAATAAACCTTTGTGACAATGAGTAAATTAATTGGACTTATTTGTTTAACGTTTTGCCATCCTTGGAGAGAATCTAATGGGAAAGGATATTCTCTTACACTTGAAAGATATAGGTGACCTATCCAAATTCTATTTCTCATAATGTGTAGGACTGAGAAAATCTCACTCATTAGGGTAAATTGTTTAGACTGAATTTCTTAGAAGGATATATGTAAGCCAAGTGTATGATCACATCACTGGGTTATCAGAGAGAAAGCTTCAAGAAGTAGAACTACAGTACAAACCAAGTGCATACCCTCGCTTGTAATTTAAGTGACTTTCCTCTCCTACTATGTGGAGTAGTTGGAAGGATCAATGGAAAATTAGATCATAGCTCTCCTGGAGGTATAAGAGGTTTTCACCCCTTTGTGTATAGGTGCCAAGAATCTTTACCTATTTCATTTTCTTCCCTGTTATTTGAATTGCTTCATATTTTAAATAAAAGTTTTTTTCTTGATGGAATTGTGTCTCTGATATTCCTAGCAATAGAGAGAGAGAGAGGCATTCACCCTGGGGAGTTTAGGCCAAGGTTTGAAAAGTTATCACCCCAAAACAGCAGGCTGAGCTTAGCTATATCTAAGAGGGGTACTACAAAGAGAGTAAGGACGTCTTCAGTATACTGAGTGAAATGAGAGAGGATGTGTATAGAGAGTGAAACCCTTTTTCTGGCTGATTGCCATACTACTTAGCTTTTACTTAAGAAAGACATAGACACAAAGGGAAAATGCAAACACTAAAAATAACAGTTATGGAATTGAGAATTGAAGAATGGGGGATTGGTAGTGATTATGAAAAGAAGACAGAATATCCACAAAGACTCTGAATGCTACACTTGCTAAAATAGTACCTCATTAGCCTAAGCTGGGAATACTGAAAATGGCAAATTGTGGGATTTCACGGCCAGCTGCATTTCTTTGGGAGAAGAAATGTAACTTGAATATTCTTATTTCAAAAGCAAATATAAACTTTGCTACTCTTTTCATGAATAAGATATCCTTTGACTGAGAGTGATGCTGTCATTAAAGACAAGAAGGGTCAGAACAAGTATAGCAAGAGAAATTATTGTCTTGTGTTGCACAGATAAGTAAATGAGATCACAAGAAATCAGAGCAAGGGCTTCTGACAAGATAGATGGAGAGGCTATAGTGACCCCTAAATAGTGCAATGGGAAGAATACTGTATTTGAAGTCCAAAGATCCAGGTACAAATCCCAGATCTATCACTTGCTACTATGGTGACTTTAGGGAAGTCATTCAGCTTCTTTGTGCTTTAACTTCCTCATTTATAAAAATAAATAATAATAAAATTATAAAATAAAATAAATAAAAGTCAAATTGAATTCTGTGAAATTATCATGGGGAAACTTGGCAATAAAGAAGAGATAGGAGAGGTATATCCCTCATTTCTTTGCAAATTGAGGAAATATAGGTATGAACATCAGACTTTTTTTACATGTTAGCTGATTTCAATAAACTGTTCTCCAACATTTTATTCTTTGTTATATGGAAGGATTCTCGGGGAATATAATTCTCCTTCTTCTCCTCCTTATCCACTTCCTCTTCTCCCCAATCCTCTTCCTCTTTCTTCTCTTTTTGTCTAGACCATGTTTCATTGTGTGTCCTCTAATCTAGATTGAACTGGGAAATTCTTTCTGCTCACTTTGATCCTTTGGCTCTGAGATATACAGCAAATGGCCAAGAAAACTTTAACAATAATATCTCACATTTTTATTGTGCCTTACAATTTATTAAATATTTCCATGTTATTTCATTTGATCTTCACAATGACCCTGTGAAGTAGGTGCTATTATTACCCCATTTTACAGATGGTAAAACTGAGACTTGGAGAGTCCAAAGTCACACAGCTGTTAGGTGTCTGAGTTTGATTCAAATCTAGGTCTTCCTGACTTCAAGACCAATGCTCTGTCCACTATGAAAACTGTCTTTCATAGGGAGGCAAGGAACATAGAGAGGTCAGCATCAATTATTTGGACAGGTTCTAGTCTCTAGCAATTCTACTGAAAGATTTTTGTCTTAGTATGGAACTCTATTGAATTTCCTATTTATTGATCTCCAGTAGTATTTGGTTGTAGGATTATAGATGCAGAGTTTAGAATGTATCTAGTTCATCCCCCTCATTTTATAGATTAGGATATTGAGGCCCAGAGAAGTCAAGTGACTTTACTGAAGGACATAAAGATAGCAAGTGACTGCCAAGATAGCCTTAGAGCCTTATAATATGGGGCTAGAATAAGACAAAGTTGGGTAGAATTTTAGAGTTGGAAGGGACTTTACACAGATGGTCTTGTTTAATCCCTTCATTTTATAGATGTGGAAACTGAGATCCAGAGAAGGCAAATGATTAACCCATGGTACATAGGGTGATAGAGAGTCATAGATCTAGTGTTGGAAGGAAACATTCAGGCATCTAATCTATTCCCTTTCCCCACCATGCCCTTTACACATGAGGAAACTGAGGCCAATGGAATTTACTTAAGTTGCCCCAAATCACAAAGAAAGGATTTGAATCCTGAGATTCTAACTCTAAATTTAGTGTTCTTTCCTCCACACTCTCTAAAAGCCTCAGTTATAAGATTGGATATTTGTTTTCAGTCCATTTTTTGTCTTAAAAAACTACTATCATCACCAGACTCCCACAAACCCTCCTAATGAGGGCAGAAATCCTTTATACAAAGAAGACTGGATTTCCAGTGAAATTGATAGAATAGCATTGCCTGTGAAGAAGCTCCTGGAATATTATAGTATATGCCATTCCACTAGGTTATCCAGAGCAGAAGACATAAATGCCTTTGGATCAGTTGCCTAGACATTTGGGAATTAGGTAATCTCTAGCTAGCCTCTATTTTAAATTTGGCCCACGAAATCCAATTTCATTTTCCTGGAATACTGGGAGTAGGATTGCCTTCTTCCAAGCCAGATTTCCTCTTGTATAATTGCAGCCTGTGCACTTAAATTCCCTTTGCTGCTGCTTTTGGACAAGGGAGAAGTGTATTGGTCTTCTATAACTGACAGTCAAGTTATTTGATCATACTACCTTTTTGCCTTCTTGTCTGTGTCATCCTCCTCATGGCTGCCAAAATCCAAGGAGAAGGAAAGCTTATAACTTTCTGGGGATGAAAGGTCTCTAGTAAATTCAGTATGTAGAGCTATTCAGGGTCGGCAAAGTTAAGGCAAAGTAATTAGTCTCAAATGAAGTCCCAATAACAAACTTAGAGGTGAATTGCCGCATGGCAGGCCAAAAGCCCATCTTATCCAAGAAAGCAAGATAAATCATAAGGCAAACTGCATGCTTGTACCTCCTGTGTTTTCCAGTATTAGGCTAGCCTATGATGATAGGTGGCTAATAAATCTTTCAACATTATTCTCCTTATTCCAGATATGCTTGGACTGGGGTTTGCCTTTGCCAAGGTATTTTAGTAAGAAAAAAAAACACATGGCGCATTCCAGGGGAAATATGTGTCATGCTCTGGGGATCCCTTCCCCCCTTTGGTAGTCAGCTGTTGAAAAAGTCCCCCCTCAGATTTTTAGCTATACATTTTTACCATATAGTCTATGAGATCTTCTGTTTTACAACAAATAGTTTCTTCTCTCAGTTTGTGGACTGGGAGGAAGTAGCTTAGCAAGTTCTCATCTCCTATAATACTTGTCCTCTGAGAGTCAGCAAGCCCACCATTCTTTTTGTGCTGTTTGTCTATCAGGTTAGAACTTTTCTTATATGTGTTTGTGGGGGTAAATAGCATTGGTAAATATAGAAAAAATTGGAGGTGTTTGGAGGTATAGGAGCTTTGAATTGGCACCGTAAGGTACTGGACAGTTTTCTAGACAGAGGGAATGCTGTCTTGCATTGGAGGATCTTGGAGTCTCCAAAAAGGTTAGTTAGTTATGGCAGGGTCTCATTGTTATTTGAGTATTTATTCAGTGTCTCCTATATACTTGGCACTGTGCTAGGAACCATGAAAGATTAAAGTTTAAAACATGGACTTTATCCCCAAGGAATTTTTTCTATGTAGTTAAACACTCTCTGATCCTAGGACATAGTGGAATTTTTGGAGGATTGGAGAGGAATAAATAAAGAAAATAATACAGAGGATAGAGATGTAGCATGTTGTACTAGATAGAGAGACCTCTTTGATTTGTCTCTAATGCATATTGGCCTTGTGACTTAGGACAATCCACTAAACCTCTAAGTGCCCCTAAAACAACTCTCTAAGGCACTGAGGAGATGATGCTCTGCATTGCTAGATGAAATTTCTCTCTGTAAGTTTCTGAAACTGAGATCACAAGGCTTAGGATCATAAATTTAGAGCTGGAAATTACATCTAATCCCACTCTTTCATTTTACACAGGAAGAAATTGAGGCACCAAGAAGTTTATTTACTTATTTGAAGCCATATAAATTGAAGGTGGGAAAGATAGGATTTGAACCAAGGTTCTTTAACTCCAAGTCTAGTGTTCTTTCCTCTGAACCTTGCTCCCAATCTGGTCAAAATGAACACACATTCACATACTAGTTGAGAGATCTAGATTCTAGTTCCAGTTCATTTGTGAATTAACAGTGTGACTGTATATGCATTTCCAATCTCCTCATTTTTAAGGTAGCATATTAGATTATCTCTACTGTCCCTCAAGCTCTAGGAAATGGATCTTAAAGTCTCTTGCCAAGTTGAATCTCAGAGGTGCTTTGCAACTTTTTTTTCCTTTTTTTATATTCCCCTCCAATTACTTGTAAAAACAATTTTTAACATTTAAAAATTTTTTTGAGTTCCAAATTCTCTCCCTCTTTCCCTCTTCTCTCTCCTCCTTAAGGTGATAAGCAATCTGATGCAGATTTTATGTTTGCAGTTTTTTCCAAGGCTCTGGTTATATTATATACATTTCCAATTCTATAAGTTCATTGTTATTAGTGTTGTTTTGTTTTGGAAAGGAGTTTATTGCTTGGACCCTTCCATTGCTTGTTGGTAGAGTTGATTCTTTAGTAATGTCTGCTGCTGGTAGAATTTAGCTCTGGTTGATTGACCTAATGACTATTGTGAATATTGTACATGATATTGTGGATATTGTACATGAGATAGAAATAAGAGTAACTGTTGAACTCCATTCAAGTTGGCCCAGTAAGATGAGTGGCTACTTATAAAGTGTTGTTCCTATTGTGACCAAAAAGTAGCCTTATTTATAGACCCAGGAAACATGAATAACCAAAATTGTAAAGATAAACATTTAAGAAATCAGCTGTGGTTAAGTAAAAGAAATGCTGATTTTGGCTTCTGAAGACCTTTGTTCAAATCATGACACCTCCCATTTAAGAGCTGTGTGACTTTGAGCAAGTTTCTTGACCTCTCTGAGTTTATTCTCTCATCTGGAAAATGATGATAATAATTATGCTTCACTGCCTCATAAGGTTATTGGAAAGAAAGCACTTTGTAAACCTTAGGGTGCTATATATAATACATAAATGAAGTTATTATTATTAAAAATAGATTTGGTATGAATTAAACCCATAGGCAGGTAATGAAAAAAAGGCACAGTGGGAATGCAGGGAAGATTTTGTAGTCCTTATTTCTTGGGAGATATTTCCAGCTAATAATTTTAATTGATATTTTCCTGCAGCTGTGATTTTTTTTCTACTGTCAGAAACCTCTACAGCTGATTTGTCTCATTTATTTTTACCTTTGCCAGTCTGCTTTATCTTTGCATAGATTATCTCCCCAGTTCCATTTTAATTCCAGTCTCCCATGGCCTGCTGCTAAAGTAAAACATTGGGGGCCCATTGGGACTCCATAGCCATTTGCTGCAAAAATATATTCTAGTGAAAACCTTTAAATCATAGTGCTTAAAACCTCATGGATAATCAGATGAAATGATAAAATGGACCCCTATGGGAAAACATGCTTCAAATTGTAAAATACTTCTTTCAGATATCTTGGGAAGAAAGGGAACAGTTTTTGAGCTACCACTAGCAGTGTGACATTTTACAGATGTAAGAAATTTACCTATCATCTACCTACCTCTCTATATTCTAGAAAATTTCATCAATAGCACAACTCTCTTAGTTACTGGGTCAACTTCTTAAAACTTTGGTTCCCTTTGCTAAGTATGTCCCCTGTCCAAGGTACTTACCCCAAGTAGAAGCCTCTTCCTCTAGGAGTTTGCCTGAAGAGAAGGGAGACAGGATGATAGATCTAAGTCTAGAATGAGTCTCTGATGAAGGCCACCTTGTCCACATTTTTCATTTACAGGTGAGGAAACTGAGACCCGGATAAGATGTGAGGCTTGACAATTACATAGGACTCAGTGTCAGAAGAGAGACTTGAACCCAACTCTGACTTTAGAACCGTTGCTCTTTCCACTATAGCATGGTTTCTCTGATATGCTCTTGTTTACAAAGATAATTTGAGCTTGTTACTCAGTCTGATATTTTATTAACAATAATAACACAATTCACATTATTTATGAATTATCACACAATCTTCATAACCTGAGAAGGCAAATATGGTCCTGTATTGTTTTGCTCATTTCAGTGGATGCATATATTAAAAGCTCTGAGAGATTGGATGATTTTGTTTGCTAACACACAGGCAAGCCTGTACTCAAACAATAAATGCTGATATTTCTGCAGTTATCCGTGGCATCATTCAGCATCAGCCTTGGAGTTAGAAAGATCTGAGTCCAGGCTATATTTCTAGCATATTCTAGCTATGTGACCATGAACAAATCACTTAAACTCTTCATGTCCCAAGCACTTCTCTACATTCTGTAAGATATAGAGAAGTTGCCAATATGTAGCATCAATGGAGGGGAGCTGCCTGTGATAAAATTATAACTCAGGATTTTTAAAAAATGCGGGTAAAGCTAGAACTGTCTTACTTTGTCTTAATCTGCACAGCTGAAATAAAAGATGGATATTTGAGCATTATTATTCCTTTTTTATAGAGGAAAAAACCTGAGACTTTAAGAGTTTAAGTAAGTGACTTGGTAATGGTCACACAACTGGGGAGAAAAATCTAAATTCAGAGCTCCTTACAGTAGAACCATCTTCCTTCTTTCTTTTTTTCTTTTTTCTTTAGATTACAAACTTCTTAGAGGCAACTTTCCCCCTGGTAATTTGGAAAACTCAGCATTTTTAAAAATCACTTGATGCAGCCCTATACCCAGGGGGAACTTAGTAAAGTAGCAGAATGCTCCCTTGGAAAGAGAGCAAACAAGGCTCTCTTTTCTGCTCTGCTATTAACAAATTCTGTGGATGTAGAGAAGTCATCATCTCTCTGCTTCTTTTCTCATTTGTCTTGCTTTATCTATGTCCAGGGGCTGTTGTATCAAAGGATAACCAAGACAAGAAGTGGGAAACTGCTTTGTGATAGCAAATGTTAATAAAGATAAGAGATTAAATGACTTGCTTAAGGTCATACAACTAGTTAGTGTCTTAACCAATTCTAATAGACTTTATAGTACATTGTTTACTTTTCATTTTCATACATTTTCTTCTGGTTCTCTGTAGCTTGTAGTGCTGATCTAAATATGGCGTCCACCTTCTAAAGTACATATTCAGAACTTGATTTGCCTATATTTTAAAATGGTTATTTGTTTCTATTTTCCAATTGTAGTTCATGTAGTTGAGAAAAAACTGATACAATGAATGGAGCCTCAGAGTTAAGAGGGAGTTCATGTACAACTTCTTTCATATTCTGGTCGTGTGACCCTGGTCACTTAATCAATCTGATTCTTAGGCAATTTTCCAAGGTTATATGTTGCTGAGAATAGACCGACCTACTCTGGAAGAAGGGATTTTCTCAACCTAGAATTCATGATACTGGTGAAATCACAGGTATAATGTCATCCCTAGCAGTTGATCAAAAGTATATTTACTACAGTTTGGCCAATGGGCCAACCAATGTGCTTAGCCAGAGGATACAGAGGTAAATGTAAATGAGAATCTGTTCTCTGAAGTTTTCATTCTATAGAGGGAGACAATAGATGCCTATACAAATGCATGCAAAATAAATATTAGGTAATTTAGCCAGAAGTAGGGAGAGGATCTAGAAGCTAACAGCATCAAGAAAGGCCTCCTATAATGACCGGCAGCTTGAACTAAACCATAAAGAAAACCAGTGTTTCCAAGAGACAGAGATAAGAAGGGAGTACATACCAAAGAGAGGAGAGAGTATGGGCACTCATGGAGACAGGAAAAGGAAGTTGTATATAGGAATCAGCAAGATAGCTAATTTTGCTCAAAAGTATGCAAAGCAATTTATAATAAGTTATTTATATTTATACGTTTAAATATCATTCCAAGACACCATCATAAATACTTTTCTGCATGCTTATTGCTATCAGGTGTCAGTGATCCAGACCTCTGAAATGTATCCATTCTTATGGAAAAGGGGGGGATGTTAGAAGTTTCAGACTCAAAGTTATGCATAGAAAAAAAGGAAGGGGGCTTTATAGCTTCCCCAAAATGTTAATTACCCTCTAGCATCAATCTGTTCTCCTTGGTCTAGTAATTGATAAGATAGCTAGGAAACACCCTCCTGCATGTACCAAGTTAGGTCATGGAGCAGGTTTTAAGTTTACTAGTAGACAAGAGAAGATAGATACAAGACCAGAGAATGAATGCGAGTACAAGAAAGACAATGTGGAGTAGTGAACAGTGTTGGCCTTTGAGTCTCAAAGATATGAATTTGAAACCTGCTTTAGATATATGTATGATGCTAGACAAATTCTTTAAACTCTTGGGACCTCATTTTTCTCATCCATAAAATGAAGGTTTGAACTTAAGTATTCTTTTATTTTTTTCAAAACTCTTACCTTCTGTCCTAGAATCAATACTATGTATTGGTTCCAAGGCAGAAGAACAGTAAAGGCTAGGCAATGGGGGTTAAGTGACTTGCCCAGGGTCACACAGCTGGGAAGTGTCTGAGGCCATATTTGAACCCAGGACCTCTCTTTCTAAGCCTGGCTCTAAACCCACTGAACCACTCAGCTGCCTCCAGGACTTGAGGATTCTTGAAGCTCCTTCCAACTTTAGATCTTTGCTCTTATAAGGGAGAGTATATGAACTGAGAGTTACGTGTTTGTGGAAGATGAGAAAATGTGAATCAAGATGAAAGGTTTCTGCATATCACTGGGTACAAATCTTGGCAATTTGTAGATCATTCAGGTGTGAGACACTGAGGACTATATTTACCTCTAGAGTGAAATTTAATGTAGAGAACATGGAAAGATGGAGGATTAGTGTGGCTAGAAGAGTCTGCGCTGCCAGCTTGTATGAGGATCCAGTGAGTATGTCCTGAGATCTAGTGCCCTTATGAATCAATGACGGTGTTGTGGGGATAGTGATGAAAGAGCCAATCTGATCATTTTGTCTCAATGGACTTTT
Source organism: Gracilinanus agilis (assembly GCF_016433145.1). Taxonomy (NCBI): domain Eukaryota; kingdom Metazoa; phylum Chordata; class Mammalia; order Didelphimorphia; family Didelphidae; genus Gracilinanus; species Gracilinanus agilis. The sequence goes on from NC_058131.1 coordinate 578,040,164, forward strand.
AAGATCCTTCAGTATTTGTGAATTATAAGGGTTGATGTATGAATTGATCCAGCACAGACTGTAAAAGAAATCACAATGTAATGATGAATGATGCTATAGTAATTTCAACTAAGGAATCATTTATTGAGTTGCATCAGTCCTGACATGTGAGTGCTTCATGTGGCCATGAAGTTGTATCTAGGATAATTCCAGCCATATTTGTTTTTATTCCTCTACCATCTTTTTTGCCAACTGCCTTGTTGCTGTATGTAACTGAACCCTTCCCTCTCCCCAATTCTCTGCCCTTAATCAAATCAAACCTGCCCTTGCTACTGGAAAACAAATGTCAATCCATTCACCCAGGACTCTACTTACCACCTTGTAACTTTCCAAGCCAAAGTATACCTCCCTGTCCACTTCGCTCCCTTACGTATTGTCTTTCTTATTAGAATGCAAACTCTGTAAGACCAGATTGTGTTTCTGCTTTAGAATTGTTAACCCTTCCACTTAATAAGTACTTGGCACATATTAAGTATTTTATATATATATATATATATATATATATACATATATATATACATACATGTACATTTTTATTTGTTAATTACTTACTTTTCTTGATTTGTAGCCCAATAGGCTGAGAAGCAATTACCAAATTGATTTATAAGTATAATTTGTCTATAAGGCTAGATTGTAAGCTTGTGAAGGACAGAGGATTATTCTCTGTATGATTTACACCATAAAAAGCAATGTTGAGTATGTCTTAGTTACAAATATAAGTATATGTTTTATTAAATTGAATCTTATATACTTCTCTTGTGTTGGTGATCCAATCTGCATATACACCATCATTTCCCAGTATCAGTCACCATGCCTGAGGTTAGAGACTGTGTTTTATTTCATTGCAATGGTTTGTGTGTGGTGTAAAAGGAGCTAGACTAGGAAAAGTTTCCAGATGAAAGTANTATAAATTGTTATAATTATAAAGGTAGATACCCACAAGAATTAAAGAAAAGAGGATAAAAGACAATACTCAATTAATGAAGAGTAAAATAATGGAAATTTGTAATGAATAGAACCACCTGAAAGACTTGTGCTTTCAAAGTCTTAGAATCTTAAGGAGAGTACAGGAAGTCTGAAGCTTGCCTTAAAAAAATGTCTTGACATTGAGAAATTGGCTTTGAGGCTTAAATATTAGGAGTTGGGGAACAAGATGTCATCAAAATGGAAAAATAAAAACATTTGAATATAGTAAGCATCTCTATTGCATTTGAAGTATTGAATAGATAAGCTTTCCACTATGTTGATAATACACAACAGTTAATTCTTAGACTTCCAAGGAATTATAAATTAGCTAGGTTCCTCTGTAGATTACTGTTAATAAAGGAAACAAGTGCAAAACTAGTATTTGGATCAATGTGTAAATGCTGTAAGCAAAGATATCCTTCCTGGTTAGCCTTAAATCAATCCAAGTAATAAAACTACTGTGATCTGTGCTAAAAGGGTCGGTCACCAATAAGTTCTTGCTATTTCTCCTTTTAGCCCCAGTGTCCACTTTCCTTTTATCCAATGCTACTTGGATTGTAGGTGAATTATAATAGCTTTCTTTCATGAGGATATTTGCATTTAAAAAAGAGAATGCCTACAGGCGATAATGCATCAATGGAATGCAAAGAAGCTCTTTGGATGAGTTTTCAGGCATTATGACAGGAAAGTAAAGGAGATATTTATGCACTGGTTTGGGGACCTCTTTGGTATTATACCAAATCATACCACATAACCCTCCCCAACATAAACTTTCTTTTTACAAATTCAAATGTTTTGATAGGTAGAAATCTTTCTGGATGACTTACGAAGCTTATTTTCCTTTGTCTGAAAGTTTCAGACAGGCAGCATTTGATTGAACATCTTCTGGGCATAAGATCTCCCTGGTGTATTCCTGGTTGACAGTGGGGTTGATTGCTTGACAATTTCAAATACTGACTAACTTAGGGATTGTTGTACGTAGAATGATAGACTTAGAGATGGAAGGGATCACGAAGACAATATATCCTATCACTTTCCTCATTTTACAGAATTGGAAAGTGAGGCCCAAGTAGGTTTAGTAACAGCCCAAAATTAGTCCCCTAGTTTTATACTGCTTTAATGACCTTTCAGAAATTTGAGTGTTCTGTCATCAATATTTACTAAATATTTATTGGTACTTCTAGTATTTGTTTTTTAACTAATTTATTATGATATTAGTTTCCAAAAATTTGATCCATTCAAGAAGTGTATATCTTTTGTTCCTATTTTTGGTTGAATATAATTACATTTGCACTATTATTTACAAAGATTATGCTTAATGTTTCTGCTTTTCACTTATTTATGAGTTTTCATACCTTATCATGTAACCAGTTTTTATAAAGGTACTGTGTTCTGCTGAAAAATAAGTGCAATCATTTACCATGCCATTCAGTAATTTGGATAGGTCTGTTAAATAAAATTTTTCATTATTCTACTTAGGTGTAGAATATTTTCTTAAAATATTAGTTATTTAAAAGTATTATCTTACCATCACAGACTTTTTGTGTTTGTTAGCTATTCCTTTAAGGAGATATTAAGAACTTTTTGTGTATTCATTTTACTTTTATTTTGTTTTATTGTCTTTAGAATCTTTAGGTATAATGTAGTTTCTTTGTCTCTGATCTTTTTTTAAAAAACAGTTGTCTTATTAAAATTATTTTGGATTCACATGAAAAATTGAAGTTTATGCTAGGACTTTATCTTAACTCTGTAGGTGTCCATGTGTGTGTTTTATGTGTTTCTTATATGCAACAAATTATTTAATTCTATTTTCTAATCCGTTTTGTCAGTTCTATTATGGTTGAATTTAATCATTGAACAACTATGGTTATCTTTGTTGTTTAATCCATCCTGAAATATTTTTTATATCACTTTAAGAAAATTAACAGGACATTATATAATTTATTTTGATTAATGACCGTATTTCTTAATTTTTGTATTTTATTGTTGTCTCTCTCTCTCTCCCCTCTCTGTCTCTCTGTCTCTCTCTGTCTAACACTACCCCTTTGGCAATCACAAATAAGAGTGACTTAGGAGTGTTACTTCCATTCTCTCCCAGCCTAAACACACATGCACATATATGCTGGCATGTGCCTATGCTTAAATATGTATGTTTATGTGTTTTACATGTACATGTTTTGTATTTTCAATTTTTTATCTTAAACTTAATAAACACCAAATAAGATAAGCATTTCCATAGACATTAAAGAAACAGAAAAAGAGAATTTTATATGAAGCTGTACATCTCTTCTATGTTCATCTTTTCTTTTTAAATATTCAAATGAATTCATATATGATGCAGTAAAGCTATCCTGCTTATTGTAAGAACTGGGGATGGAGGAAAACAAATTGCATACAAGGACATCATTCTGCAACTTCTAAAAGCAGTAAAACCACCCAAAGAAGTAGCAGTCATGCACTGCCAGGGCCACACTCTTGGGGAAGATAGCACATCATTAGGGAACCATAGGGTGGACATAACAGCAAAGTATTGAGCTAGATTTGGCCCTATCCATGTTCCGGATTTCACCCTTGTGGAAGAGGACAATTTAAAACAAGCCTATAGCCCAAGGGATGTTCAGGGCTGGAAGAAAAATCTAGGGGCCAAACTAATGAATGGCATATGGTACTTTGAGCGAGGCAAACCCATCTTTCCAAAAGCTCTATACTACACAGTGTGCAATGCCATTAATGAAAAATGGCATTATGGCACCCAGGCATTAATCAATTCTGTACGACATTTCTGGTTAGCACCTGGAATTTCCTCCTATGCCATACAAGTTTGCAAAAAATGCAAGATCTGTTTGCAGTTCAATCAAGGAGTTTGTAGGAAAAAAGGTCTTGGAGGCCAACCTTTGGCATACACTCCACTTGAATGCTTGCAAATAGACTATATATGCATGCCAAAAGATAAAGGACTTAAATATGCACTTGTCATAATTGACTGGTTGACAATGTGGCCAGAGGTTTTCCCTGCCAAAAAGAACAATGCAGCATTTGTGATAAAATCCCTACCAAAAGAAATCATTCCTAGATTTGGCATACCCAATAGTATCAACTCAGACAGAGGGAGTCATTTTATTCATACAGTACTCAGAGAAGTCTACAAGAATCTAGGAATAAAAGGGAATTATCACGCCATTTATCACCCGGAAAGTGCTGGGCAGGTAGAAAGATTCAACAGAGAAATAAAAATACTTATTGGCAAAGTCTGTACAGAAACTCATCTAAAGTGGACAAATGCTTTGCCAATAATGTTATGGCATCTGAGTAGCAAACATAGCAGGGACTTACATCTTTCCCCATTTGAAATGCTATATGGCCAACCTGTTTGGCAAGGAAGAGCTCACAAAACCCTATATGCTGGGTGCAGATTGTGAACTGCATAAATATATCCAGACCCTGCAACAAACACTCACAGAACTCCATGAACTTGGTTTGATTCAACAGAGAGTTCCCCTTGATTATGCTTTGCATAATTTAAAACCAGGAGACAAAGTGTACATAAGAAACTTCACAAGAAAATCAGTAACAGACCCCAAATGGTTAGGACCCTATTAAATTTTGCTCACTATCCCTACAAGTATAAAAGTAGAAGGAAAAGATTCATGATTCCACGTGACCCACATGAAACCTGAAAAGAAACATACAAATACAGAACACCCAGAAACAGTTCAAGATGGACAAATTATAGAAAGTGCTGAGGACTGAGAATTGAATTTCAAAGACATTGCAAAACACAAAATCTTTACAAAACATCTTAAAATGCATATAACACACACACAAACAATTAATTGACATTACTGATGAAACATCACAATCTACACTGTTCCTGTATCTGGACCAGAGAGCCTGTCCCAACAACATGTGTGATGACAGACAACATGTGATGGAGAAACAGAGAAGGGAAAAAGTATCAAGAGAAGAAAAGGAAATTGAGAAAATCACGAAGAAGAAAGGTACAAGGAAAAAGGACCTGAAAAGACATTGTTAAAAAGCTTTTGAACTTTGAACTTTGCAAAAATGGAAAATTGCACAAAGAAGAAGACAGAAGGAAATGATTTACATAAGATTGGTGTGGCGATACCACAAAAACAAATTAACCTCACACTTTTAGGAAAATGCAAGCACAGTACATAGCATCAAGATACAAGAGAAATCTACAGGCAACTTGAAGAAAACTGACAACTTTGAAAACAAGAGTGAGTATTTTGCATGCACAGTACATGAAGAGAACACAAAACACAACACAAAACTGATATCTGGTCAAGACCTCATGTAAATAAGTGAGTGTCTGAAGATTGTGTAAATATAAAATGTATATATATATATATGTGTGTGTATATATATATATATATGTCTAAAATGTAAATAGTTTCAAATTCCATAAGATTTTAACCACATAAGAAGATCAAGCAATTTTCTTGTCTGGTTAACATCGATATGCAGGACTAATGCTTATACAAATGTATAATAGTGTAAATAATTTAAATTTTATATATACCTATAACAGAGGTTGTTAAAGTAGAGTAGAATTGTAAATAATAGTCCCTAACCATGTAGATACTGTAGCATACTAACAATTTAGCAGATAATTAGAACACTAAACATAGGGAAAGTGCCAAAAGGGCTAGGGAAGTGCAAAATTTTTAGCAAGCTAGTGCAGGGAAAGCATAAGAATAAAATATATGTGTTGATTGATAGATAACTAAGAATACTAACATACTAAAATAGATTCTCAATATAAAAACTAACACTGCATTTAAAACATAGGTAGTTTAAACATAATTTGATAACAGCTAAGAATAATAAGATAATTATATTGCATTTATCCTATGTTTATCTCCTCAATTTCCTTTTTTTCTTGTTTTTCTTTTGTTATGGCTAGTATTTCTAACACTGTTAAAATATTAGTGTCATAGTAAACATCTTTAATTTCCTCTAGATTTTATTCAAAAGTTCTCTAGCCTTTCTCCAATATCATCATTGGTGCCTGGCTTTGGCAAATACTTATTACAACATTAAGAAAATCTCTATTTATTCTGTATTTTCAATGTTTTTAATCCTAATATGTGTTGGGTTTTTTCAAGAGTTTTTAGTAGCTATTGATCCAATGGTGGTTTTAAAAATTATTTTTTGATTTTAATATGGTCTTCTGCATATAGTTTTTCTTATGTTGAAGTCACCCCAGTATAAAATCCAATGTGGTAATAATATATTTTCTATTTAATATGTGATCATAGCTTTATTTTTGATATTTTATTTGATATAGTATTGTTATTCATTAATGATAATCATCTAGCTTTCTTTCTCCATTTTTTCCCTGATTAATGTGGCAATGCTACATTTTAAAATAGAACTTAGAATGATCTTTTCTGGTTTTTTGCATACAATGTGAAATATCAGAATTACTTGTTCTTTGAATGCTTAAAACAGTCTACTTATAAATCCATCTGGCCTTGTGAAATTATTTTTTGGGAGAAGTTCATTTATAACCTAATCAGTTTCTTTTCTTCTTTAATAGTGGTTTATTTAGACAATCAATGTTCTGTTAACCTGGTGACCATATATTTTTTTAAATATTCATTTATTTTAGATAACTTATCAATATTTTCTGGTATATAACTGGGCAAAATAGTTTCCAGTAGTTTTCTTTATTTCATCTTCAGATGTGGATATTAATTTTAATATTGACTATAATTTGATTTTCTTTATTTCTTAAAAAATCAAATTAGTTATTGTCTATTTTATTTCTCTTTAAAATGCAAACAAGTTACTAATTTTATTTATCAATGCAATAAGGTTGTTGCTTTCAATTTTTATTAATCTTTTTTTAATTTTCAGAATTTCAATGTTGAGTCAGAGGTTTATATTTCTTGCTTTTCTAAATTTGTAAACATTGCAAACTCAATTTGTGCATTATATTTTCTCTCTTTTATTAATGAAGCTATTTGGAGGTATATTTTTCTCTTAACAACTGTTTTAGCTGCATCCCACAAGCTTTTAAAATAATATTTTATTTCCTCCAATTCCATGTTAAAATAATTTTAGCAATCTTTAAAAAAAATTAAGTTTTGATTTCCACAAGTTTTTAAATGACATTTCATTGCTGTCATTTCATTTTATATTTGCTATTCTTCTCTGCTTTGTTTTTCAACTCACCAGTTATTTAATATTAAAATACTTAGTCCCTAAACAATTTGTATCCTTTCCTCAAGGGCTTTCTACTAAATATAATTTTGTTCCAGTGTGGTCAGGAAACTGTGAATTTATTGTTTCTTTTTTTCTGTATTTGTTTTTGCTTACCTATACTCCAAAAGTTTGTTTCTGTAATGGTGTCACATATACTTGAGAAATAAGTCATTTCTTTTCTCTTCCTGTTAAGTAATTATGAGACAGCTTTATCTTTAACATTTGTAAACATATATTTAAGTCCTTAACTTACTTATTGCTTAATTTTTGTTAGATTTATTTAGGTCTAAAAGGGGCACATTGAATTAACCCTTTGTTATTTATTTCTTCAATGTTCAATTTAATTTTTCCTTTAAGTATTCAGCTGCTGTGCTATTCGATGCATATATGTTAAGTATTGGCATTAGATTTACTATCTATAGTGCCTTTAATCAAAATGTTGTTCCCATGAATGTCTCTTTATAGTGTGTATCTTTACTATCCCCTGTGTAAAATCATGATTGCTATCCCACTGTTTTGAGTTTAACTGAAGCATAATACATCTTATTTAACTCATTCTCTTAACTCTGAATCTTTATGTTTTAAGTGCATTTCTTGGAATCATCATAGTGTTAAATTCTCTACTGGGATCTATTCTGCTATATTCTTCAGTTTTATGGGTAGTTCTTACTCACAATTATTATTATGGTTGATGGTCATGTATTTGCATAATTTACATACAATCATGTATTTATCCTTTTGTACTTTTCCTTCTTTTTGTCTCCATCTTCTTTTTACAAAGAGGAAAAGAGAAATCATTTGCTTAAGACTAATGATTTGTCATTTTAGCAATCTCTTTCTTGCTATTTTGTCCCTCTTTTTTCTCTGACCCCTAATGAAAATGTGGTTCTTAGGAGATACTTTTATCATTCTCTCCTCCTTATTAAAATGCAAACATTTTATCTTTTAAAAATATTTTCCTACTGTTCACTTATATTTCCTTTTTTTTTACTTCCATGTTTCCATTTAAAAGTTTCTATTCAGTATGGTCTTTGTATCATGAATGCTTAGAATTTCTCTAATTCGTTTACTAAAAAACACTTTTTTTTGGTTTTGTTTTGCTGTGTAAATTTTTTTTGGTTCTAAGCTTACATATTTTTCCTTTTGGAATATTGTATTCCATTCCTGGTTAAGATGGCGGCAGAGTAAAAAGCAGCTTTTAACCTCTCCTAACCAAAACATATAGGACTCCTCAAGAAGACATAAAAACAAATCCAGAGGAATGAAGGGACTCCACAACAGGGTGCAGTGTTGAAGGTACGTGGAATTGGGACATTTCCATGCTATAAGGGGGTGAAACAGCTCTCACTAAAATGCAAGTTGAGCAACCCCTTCCCCCACCCCATAGCACCTATAGTGCCAAGGCCAGCACATAAGAGCTAGAGAAAGCTTGGGGCACCCATTAAGTCCTTGTCAACTACCTGGGGTCACCAGGGCCTGTTCCTGAGAGCAGCAAGACTTAAGACTCCAAGAGGCTAAAGAACACACAGACTTTGAACACAGACCCTGAGCGCAGGCTCTTGTGACCACGGATCCTGAGCACAGGAACAGCCTTGGATCCTGAGCCCAGGAGCGGACTCGGATCCTGAGCACAGGAGTGGACCTTGAGTGAGGACCCAGTGCAGAGGGGTGCACGACTGTGGAAACAGCGACCTGAAACTGTTAAAGGAGCCTCAGACAGAGGAACAAGCAAGGGGACCACCAGGAGGTCCTGAAAACAACTAGATCTGAGAAGTCAGGAGCCTAGAGAGCACAAACAGACCCTGGGTGTGAGGATAAACCTGAGAGGGTGCAGGGCTAACTATGGCAAGCCAGAGACAAGAACTCCAAAAGAGAAAGATCATCAAGAAGAAATCTATAACACTCAACAACTTTTACACAGAGAAAATCCAGACAACAGAGCAAACAGCAGAGTAGAACAAAGTAATCACATCCAAACCTTCCCAAGATAATGAAAACTGGTCACAAGCTATTGAAGAGTTCAAATCTGAGATGATGAGAAAATTGGAAGAGATCTGGCAAGAAAATAACAGTTTAAAAGGCAGAATTTCAGAATTGGAAAGTGAGGCAAGTCAATTGAAGACCAGAAATGACTAGATTGAAAAGGAAAACCAAAAGATTATAGACGAAAACCAAAAGATTATAACCGAAAACCAGTCCCTAAAGGCTAGAATTGAGCAATTAGAATCTAATGATCTCTCAAGATGGCAAGAACAAATAAAACAAAGTCAAAAGACTGATAAAATAGATGGAATATTGTATTCCATGCTTTCTACTCCTTTACAATAGTAAACCTAGTGTATTCCTGAAAGCTAGTTGTTCCTTGATATTTGTTATCTTCTTTGATAATTTCTTATTTTCTGGATGCTTGTAATCCTTTATCTTTGTTCTGGAGTTCTAGATTCTGGCTATGACATTCCTAGGAGTTTTTATTTGGAGCTTTCTTTAAGGAGATGACTTGTTGGAGTCTATTTTCATCTGGCCATCTGCTGTTGAGATCTAGGCAATTTTTTTTCATGGTTTCTTGAAATAGGATACCAGGTTCCTTTTATAGTCATGGCTTTCAAGTGGTACAATAATTCTTAAAATTATTTATCCTTGATACATTTTCCAGGTCAGTTATTTTTTATGTGAGATAACTCCCATAATTTTTTTAAAAATATTTTAATTTTGTTTTAATATTTCTTGTTGTCTCATGATATTATCAACTTCTATTTAGTCCTTTTTAATTTTCAGGGAGTCTATTATTTGGACAAGATATTATACTTCTTGTGCTAAGCTGTTAATTTTCGTTTCAAACATATCTCATGGTTCTCATTTCCTTTCCAACTCTTTTCTCTTTTACTATAGTTTCATGTATTATTATTTTAAAATCTTACAATATTTCTCCTAGGAATTTTAATTGATCTTAAAGTCAAGGTGTGTTATTTTATTTAAGACATTGCTTGTAAATATGTGGAATTATTTTCTTCTGGGGTTGTCTTGGGCATTCTTAATATTATAATACGTTTTGAGAATTACTCCATTCTTCCAGTAAACTGCCATAGGTAAAACTATATTATTGACCTAGCTGAGTTATCAAGACCTGGGCTTGGGATCCTGTCCCTTTTGGGAGACTCTTTGTACTTTTGTCTTGAAAGGAGGATGGAGTCCAAAATCTTCTCTGGGTAGTCCAGCCCTGGGAACCTGTTACTAGGACCTCATGTACAACAGAAGCTTATTATTTATTTTTGTAATTGAGTTATTGAATGTCACAAAGAAGATTCTTGTTGAAGTTTTTATTATCTCCAAAGTCCCTTTCAATTTTCAGATTGTATATTGCCTTACCAAAAAAAGTGGGTGTTGTGGTGACCAAGATGTATGCTATTCTGTGGTTGTTCAATTGTTTCAGTCACATTTGACTCTTCATGACCACATTTGAAGTTTTCTGGCAAAGAGCCTGAAGTGGTTTATCATTTCCTTCTCCAACTCATTTTGTAGTTAAGGAACTGAGGCAAACAGTGTTAAATGACTTGCTTAGAATCGCACAACTAGTAAGTTTTTGAAGCCAGATTTGAACTCAGGAAGATGCATTTTTAAAAATTTACTGCAGGTCTGGCATGTTATTCATTGTGCCACCTAACTGCTTGTAAAGTATTTTAGATTAGTACTTTTTTGTTGTTATGCTTTTCTGTTTGGGATAAAAGATAGAAAATAGAATGATAGATGGATGAATGAAAGACTGAATCTGCTTTAATGACAGAAACATTAGATTTGATCAAACAACTTGGATTCAAATCTGAACTCTATGCTTTACATGTCTTATGACCTTGAGCATATCTCCTGAACTTTGTTTCCAAATCAAGAAGATATGGGGTTTATCTAAAGGAACATCTAGAACCTATTGTGGCTCCAAATCCAGTGAACTATGACATGACTATTGCTAAATGTTTCAGGTTCTAGCCTTTCTTCTTTTTTTTTTGAAATTTATTTTTAATTTAATTTATTTTTAATTAATTATTTGGTTTTTATTGATTATAGTAATCAAATTTGAACCTCTGTGGCCCTATTTTGAAGGTTTTCTTGGTAAAGCTATTAGAGTGGTTTACCATTTCCTTCTCCAGCTCATTTTACAAATGAGGAACTGAGGCAAACAAGTTTAAGTGACTTGCCCAGGGTCACACAACTAGTAAGTGTCTGAGGCTAGATTTGAACTCATGAATATGCACCATATCTACTGTACCACATAGGTGACCTAGTTTTCCTATTAGAATTGCAATATTAGACATATTTTAATATTTTTAGCTTTATTTATTTCAGATAAATTAATTCTAGAAATTTATCCAAAAATTAACATTTGAAAGATATTATTTTATTTTACTATATTGATATTTCTTGTCAAAATTCAACATAATCATCATCTTTTGCTATATATCACTCTAATAGATTTTCAAACTTTATACAAACTTTTATCAGCTGTCTTCTGTCTATATAAATGTGTGTGTCTTCAAACAGCTCCTAGCCCCACCCAAGCTCTTTAAATTTCACAATTAATTGCCTGCTATTTATGTACATGGATGAATGTTACTGTTTGTGGTTAGAGCAACTTGGCAGTACAGAGGCAATCTGCAATGTTTTTTCCTTTGCGGCCATAATTAAAAGGCTGTTACACGGCAAGATGAAATTGGTAGTTCAAGTGATTCTCTGTTCATTAGACTGTGTAGTGTCTGCTAGAGGGAGCCTCATGTCCTTAAGATAGGAAACAGAAGACCCAGAATACTTCTGGTCCTTTCTCTGCCGTGAAGTTGATTGTAACCTTCAGCAAGGAACTTGACCTTTATGAGCCTGTCTGCTTCCTCATGCAGAATGAAGGGGGTGTTGGTTGTTAAGGTCTACTCCCTTCTAGCTCTGTTTTTCTGTGATTCAGGTCATGGATGGAGCAGAAAGTCCTCTTCAAAAAATATGAAAAGTGAGAATTGGCACCAAAACACAGACATGTATATTGAGAATATTTTCTATGCATTGGCTTTGCCAATGGAAAAACATCAGTCATCAAAAGAGTGATAGAAAGCCTCCCGAATGCTTCTAGTTCATCTTGCTCTTCTGAAGGGGTTGACTGGAATAGGAAGTCTTTCGGGTAATATCCAAGTAATCAGTAAATATTTATTAAGCACCTACTATGTGCCAGACACTGTGCTAAGTGCTAGGGGTACAAAAAGAGGTAAAAGATAGTCCCTTCCTATAATCTAATGCGGGGAGACAACTACACAAACAAATATATAGAAAGCGAGCGATATGCAGGATAAATAAGCAATAATTAAAAGACAGAACACATTGGAATTAAAGGGTTGAGGAAGGCTACTTATAGAGGGTAGGATTTTAGCTGAGACTTGAAAGAAGCAGAGAAAGTCAATAGTTGGAGTATAGAAAGGAAAGTATTCCAGAGTTAGAAGAGAGTCAAAGAAAATGCCCAGAGCCAAGAGATAGTGTCTTATTCAAGGAGCAACTGGAAGGCCAGTGTTACTGGATCAGTGTACATGATGGGAAATAAGTTTAAGAAAATTGACAAGATAGGAGGAGGTTAGGTTATGAAAAGATTTAGATGCCAAACAGAGCACTTTGTATTTGCTCTGGGAGACAATAGGCAGCCCCTGGAGCTTACTGAGTAGGTGGGTGACATGATCTGATGTGATTTAGGACAATTACTTCAGTGGTTGAATGGAGGATGGAGTGGAGTGAGAAGAGACTCAAGGCAGGCAGACCTACCCACAGGCTATTGCAATAGTTCTGGCATCTCATACTAGAGTGGTGCCAGTGTCAGAGGACAGAAGGAGGCATTTATGAGAGAAAATGAAATTGATGGATCTTGGCAACAATTTGAATATAGGAGGTGAGAGTTAGTGAGGAGTCAAGGATATCTCCAAGGGTATGAGCCTGAGGGACTGGGAAGATGGTGTGACCTCTACAGGAATAGTAAAGGTAAATGTTGGGGTGAGTTTAAGGGGGAAAGCCAATATATTCTGTTTGGGATATATGGAGTTTAAGATATCTACTGATTATCCAGATTGAGATATCTAAAAGGTAATAGGGAATCTTTCCTCAACATTTTCTCTTCCATCCTTTTTTCTTTCCATTTGCTAGCTGCTTAACCCAATAGGTTTAAAAATAATCTCTTTGAAGACTATTGCCAAATCTATATATCCTATCCTAATCTTTCCACTCAACTGTAGTCATGCATCATCAACTAACTGCTGGATATATTCTCCTGGATGTCTCATAGATATCTCAAACAGAAGATGTATGAAACAGAACTCCTCTTCTTCCCCACAAATGTGTTCTAGCCATGATCCTTTCTATTTCTCTTGAGGTTACCATCAGCATCCTTGTCCTCCACATTCATAACCTTGGAACCATCCTTTACTCTTCCCTTTCCCTTACCATCTATAAAAGGGAATTCTTAATCCCTTTCTCTAATTTAACTGGGGACCTGGAGATCCTTTTACAGTAGAGATGTGTAGGGATTAACCAGCCCACAGTGAAAGGAAGTAAAAACCAGAGAGACAGGAAGTGAGGTAAGAAGGGGATATCAAAGGGGCCAGCATGAGTTGGTCAGGGAAGTCAGTTGCTGACAGTTGGGCGCTGGCAGTTGCAGGGAAGTTGGCTGCTGGGAGTGTGTTGGGTTGGTGGTTGGCGGTTGGTGTTCAGTTGCCAGAATATAAAAGGCTAGCCTGAGCTTACTCATCCATAGCCAATCATTTGCCAAGCCTTATTGATTTTGCACACATTCATCTCCTTCTCTACAGGCATATAATCAACAATCTAATTTGGGTCTTTCTTCTAGTTAACCATCTTCCACATAACTTTAAAAAAAAAAAAAGAAAACCTTCCTAAGGCATGAGCACATTTCCTTACTCAAAAAACTTTCAGTGCTTCCCCAGTGCCTGAAGGATAAAATACTATCCCCTTAATTTAGGACCCTCTACAATTTGGTTCCCATATCTTTTCCTAGCCCTATGTTATACCATTACCTTTTAGAAACTCCATGTTCTAAACAAATGGGACTATCAATTCTTCTTCTCCCTACTCTACTTTTAGTTGACCAGCCATTTGATCATACCTAAAATATACTCTCTCCTCTTACCTGTCTTTTAGATTTTTTTTGAGGCTCATCTCAGGCACCACCTCCTCAGTAAAGCATTTTCTCATGTCCCAATTACTAATGCTCTTTCCTTCCTCAATTTCCCTAGGACTATACATTTTTTTTTGTTCAGTTGTTGTAATCATGCCCAACTCTTCATGATCTCATTTGATATTTTCTTCATAGAGATATTGGAGTAGTTTGGGATTTCCTTCTGCATCTCATTTTATAGAGGAAGGTAAGGCAGACAGAGTTAAGTAACTTGCTTAGGATCACACAGCAAGTAAATTTCTGAGGTTGAATTTAAATTCAGATCCTTTGGACTACAGGCTTGGCACTCTACTCACTGTGGCACATAACTGCCCTACGTGCTATGCTTTTATGTGAGTAAATGCTCTATCTCCCAGTAAAAAGCAAACTCTTTAAGAGCAAATACTGCGCCTTTCCCCCTTCTATATCCTTAGCACCTAGATTATTTTTCCTCCACACAAAGTCCTTAATGAGCATTGGTTAAAATGAATTCTCAATTTGTACTTTTCTGAAAAATTTCTCTTCATTTCTTATCTTCCACATTTTGCCTTCTGATTATAACTAATGGTTATATAGCACTTTCAGGTTTGCTAAGCACTTTGCAAAAATTGCCTCATTCATTCTTCATATAAGAAGTACTCAGAGTGTTATTATCCCCATTTGATAGATGAGTAAACTGTGGCTGAGAAAAGCTAAGTAACTTGCCCAAGGATATATAACTAGTGTCTTAGGTATTCTTTACACACAAGCCTCCCTGTTTCTCTCTTCAGTAAGCCATACTACCTCTTCCTCTGTTTTATATCTCTTCCTTCTTACCTTCTCTTTCTTCTATTAAATCTTCTTTCCTTTCCTTAAAAAAATCCTTTATTACTATCACTTTTCTGAGACTTTCTCCCCCGTTTCTCTTCTAGGTCCATCAAGCATAATGTTTATATTCTTCTCTTGCCTTCTTGCAGAGAAAATTTAAACCCTACTCTATTGTTCTTTCTGTCATTTCCCTTCACTTTCTTATCTTTTCCTTTCTCCTCCTCCTTGACCTATCTGCTGAACATTATCTAGTGAATGATTCCTTTCCTCATTAGCATCCAATTGACCTCTAAGATTTAGCCATTTCCTGGGTTTCTCCCAATTTCATGAAAGTCCCCCTTTTCTACTCCATTAGTGGTTACTAGCTCATGGCTCTGGCATTTGGCCCCCTAATTTTTTTTCCTTCTCCTGAAACCTCAAATTGTGTTCTTCAACATGGCCTCTTTTAGGTACGCCCTTTGCCTGTTGTTCAGTTAATCAATCAATCAACAAGCATTTATTGAACACCTACTATTTGCCAGGCACTCCTCAGAGCATGGGAGATATAGACACAAAAATGAAATAGTTCTTGGCATCAATGAACTATCATTATCCAAAGATCTTGATGTATGGCTGGCAGTAAGCAAATATTAGTTATCATCATGCTTCTATCGTTATGAGTTGAATATTTTACACCTCCCTCCCACCCCCATAATTTATGTTCCACATGTTAGAAAACTACCACGTGACAGGGATTTTTCCCTTATATCTTACATCTAGCAGAAATGCAGCCTGGAGATGGATGGCAGTAGGTGGTTCCTCTCTGGCTGCCTGTGGTGTTTTGGCAAAGCACTGAGAAGGGCTTGCCTCGCACCGGATGATACCCCGCCTAACACAGGCTTGTCGGTTTCTTCATTTTGATCTGCACCAAATGCACTCACAATGTTTTGGATCCAATTATACAAACTGTGGACTGGAAAGGAGACAGTTTTAGCTCTCAAAATGCCTCCGTAACATATGATTCTTCTCCATAAAGTGCAACCCATATGTCCAACCAGATTTCCCTCATGTGTCCTTGGAGTGAGGCAGTACAAGCCAAACTGACTTTCTTTGGACTCCCTCCCCCATGCTCTTCCGAAGCAGGGGAGATGAGGAGTAGTCTGGAAGTCTTCGGCTGGATGGTGGTGGTGTGGCCATTTACAATACCACTGACTAAGCCAAGCCTCTTTTTTTTTTTTTTTTTTTTTTTTGCCACCAGCCGGTGGGTAGCAGACTCAGGGTTGGCGCAAATGCATGTTGGGACATAAACATGTCACAGCTCATTTTAATCTTTAAGTCTCCTTTTGTTTTGAAGGCTCTTGTTTTCTGCAGGTAGCTAAATTTAGCCATATTTTGTCAGCTAGAACTTATGTTACTGAAAAGAATGCTAGCTAGCGAGTCTCAGCAATGTCACACTTTATTAGTCATGCGAGCACTTAAAAGCAAGGTTAGAAACACCCAATTCCTGAGATTGGCGGGTGGCAGTTCTTTAAAATGCTGCACTGAGTCTGTTAGGATTTACTTCAGAAAACAGAACCAAATGAAGAGCATGAAATTTTGCAAACAATGGCCTCCCCCCCCCCCCCCGATTGATAAATAGAAAATTCAAATAAAAAATGAATCCTTGGGAGTGGGATACAGAGCTCTTTTTTCCTTCTTTCTTATTAAAATCCAATCCAAATTCCCACCAGATTGAAAGACAGAAATAAAGTCATTTGATAAGAAAATTTAGAACAGTATGGTATCTCACAGGCTTTCTAGTCTAACCTCATCACTTTTTTTTTTAATAGATGAAAAGACTGAGATCTTGAGACACAAAATCACCCACCCAAGGTCACTTAGGTAGTAAGGAAGGAACCTTGGGTAAGAGTCCTCTTACTTTAAGAGAAAATGGAGGAAATAAGCAAGATGTGCTTGTCACTAGATGAGCCAAATCCAACCATAGCATTGAGATGTAAACTTTTTCTCCCTGTACATTCACTGTCTATTTCTCTGCAATGCGGAGATCTCATTGCTGCTTCATTGTGTTCCATGAGGCTTAAGGGTCAGAGGATGAGCTAACCTCAAAGCAGCAACCCTTCAGCTCCTAGGAATTCTCATGGGGGCTCAGGACTGCATTCCCTCAGTGTAGATACACAAGATCGCTTGACTGAAAAAGAGACATCTGTCTGCTTTTCAACCCTGGCACCCAAGATGAAAAGAACCTCTATACTGTTGAGAAGTGGGGAGAGAAAAAAGAAAGGAAAAGCCATCTATGGCTTGAGTCTTATAAGATATTGTGGTAAGTTTAATCATTTAAGTTTGTCCTCAGAAAACCCTGCTGGAAAAAATGTTTGGGGATAGAGAAAAAAGGACCTGTGACTTCTTTGTTATATGTAAATACCAGGTGTGGAAACTCCATCTACCAAATAAAGCCAGCACCTCCTCTGAAACATAGAGAGCTGCCTGGAACACTAAATGGTTAAGTGATTTGCCCAAGGCCACATAACCAGTATGTGATGGAAATGAGTCTTGAACCCAAGTGTTCCTTGCTTTAAGGACAGCTTTCTTTCTACCTATCTCACACTGCCTCTCAGAAAGAGAAAATTAAGGTTTTTAAAAATGAAAATAACTCTTTCATTTGGTAAGAAAAGATTCCTCCAGGTATCTAGCTATGCCATCCTGGCACATTTCCCATTTCTTGAGAACCATAAGATGAATAAAACATCAAGTAGGCTGGCTGAGTTTCCATTACTCCTGTAAGGTATCAGAATAAGGTTTACGAAACTAAATCTATAAACCCTATGTGACCAAGGGCCCTTTATTTAGTCTGTATACTGCCTGGAATGCTGACTTTGCACATATTAGGTGCCTTATAGTTGTTTGTTGAATTGAATGGTGGAAAGAATTTCTTCAGAGGATCCTTTAGATTTTTCAGTAATATTCTGAAAACTGCTCTATCATTTATAAAAAATGTTTAAAGACCCAAATCATTTTTTTCAGCCAGTTATCCTGGGCAGCAGCCCAATTAGCCTACTCACTATCTTCCAAATATGTCTCAGTTTTACCCAATTCCATTCTTTGTTTCATACCATTCCTCTTGTCTGTTTATTAAATACCTCATGTACACAAAGAGATTTAGAGTAAATACTGCAAGTGATGTAAAATTTAGATGACACAAAATCCCTGCCCTCATGTATCCTCCACTCCACTAAGCCCCAAATTATATCTTGTACCAAGAAATCAACATTATCTGATGAAATATGATTTCTTTTGCTATAGAACTATTAATTAGATGGAAGCTTACATTTTTACATGTACCATGACACACTGATAAAGGGAGTTGGGATTTTATCCAGAACTTTTCTGTGAAGTTAAAAAACTAACTTGTCACTCTGAAAAATCTCGTTATAGATTTGATGAGCCTGCCTATAGAAATGAGAAGAAACTTCATTCAGCTATTCTATTGATCTTTATTGAGCCAATATACAGTCCCGCAGAAGACTCAGATAAAAAGAGTTGGTCTGTGGCATCTTGGAACAAAGTCTATGTTTGTTTCAAACATCAATATGCAATTATTATTATTATTACTTTTAAATAGATCTGCTATCAGTTAAAAGACTATTGAAAGTTAATTCTAAATGGATTTCCTTTGAAACAGTTATACAGTTCTTGGACTCAAATGCAAATTAAATAATTACTTTGCTGGACCTTAGTTTTTCAATTATATTCCAGAATCTCAGAGTTGGAAGACACTATTCTAAACCACATCTGAACAACTGCTGTTTTCATTGTTGTTGTTCAGTCAAGTCCAATTCTGTGTGACTCCTTTGGGAATTTTCTTGGTAAAGATAGTGGGGTGATTTGACATTTTCTCCTCCAGCTTTTTTACAGATGAGGAAACTGAGACAAACAGGGCTAACTGATTTGCCTAGGGTCATCACAACTAGTAAGTATCTGAGGTCAGATCTGACCTCAGGAAAACAAGTCTTCCTGACTCCAGGTCCAGCACTCTATCTAATCTGCCTTGCAACCTAGCTGCCCTGTACTTGAAGAAGAACTCCCTTTATATTATTGTGCTGAAAGGAATAATGAACTGGAGGAATTCCATATAACCTGGAAAGACCTCCAAGAAATGATGCGGAGCAAAAGGAGCAGAACCAGGAAAAAGTTGTACACAGAGACTGATACACTCTGGCACAATAGAATGTAGTAAATTTCTCTACTAGCAGCAATGCAGGGGCCCAGGACAATCCAGAGGAACTTATGAGAAAGAATGCTATCCACATCCAGAGAAAGAAGTGTGGGAGCAGAAATGCAGAAGAAAAACAGGATTAATTACATAGTTCTATAGGGATATGATTAGGATTTTAATGTTAAAAGATCACTCTGCTGCAAATACAAATGATATGGAAATATGTTTTGAACAATGATACATGTATAACCCAGTGGAACTTTTTGTCACCTCCAGGAGGAAGGAGGAAAAAGTGAGGGTATAGGGCTGGGGGAGGGAGAGGGGGAATCATGAATCATGTAACCACAGAAAAATATTCTAAATAAAAAAGGGGATATAAGAACCCCCTTAATGAGAAACTTGACAAGCAAAATCAACTAGCCATTATTTAAAGACATCAAATAAAGGACAATTACCTCCCAAGGCAGCCCATTCCACTTTTGGATAACTCTATTGTTAACAAGTTTTTTTCCTTACCTCTAGAGCAGATTCATATCTTGGCAGCTTCCACTCTTTGCTCCCAGTGATACACCCTGGTGCCAAGCAGAACAGATCTAACTTCTCTTTCGGGTGATATAGCTCTTTAAATACTTGAAGACAGCAATCCTATGGTTCATGTTTGTTCCTCAACTTTTATCATTCTTTTTTCTCTTAGACTTACTATTTGTGATATCTTTTCCTTAAAAAATAGAAAATCTAACAAATAATGGATATTTTTTCTCTCTTGCAATGCTAATTAAATTTTCTTCCCAGTACTTTACTGGCTCTTCCTGTCATTTCTTCACCTGATGTGTTTTCTTATATCCCTCTTTCCATCTTTATTCCCACTGCTACCACCCTAGTTCACAAGATCACAGAATTAGCATAGAGGAGAACTTAAAGGCCATCTAGTGTATCTCTTCATTTTATAGACAGGGATACAGAGCCCCAGAATAATTAAATAATTTGCCTCAATGTCACACATATAACAACTAAGATAGCAAGAATTTGAAACCAGGTCTTCTGATTCCAAATTGAAAATGCTTAGCAGAGTACCAGTCTGCTCTTCAAATTCAAGTAGAAGAGACATCCACTAACCTCTGGGGTATGGCCCCAATATACTGAAAATATTTTCATAGACTTTTAACTGATTTGTCTACCTTCAAACTATTTGTGTACCATCTATTTCCACATACTGCCACCAGCCAGAACTTTTTATGCTGATTATATCATGTTTTTTTCCTACAAATTTTCTATGGCTCACCATTGTCTGAGGGATAAAAGCAAACTCTGTGGCTTATATAAACTCTCCATAATCTAACATTAGTAGACTTCTCTCCAACCGCTCTCCTTCCCAACCTATCTGGAGCAGCTCAGCTATCCCATTCACTATTTTACCAAGAGGTCCAGATTCTTCTACCAATGTGCTTTCACCATTCCATTCTATTTTCCTGGGATTAATTTCTTTTCTTGCTGCTCATCCTTCAAGATTCATTTGAAATCATTCCTACCCCAAAGAATTTTTCTTAGGCAATTCCAGCTAAAGTGATCTCTCTTTTCTCAACTATAATGTTAGCTATTATTTGTACCTCTTCTTGATCTAGTATCATATGCTGTCTTCTAATATCTCTTTTGTGGTTTATTAAGCTGCTCTTTTCTCTTATGTTTTCATTTTTTTTTTTGCATTTCTCTGACTTGATTGCAAGTTCCTTTGGGGAAAGATGTGATTTTTTAAAAAAATTTTCTTACACTCTCTGAGCTAGGTGGCAAATTGTAGGTGCTTAATAAATAAATATCTAATGATTGATGAGTTCAGTATTTTGTACCTATTACATGCTTTGAAAAATGTTCATTGAATCAATGATCTTCATCTCTTTCCTCATCAATCACACATACACATAGGTGGAATTTAGTCATTGCATCTGTTTCCAGCTGCACCTTTTCAGAGACTCTTCTCAGTTTTCCTAAAAGTCATGTATGAAGTGTAACACAAATCCAAGTCCAAAGTTACATGCCATAGTTTGTTTATGGGACTCAGAGGCATACAGAGAAATCAGAGACATGCTTTTTCTTATAGAAAATGACTGGTTTCCTTCTCTTATAGCTTTTCTAGTGTTCTAACAGTTCCTTCCTGCCCCTATCCTTCCTTTTCTTCTCTTCCCTTCCTTTCCTGATCGAAGGTTGAAGTCATTACAAAGAACATCTGGAAATGCGATAGAATTGCTTCCATCAAGTAAAAAATGGAAATGAATTACACTACTTGTTTGTTTTCCTCTGAGGGATCAGTCAAGCTGTGTTTTGTTATGATTTCATTTGATCACATACCAGCATACTAAAAATGTCATTTTGTTGATTTATCATAAGACTCTAATCATTTGCATTCAAAGACAGTGAAGTCTAATAGTTAGAAAAAGACAGTGAGATCTAGATGTTTTTAAGTTTTACTATTGCATTTTTTTGTTGTTTTTTTTAAACCCTTATACTTCAGTGTATTGTCTCATAGGTGGAAGAGTGGTAAGGGTGGGCAATGGGGGTCAAGTGACTTGCCCAGGGTCACACAGCTGGGAAGTGGCTGAGGCCGGGTTTGAACCTAGGACCTCCTGTCTCTAGGCCTGACTCTCACTCCACTGAGCTACCCAGCTGTCCCTTTACTATTGCATTTTTGCTGATTTTCTGGGCATCCTGGATTGTATCCTTTTAAGGCTCTTGGAGACCACACATAGATTTCCTCCCACAGCCCCAATTCCTTCTTTTATGAAATTGAAAGGACAAGGATTGTCATATACTTCCTATGTTGATATCCATTTGATTATTGGGAAGGGAAGTAGATTGAGGAAAAAATATTCTAATCCAGTCTAATGCAATACTCATTCATTAATATATTTTGTTAATATAGGTGCATATATTATGGATGTGCCTATTGTCTCTCCCAATAGAAAGTAAGCTCTTTAAGGACAAGACAAAGTATTATTCCTGGTACTAGAGTAACTACTTACTAAATAAATATACGTTGATTAATTACTTAGGCAACTACTATGTGTGTGGCACTATGCTAGGTGCTAAGAATATGAATATACAATAGAAAAAAAAGAGTTCCTGCTTTCAAGAAGATTATAATCACCTATATTGGAGGAGGTAGTAGAGGGTAAGACAGTGGAGAATTTATGCCTATGCATGGTATTTTAAATCTTAATCTATAAGTTTTATATAACTTGTGATGTTCAATTTAAAGGCAGTTGTTTTTCCTACTGTCCCCAGTATGTTGAGATGTGATACTTATAATTTCTCTACTTCTCTTTCTCTTCAGGGAAAGATAAAGTGTTCAGCCACATGGCCCCCAGCTAATGAACCAGCCTGGTGTTGTCATGACCTCTAACATTGCATTGTTTTATTCACAATTTCAACTTCATTAGACCTAGCTATTACCTGCAGGGCAATGTCATAGTCAGTAAAAAAAACCTGATGGACAGGAAGAAGCAAATAAATTTCACCAAAACCACCAATGCACACCAATTATCTTGAAATAAAGGACATTTATTTTAAAAAAAAAGGTTGGAGGGGTACAAGTTGCAGCTTTATAGGATAGCATCTGATATTTACTGGGTAGAAAAATGGAGATTGCATTCATTTGGGACATTGATATGTTCTTTCTCTTGAGACCCAAAGCTGATGAAAGAAACTCATCTATTTGTAATAATTGCATATGTGAGGCACCAGCAGTAGAGAAGAGCCCTTCATATGGCACCTTGTAATAGATGGCTAAAGGCGGCGCAAGGTGAAGGTCTTGGTAATTGAAGCCTGGAGGCTACTATCAGCATCCTGATTCTACCAAGTTGACAGTGTCTCATCCCTCAGTGCCAGATCCCATTAGGATACCCCCAAGTGACAGATGGCCCTCCCGAACTGCCAATCGGCACAGATGTGATCCCAGCTTTGAGATAAACAATAGCGCTTCCCGGCATATGAGATAACCTAAATTCCGCCAATTATAAATCCTAGCGAAGGCC
This sequence comes from Gracilinanus agilis, assembly GCF_016433145.1. Taxonomy (NCBI): domain Eukaryota; kingdom Metazoa; phylum Chordata; class Mammalia; order Didelphimorphia; family Didelphidae; genus Gracilinanus; species Gracilinanus agilis. The sequence goes on from NC_058131.1 coordinate 578,063,610, forward strand.
ACGGTCACAGAGTGCCTAGATTCTTAGGCTCACTTGGTCAGATTTATGATGACGGACCTACATGATCTAGAGGAAAGGACACTGGGTTGGGAGAAAGGAAATCTGGATTCTAGTTATAGACAAATTGTATGACCTTGAATAAGTTGCTTTACTTCCTTAGGGCTTGCTTTCATTATCTATAAACTTAGAAGCAACCTATTCTAATAAATATTTATTAAATGCCTATAATATATCAAGTCCTGGATAAACAAAGTCAAAAGTGAAAGAGTTCCTACCCTCGGGGAGTATTTATACTGCTAGGTTTATACTAAATCAATGGTTCTCAAATTTGTTTTGGTCTCAAAACTTTAATATTTAAAAAAAATGACAGGACCTCCTCCAACCAAGAGCTTTTGTTTATATAAGTTATGTCTATTGATATTTACTATATTGGAAATTAAAATACTCTAGAATTATTTTTTAAATAGTTTCGATCTTGTGTACACCCTGAAAGGAACTTGATGATGCACTGATAAATTATAGTTTAAACCAGTGATGGGCAAACTTTTTAAAGAGGGGGACAAAGGCAAGGAAATGCTCATCTGTCAGTCTGTTTATAAGGCAACTCTTTCGAAGTTTCATTATATTGTATCCTACTCATTTTATTCGTCAAATGAGGAATAATGTCCCAAGGCTGGATAGAACATTTCATGGGGCCATTGACTAGCCCGAGAACCATAGTTTGCCCATCATTGGTCTAGACAATCCCTAAAGTTTCTTCTATAATACTCTGATCTAACTAACATGAATGAAACTTTCAAGTTGGGAAGACAACTGAGGGAAAATGATATGCCTTTTCTTGTGGGTGATCATGGCATTTTCAACAAACTATACATTCCCAAATAGCTAATAATTAAAGTTCTTCAAGGAGGTAGACCTTTTTTTTTTAAAAAAAAAAGAGTAGAACCAAAAAAATTATATATAGCAACAGAAATATTGTTTGAGAGATAACTTACATATGTCTACCTCCAGAGAAAGAAGTGATAGATAGAAATAAGTAAGAAATTGTTATATATATATATATATGTATGTATATATATATATATATATATAACTTTCTGCCAAATGACACCTTCTCTAGTAGGAAGAGAAGAGGGAAGGAGAGAGTTAACTGGTTATTTAAATGTAACAAACAAAAAATATTTTTAAAAAATGAAAAAAAAAAAGCAAACATGGAGGACCATAGCTATAATTCACTTATGTCTTCAGTATTTGAATTCAATAAATATTAATTGATCACCTGCTTTGTATTATTACATAGTATAATCCCTGTCCCTGAGGGGTTTGTTGTCTAGGCAGGGACAGAAGACTTATGCACACATGAAAAAAAGTCTAAAATGTAAGAGAGTCTGTCACTGAGTGATGAAATGTATGATAGATTACAAGGCCTCTGGCAGGTAAGGAAGAAGAGTTGGACTCGGCATAGAGTCCAACAATCATTGAAATAGCTGGTGGCTATTTAAAAACAGTCAAGAGAGTGATTTTTATTTTAAACAATCCAACAAGAAGCAGGTCCTTTATGGTTCTTCTAGAATACAGAGACAGAAAAAAACATGGTTTCGAAAGCCAATACCAATTTTTCTCCTCTCTGCCATGTTTTATTTTTTCCTGTGCAGTATCTATGTCTCTGAGACCCAGAAGTGAACTGGCTAGATTTTAGTCCACAAGCTTCTATTATTACACAGAAATTTACAGGATGGAATGTGTTTTTTCTTTAACTGTCACTTCCTTTGAAGTCCCCAAACAACCAAAGGGAAAGGGGTTGCTTTTCAGATGACTTTGTTGATTATGGTTTCCTTGATGTTGCCTCCCTTTTGACCTCACACCTCTTATGTAAAAAGAAAATTTGTGTCAGGCCTCAAAGGCCGAGGAAGCAAATTAAAAAGTATCTGAAATTACTACTTCCCTCATTTCCTATCCACCATCACTACTTCCAAATGTTATTTATCTTTTCACAAACCCTATCCCATCCATGAAGCCTTCCTTGACCAACTCCATTTCCAACCACACTGACCAGAATTTCTAAAAGATTTAGTATCTGTATAGTTTATTTGGCAATTAACAATACACTTCTCAGTGACCATTCTCTTTTATTGTTTTGACCTCTGATAGAAATCTTTCTTATGGTTACTTAATTTTCCTAACTTGTGCCATATTTCCTCAATAAAAACAAAAATCCCGGAAGTGATTGCTTCACAATAGTGCTATGAGGTAGACAAACTCTATATTAATTTTTACCATTAAATACCTAAGAAAACTGAGACCCAGACAAGTGCCATCCCTTCCATATGGCTAATAAGTATACAAACCAGGTTCTCCTCACTTTGCCTAATACCTTTTCCATTTTTATTGCTCATGTTTTCCCTTTCTTAGCATCCACAAGTAAACTCTAAGCTCCTTGAGGACACAGACTTTATCATATCCTCTAACCGCAAGATGTTATTCTATAAAAAAAAAACATATTTCTATTGGATTCAGTGTATAAAGAGAGGCAGAGTTGCATAGTAGACTGCTGGATTTAGAATCAAAATTCTTGAGTTCAAGTCCTAATTCAAGCAATTCTTAGCTATGTTACCTCAGGCAAATACTTAATCTCCCTCACCCTCAGTTAATCTATAAATTCAAAATGTAGCACCTGCCTCAGAGGCCCCAGTGATATGATATATGTAAAATGCTTTAGAGTTTTTAAAACCTTATATAAATGTGACTTACTCTATATAAGTGTAAAAGAACAGCAATGGCGTCTTTTTTCTAATGTCTAGCATATGTTGGTAGTGAAATGGTTTGTTAATGAGACAATATTGTTAAACCATTTAGCACAGTGCCTGGCACATAGTAGGTACCATATAAATGCTTGTTCTTATTATTTCATAGATTGCAATCTTGAATCTCTCAACAGCTCACTGACCAGAGTGAGAAACCAGCTTGTCGCAATCAAGGAAACAAAACAAAAAGTGAACTTCTTGAGTTCATATGGAATAATATTAATGTTCTGTCAAGATCATGGCTTTCTCTAGCCACCTTTCAATTTTGTAAGTATTTGCTTATGAAATTTGAAACCTTTATCTTCCTCTCAAGGTAAGAATTAGAAAATCTTGTCTTAGAGACAAAATTTACCCAGGTCTATTAGATAATAACCAGAAGTCTAGATGAGTTAAGAGTCCAAGGGAAATTTTCCCAGTTGAGGGGTGGTATCTTTCATAGTAAGACCCATGATCAGGGTAGGAATAGGTCAGAGGCAGGAACTGGGAACTGTACTGGATGACCAGTGACTTTCCTCTTTTGATTTTTGTGGATATCACATGGAAAACGTAAGTTCAACTTGCAAAGTGGTTCATGCTTCTTAGAACTGTCATTTTGTCACTTCCCTTAGCTGTGAAAGTGATTTTCACACAGGCCTTGTTGTTGTTAAAGTAAACAAAAGGATAGTATTAATATCCTCTGCATATATTTTAAGTAAACATGCATCCAGTTGTATTTAAAAAGTGAAATGGCTTGCTTACTCATGGTTCTTGGAAATTGTATGCATCCTCATTTTTAATCATAGCTTTGCCCTCACTTTGTTTCTATCAACTTTCACAAATTATGCTCAGAGTATAAAAGGAATTCACTTTCAAGTTTTACTGGGCTTTGAAGCTGCTATAGATATAATTCCACCCTGATGTAAAACTTTGCTTTGAAACAAGAGATTGAATGCTTGTGTGGATAAATACCATTGCCCTCTATTGGGCAGCATCTGATTTTCTCCTTTGTTCGTGGAGATGTACGCCCTAAACAGCCCTCCTTTCGAAGAATCTAAATGAGGACTATTAAACCGACTTCATCTGAGTTGTCTGGAGTCTCTTCTTAAGCATTCCTCAGAGGATGCTACCCCCTCTCCATTGCCAGAATATTTTGGTGGTGATATGGAAATTCTATGGGTTGATACAAATGAGTAATTCATCTGTTACTTAGTGTTAGAGAATTGCCTGAAGCAAGAAGTTAAATGATTTGCAGGTTGTCACAAAGTTTGTATGAGTCAGTGATAATATTTGAATCTAGCTCTGCCATCATCTGGCTGGCCTTTTATCCACTTTGCCAGGAGTTCTTATCCTGGGGTCCATAAATTAAAAAAAATTATTTTGATAACTATATTTCAATATAAGTGGTTTCCTCTATAATCTTTTGTTTTATTTTATGCATTTAAAACCCTAATTCTCAGAAAGGGTTCATAGGCTTTATCAGACTACCAATGGGATCCATGAAAAGTTTAAAAACTCTTGTTGCTACCCAATGCAGAAAGAATATATTTGATGAATTGCACTGAATTGGATACTTCTGACTAAGTAGAAGTTAGGTACAGAAGAGTCTCAGTTTAGCCCACAAATACCTACTAGACTTGGGTAGAAATGCGCTAAAACCCTGAAAGAGTATGAAATAGTCCTTTCTGTCCTATATTTTTAAAGGAAAAGAAAAAGAGGGGGAAGCTAATATCATGGTTTTTAAAAAATTTTTGTTAATGAAGTTTTGATCCAAGTGAGAATTTTTAAACATATTTTAAAATTATTATTTAGTAGGTCATTATATGAGAATCTAAGGCTACAAAGACCAAAAGAAGATGTTGGTTTCAAGAAATTTACCTTATCTTGAGGGGATACAAGAAGCAGAAAATGCTAATATGAGTTAAGCTAAAGAAGGAGCAAGTACTACCACGTGGGGTTGAGGGTGTTTCCTGAAAAGGCTTGATAGGACAGATGAGCCTTGAGGGAAATAAGAGTTCTCAAAGAGGAAATGAAGAGGAAGTTCAATCCAGGGAAAGGAGATGTTTTTTTTTTTTTTTTTGCCAATATACAGAGGATAGAGTTGGAATAGTAAGTTGAAGAAACAGCTAATAGTTCTGTTTAGTAGTAATGTAGAGTAACAGAGAATTTAAAATAAACTTGGAAGAGTAGGTTGGAGCTAAACTGTAGATTGCCTAAATAAGTCAGGCTAAGGAGTTTGTGCTTTATCAGAGAGGGATCAAAGATTTTTTTAAAATTCTTAACCTCTTTTATTTTAACCAGAGGCTATAGGTAAATAACTTTTAGAGCATTTCTACCCAAGTCTAGTAGGTATTTGTAGGCTAAACTGAGACTCTTCTGTACCTAACTTCTACTTAGTCAGAAGCATGATCCTCCCCAACCTGTCTTTCCATGCTCATCACATATTACTCCCCTAAGAGCACTCTGATTTTCATCGAAAATGATCTCCTCTGTTTATAGAATGAAGCATTCCATTCTTATCCCTGTGCCTTAGCATTGGTTGTCCTCCAAGCCTGGGAATGTACTTCTTCCTCATCCTTGTCTCATAGAGTCATTCTCTTTCTTCCAGAGGTATTTCAAACACCAATTTCTACATGAAGATCTTTCCTGACCCTTAACTGCTAGTGTCATCCCTCAAACTACTTTATAATTAATTACATTGTATTTCTTTCTTTCATTTTTTGGGGGGTACATACTTCTATCAGTACCTGTTTACACTATTAGAATGTAAAGTCTTGGTGGGAGGGAGGGTGGAGAGAGAACAAACTCATCACAAAATGTCAGAAAATAATTACTAAAAACTATTTCTGAGGGGCAGCTAGGTAGCTCAGTGGATTGAGGGCCAGGGCTAGAGACAGAACTTACTGAGTTCAAATCTGCCCTCGGACACTTCCTAGGTATATGACCAAAGGCAAGTCACTTAACCCTCATTGCCTATCCCTTACCACTCTTCTGCCCTGGAACTAATCCATAGTATTAATTCTAAGACAGAAGGTAAGGGTTTAAAAAAACCTGTATCCACATGTAATTGGGGGAAATATATAAAAAGAGAGCAAAAAGAATTTCAGTTCTTTGAGACTCTTTATTTCCTCATATTTATATCCCTAGCAACTAGCTTTTGCTTGACACATAGCATGTGCTTAATAAATAATTGCTAATTGTTGACTAAAAAAATCACAGAGTATGTGCCAACCTGCATTGGTAGAGAAAGTTTCCCAATCCAGGAGTTTTCTAAGCAAATAAAATCATAATTCCATCCCAGGTTTTGTTTTTATATCTTCTCTCTAGAAAGTCATCCTTTGTAACAAAGAATGGAAATTGAAACAGGTATGAAAAATACAGATGCGGAAAATTAACCAATGCATCAATTTAATCTGGCTTTACAGGTGGGGTTCCACTCTGGTTATTGCCTGCTAAGTGAAAGAAGGGACTTGGAGGAGATTTTTCTCAACTTTTCTTCAATGCCAAGTTTAATCAGTATAATTTCAGTTTAGTTTTAGTTTGTAGTTGCTGTCATTATTTTAGTCATTGTGTCTATTTTCCTGGTTCTGCTTCCTTCACTCTGCATCAGTCCATATAGCTTCTCATACTTTCCTGAATTGCTCAAACACATACTTTCTCATGTACACTAATATTCTATCCCATAATTAACCACACTATTAAGCCATTTCCCAACTGACAGGCATCTACTTGTTTTCCACTTCTTTGCTATTACAAAATGTTTAGTTATGAGTTTTTTGGTGTATATGGGACCTTTCTTTCTATCTTTGACATCACTGTGGTATATATTTAACATTAGGACTTCTGGTTGAAAGGAGAAGTAGGAAGAAAATAGACATTTGTTAACCTCCAAAAATGTTCCATGAACTAAAATAAGCACATTATTAATATTATCTCATTTGATTCTTACAATAATCCTGGGAAGTAAACTGCTATTATTTGTCACCATTTTACAGTTGTAGAAACTGAGACACATATAGGCTAACTGACTTGCCCAGTCTAGTAAACATCTGAAGCAAGATTTGAGCTCAGGTTTTCTTGATTCCAGGTCTAGGTTATTACCTACTATATCACCTATTCTGTCTCTGTAGATAGGAGCATCTGGGTGGCTCAGTGGATTGAGAGTGAGGCCTACAGATGTGAGGTCCTGGATTCAAATTTGACCTAAGACATTTCTTAGCTATGTGACTCAGGGCAAGCCACTTAACCCCCATTGCCTAGCCCTTACCACTCTTCTGTCTTGAACTAATAAACAATATTTATTCTAAGTTGGAAGGTAAGGGTTTAAGAAAAAGTTGCAGATGTTTTAGTCATTTTATTAATATTAACCCAAATTGTTTTTCAGAGTAGTTAGACAAATTCACATTCTGCCAACAGTGAACTGTCCTTGAAGTCTGTTTTTGTTTTGTGATCAAAGGAAGTCCTATACTTTTAGAAAGTTATATGGAGCATGGATTGGAGAGAGACCAAAAATAGAGAAACATAGGATTCAGTGAGCAATTGTGTAATTAGTAAATTAATATAAATAAATAATATAATTAGAAATTTAATAGTGTATATGAGAGGTAATAAGGTCATGAATCAAGGGAATGGTGTTATAAATGGAGAGATGGTTTGACAGAAATATAGTGGAGGTAGAGTTATTAACAGAATGTAGCAATTAATTAGTTGGATATGTGGAGAGATTAAGAGTGATGCTGAGGTTAGGAAGCTCTTCAGATTGTATGACCTATCTACTCCTCTATTCCACCTCAGCCACCCTACAGGGATGATCATACCTTGGATATCTCCAATCCCCACAAACATTCCATTTTCATGATCAAAAACTTTGACTTTCCTCTAATTATAACTTTTTAGCATTCAATATGTTATGTCTTATTCTTCCTAAAGCTATCCTTCATCTGGATTGTAGCCTTTAATCCCTTTTCTCCTTTCTATTTTCTCAGGCCATTTCACCTGATTTGAACTCATTTTCTCCTCTTTCTATTCAGTTCAACTCCTAATTTTCCTTTACTCTCAAATTCCTTGCCTCCTTGCTGCATCTACTACCCTTTCCTTCTGGATGCCCTATCTTTCTTGTTTTGTTTTGTTGTATTTTTTTAAACACTGCTTTCTCCTATTTCTAATCCCAGTCCCAATCTATTGTATTATAAATCTTAAACTACAATAGGGAGAAAGGGATCAAACCTGTAATAATAATATAGAACATTCCCATATAAGGACACATTCTCTTCAGATGCTGGTCTTTGAGAGCTGCTTGGAGCATGGAGAGATTAAATGACTTTCCCAGGGTCACATTGTATGTATCAGACACTGGTATTTTATCCAGGTCTTTTGGGCTTCAAGGCAGTTGTATAATCAAATTAGTCAACACTACTTCTAAGTATGTAAGTATTAGCTATTATTGATATTAATAATTATTAGTAAAATGAACTTGTTAAGAGATAACATGCATGCCCAGAAGATGGCCCTCTATTTTTTGAGCAAAGTAGGCAATGAAGTCATCTACTGAATAATAGAAGTATGGGGAGATTTTAGATGTCTGAAGAAAAAGAAGCATCATTAGAATAGGTGCTATGGGAAGCATGAGATAGAATCAACCAGGAAAGAATAAAAGTATTGCTATACAACAATGAGAGTCCAGTTAGAATTCAGTAAGATTCATTTGTAGTTAACAAAGCTGGAACACTCATAGAATTTCTTCTAGCAGTTTTCAGTCACTTGGGAATAGGAGCAGAGCAGGCAAGAGTTGTCAAGTCATGTTGCAGGGTTGTTAAGGTCTAAATGATGAAAGTAAAGGAGGATAAGGAACTTAAGGGTAGAGAACAGCACAAATTTCAAATGATTAACAACATATGTTGTAAAAGGTTAACAAGAGAAGCAATTTGATATAGTAGAGAGAGAAGGCTTGGGTTCATATCTTGCCTCTGACATTTATTATTTATGAGTCCTTGGGCAAGTCACATAACTTTTAATCATTGTGTGCAACTTTCTAAAACAATAAGTTGAAGAAAAGCTGCTGACTTTCATTGGTGGAAGAAATTTCCTCATCTGAGATTCTGTATAAATGATTACATAGATTTAGTTCCTAGTATCCTAACTTTAAATTCCAAAATATAAAAGAAGGAACTTGAAAAAGTCTTTCTTGATTCATGTCTTTAAAAAATAGCAGATTGATGGGGTCTAGAGTTACCTGGATTGTGGTTGCTCCTGGATGGGAACTTAGATCATTCCAAATATAAATGCATACAATGAATTGCTGTAGTCTGAGTTTGAAAGGATAGGCCAGAGTCAGAAGAACTGAGAAAAATTGAAAAAAGTTGGATTTTAAGCAAATGTTTTGTTCTGTTCCTAATTTGATTCTTTGTCCTTAGAACCCTCCCCTCCCCCCCCCAGAACAGCAATAAAGTGTTAATAATTCTCTATTTCCTCACGTATCTGTCTTATCTCTGCTCATGGCCTCTAGTTTCATTTTCTGACCCTTAGTCTTCCCAAATGGACTCCTAAGTATTCTCTGGAGTCCCTCCTTAGTCATTTTGGGAAGTAGTCCTCTCCTTTAAAGCTTCCTCAAATGCCTAAAAATAAAAGAAAAAAAATGGCCACATGTATATGACAACAGCACAACTGGATTGAATGGCCAACACTCTAGGGAAATCATGCTTTGCAGGTGAAAAAAGTGCCATTGTCCCATTCTACTATATAAGATGTTGTACTGGGACTGAACTTAGTGAAAGCAAAAGCTAGAGATAATTTATTGCAAAGGGGCTGTAGAATCATAGAATTATAGAATGTAAAGTACTTGGGATCATTAAGTCTGTGTTCTTAACCTACAGTCCATGGATAGATTTTAGCAGGTCTTTGACTTTAGAGGAGAAATATAACTTTAATGTAAAATATAACTTTAATAACTCTGATAACTAAATAACTAATATAACTACTCTTTAACTGTAATTTGGCATTTCCTTCAATTATGGAAGTAGGCAATAAAACATTTTTCTGAGAAGGGAGTCTTTGACTTCACCAGATTGTCCAAAAGATTCATGATGGGAAAATGTCCAAATCCTAGCCAATGCATAAATTATTTTTACAATATTACCAACGATTAGTCACTCAGCATCTACTCGAAGACCTACAATGATATAGAATTTTCCCAAGATAGCCAATTGTATTTCTTGAGAGTTCTAATTATTAGTAAGATTTTCCCTGATATTAGGCTATAACTGGCTTCCCTCTTCCATCCATTGATCCTAATTCTGCTTTCAAGGACCAAGTCAAACAAGTTTAATCCTTTTCCTACTTGGTAATCTTTCAGATATTCAAAGACTCTTATTCTATACGTTTTGTCTTCTCAAAGTAAAACATCCCTCCTTCATTCAACTAATCTTTCTTTTTTGAGCTCTTCCGGAATCTGTGTCCAATCCATTTTTTTCCTTTTGGTCTTTGCATGTGTTTACTTTGCTTTCAGTGTCCCCTTCTGTGTCTGTACCTTGCTCTTTGTCTCCATAAAAATTCTTTAGTTAGGTGCTTTTTTTGTTGTTGTTGTTGTTTGCTCATTTTTCCTATCTAATTATATGTAAGCTCTGTTTTCTGGGGAGTTGGGGTACCCTCTTAAACTTCAGTCCTTCCTTAATGTTAATCTTAGCTTATTTTCTGGATTTTTTTGATCAGTTTTAGTTCTTGGAGGCTGATGTGATGGTCTGAGGACTGACAGCTTTGAGAGCCCCCTCCCCCTGCTGATTCAATTCAGTCTTGAGATGCTGGTGGCTTAAGGACTTGCCTCATGCTTTGGCATTAGCTTTTGATCTCCCTCTGAACTTGATCAAGCTGATCAAATTATAGCCTCTGGTTTAGGTTCAATTTTTGGTCTCACTGTGTACTTGATCCAATCAAGCACAGCCTTGATTGCCCTATCCTGGAGCTCCGCCCTTATTTTAGGGTAAAAAGATAGGGGTGGGCCAGTGAACTGTGTGTCTTCATTCCAAAGTTTGAGCTATGACATCATCCCAAGCCATGCCTAGGATTCCTGGCTTCACTCTGGGCCCACAAGGATCAGTCCACTTCAGCCCAGACTGCTGTGGACAGGGATTCCAGTCTTCTACACAAGTTTGAAATTTCAAGGGGTGTGGGTTGGCTTGTACCACTATCTGTCCAGGTTAGATCTCAATTTCTGAGTGTTGGCTGGGACTTAAGTTCCAAACCTGGGACAGCAGATGTGGGGTGGCGTGTGTGTGTGTGTGTGTGTGTGTGTGTTTGTGTGTGTGTGTGTGTGTGTTTTGGGGGAGGGGGTTGTGGCTTGCTCTTGACTTGCTCTTTCCTCCTTGCTACAGCTTCTTATTGGGTCTTCTCTCACCCCAGGGCCCCAGATGTTCCTTGCCTACCTTGTTTTTCTTTTCTTGATAGTTGTTTCATTTTGTCTCCTTGTTGGTTCTTTCGCTCCTGTATTTGCTTTGTGGTGATATTTTAATCTTGGTCAGAGAGGATACTCATGGTGACATGGAGCTGCTGTGGTTTACTCCTCCATCTTGCTCTGCCCCTGGACATCCCTCAACTAATCTTTCAAAAAAAGTCTTCTCACCATTCCTGTCACCCATTTCTTTCTAACATTTCATTCATTGCTACTTAAATATTCTTAAGAGGAATTGGGATCCCAACAATTTGGACACTGCCTCCAATGATTCAGATCATGTTTAACCTATACCTGCCCATCCAGTGAGACGTGTTTGAATTAGATATCTAGGAGCCCCAATCCCAGGAAAACACCTCAAAGATAGGTGCCATTGAATCATGTGTTTTAATTTGTCAGCATGATTCTGAACAAAGGAAGTCAATGTATGCAATGTGTTGTCTGCTAAGGTGGGGACTGAAGTAGAACTTTAGCAAATAATAAAATCTGAGTGGGGGGATTAAAATGAGGTTTAAAAGGCCAGTTGGACAAGCATGAGAGTCTCTCTGCCATTTTTTTCTTATGGAATCAGCTCTCTCTCATCCAAGCAGTCCAGCTTTTATCTAACCTTATGATCTTTCCCAAAGTCTTGGACCTAAGCAAGGCTTGGGCTGCCTTATCTTGGAAAAGCTGCAGTTTGGAACTTTATATACATTTTTATATACATTTATATATATATGTCTTTTTACCTATGAACACTTTGGGATACAAACCCAGAAATGGTATGGCTGGATCAAAGGGCAGGGAGTCTTTTAGTACTTTTTGGGCATAGTTCTACATTGCCATCCAGAATGGTTGGATCAGTTCACAGCTCCACCAGCAATGCATTAATGTCCCAATTTTGCCACATCCCCTCCAACATTTATTACTTTCCTTTGCTGTCATTTTAGTCAATTTGCTAGGTGTGAGGTGGTACTTCAGAGTTGTTTTGATTTGCTTTTCTCTAATTATTAGAGATTTAGAGCACTTTTTCATATGCTTATTGATAGTTTTGATTTCTTTATCTGAAAATTGCCTATTCATGTCCCCTGACCATTTATCAATTGGGGAATGGCTTGATTTTTTGTACAATTGATTTAGCTCCTTATAAATTTGAGTAATTAGACCTTTGTTTGAGGTTTTTGTTACAAATATTTTTTCCCAATTTGTTGCTTCCCTTCTAATTTTGGTTACATTGATTTTCTTTATACAAAAAATTTAATTTAATGTAATCAAAATTATTTATTGTACATTTTATAATTTTTTCTAACACTTGCTTGATCTTAAAATCTTTCCTTTCCCAAAGATCTGACAAATATACTATTCTGTGTTCATCTAATTTGCTTATAGTTTCCTTCTTTATATTCAAGTCATTCACCCATTCTGAGCTTATCTTGGTGTAGGGTGTGAGATATTGATCTAAACCTAATCTCTCTCCCATATTGTTTTCCAATTTTCCCAGCAGTTTTGTCAAATAGTGGATTTTTGTCCCAAAAGCTGGGCTTTTGGGGTTTATCATAGACTGTCTTGCTGAGGTCACTTACCCCAAGTCTATTCCACTGATAAGAAGAAGGTCTTCTGGACAGACATCATGAGTCATGAGAATGATAGATGGCCTCACAGGGCTCATACCTGCTTTTCTCTGCTACATTATTATTTTTATTTTGGTTTACAAATAAACAAAAAGCTTTGTCTCCACTTTTATTTATTTCCTACTTTGACATTTTATCTATTACAAATTGTTGTAATAGATAAATAGATTAATATTAATAATATTAATAATAATAATAAATAATAATAAAATAATAGATTAAACTTTTTTTTCCTTTAAAAAGTTGTCTTGGAGTGCCTAAAAAGGGGTCCATACTAATGTTAAATTTCCACAAGTCTTTCCATATATTTTTAAATTAACCTACTTGCCATTTCTTATGACATAGTAGTATTTCATTACAATCATATGCTATAACATGTTTAGCCATTCCCTGAGTGTAGGGCTTCCCCTCAATTTCCAGTTCTTTGCCTTAACAAAGACAGCTGCTCTGGATATACAGATCTCTTTCAGGGGGTTCTACAGTATGTGACAAATGCAAAAATCAACAACAAATAGGACCTTCTGGAGAATCTTATAATCTACTTCAAATAATCTACTTGAAATTGAGACCAATTGATAGAGATAAAAAGGAAGGCAGATTCCAGCTTCCTTTCTATTTAGATTTAACAACTTGTAATAGATAAAATGCCAAAGTAGGAATTAGGAAGACCTTGGATTAACTCCTCCTCCAGAATTTACTAGTTTATTTGGTTGACCTTAGCAAATCTTTTAACCTCTCTCAGAATCAATTTTCTCATCTTTGAAATAAGGATAATTCCATATGCCTAAAAGACTTATTGTGAGTAATAAATGAGATTATATATGTAAAGTACTTTACCAACTTTTTTTAAAAAGTTAGATCTTATTTTTTTTAAACCCTTACCTTCTGTCTGTATTGACTCCAAGGCAGAAGAGTGGTAAGGGCTAGGCAATGGGGGTTAAGTGACTTGCCCAAGGTCATACAGCTGGGAAGTATCTGAGGCCAGATTTGAACCTAGTACCTCCCGTCTCTAGGCCTGGCTCTCAATTCACTCAGCTACTCAGCTGCCCCCCCAAAGTTAGATCTAATGATGATGATGATGAAGACAAAGGCAAGTACTTTGCTAAATAAACATATCACCACTTTTTGTCTCACCTGAAATTAATGACTAGAGAGTTGCCACTGTTATATCTTTTCATGAATATTGAATAACTTGGAGGGAGGGATAGCAGATATATTGTTAGAAGAGAATTTTTAAGATAATGTTTTGCTCTACCAGAGCAAATATCTTTAACTGTATGGTCTAAAGACACAGTCTGTTGTGGAATATAGTTTGCAGAAACCTGTTTTTTTCCCTCTGCTAATAGTCTCATGAAGGATATCCTTATGCACATAAGATTTTTATCATAAAATTTTTACATATGTGGAAAAATAAGAATACAGACCAGTAGCTGATTTTAGTCACTATTTTTCAAAACTGATAAAGTTATAGTTTTGTTCCCTTCCTCCCACCTTTGCTATCTTTCCTTTTGTCATATCCTTATGACTCAAACCCTCAACAGCTTCACAATTGTGCCACATCCAATATGGAACTTCTCTATGAATATTTGTTTGAATCCAACTGTTTTTTTTAAATTTTGTAATTTTTAGTGCTATTATTTCTCTTCTTCACGGTATATAGTGCTATTAGGGTATACTTTTGCTGATTCTACTGCTCTTGAAATTGGAAAAAAAGTTTTCTATGAAAATAATTGAAGATCTTTTTCATGTTTCTTCTCTTTGTTGTCCACCTTCTACTTTCTTAAATGCCTTTAGATACTTTTGTTGAATTGGGTTTCTTTCCAAATTTTCATTAAACTTATTTAAACCTTAATGTTTTTCTCTGTTTTTTTTGAAGTGATTTTGGCCATAAAAAATTGTCTCTTTTAAAATATGACTTTCAGAGTTGGATACAATATGGAAGTGTGTAATGGGATGACAATATTCCTTCCTTTGAACACTATACTTTATCAGTTCAGTCTAGGATCAAACTAACTTTTTTGACTAACATATCATACTGTTGAGTTGTTAGTCTACTTAGAGCCCTTGGTCTTTTCTTCATGAACTGCTTTCTACTGATGTATTTCTCATCTTTCCCAGATGATTTTCTGAACCTAAGTACAAGATTTATTTCCTTTGCTATTAAATTTCTTCTTGCTAGCTTTAGCTCATCATTGGAGTCTGTCTCAATCCTTTTGAATACCAATTCTGTCATCTAATATGTTAGCTATTCTTTCTATCTTTGTGTTATCCACAAATTTGATAAGCATAATATCTGTACTTTTATTCATCATTGATAAAAATGTTCAACAGAACAAGGCCAAAGGGAGAGCTCTATTGCACTCTAATAAAGAATTCTTTCTAGGTTGACAGCAATCCATTAATCAACACACTTAGGGCTTAGTTAGCCAACTGAATCTTAACTTACCTAACTGTTCTATCATCTAATCCATCTTCCCATCTCATCCAAAGGAAGGGAGTTTCCCTCTATTTGCCAGAGAGGTGTGGTGGCCATGGGTTTTCAGTTTATTGTGCAGTACTTGTGGAGATAAAGAATATAAATTTTGTCCCCAAGACATTGGATGTTTAAAGTAAAGAAGAAAAAAACAGAAAAAACTTTTTTAAGGTTGCTGGGAAGAAACCTCTTTAATCCCCAGTTGAATTAAGAAAAGATTTTACAGCTCTCCTTTGAGTAGTAATTAAGGTAGTCTCTCAAGGTCATAATCAAAAGCATTAACAAATATTTATTGACCAACAACCTGTTTCAAGATAAAAAATATAAAACACAGCTCTCCAGAATCTTAATATTTAGTTGAGTAAATGATACATGCATGAAAAAAAATAACTAATAGTAAGCAGGATATGATAAATGCCAAGAAATAGGTTGCTTTGGATCCATATTTGGTTTAAAGCTAGGAATAGTCAGAGATTTTAAAGAGAGAGAGGATACTGTTTTAGATGTGTATTAGGGGAATAGGTAGTAGGAAGGGACAAGATATATAGAGGAACATGGAGGAATACATGACATGTTTGGGAAATTGAGGCTTCTTTTAGTGGAGGATTCATGTCTTAGATCTGGGAAAAAAGACTGAAATAGATTGGAATCAGAAAGGGAAACATTTTATCACTTAAAATACACAGATTACTTCATGGAAGTATTAGACCAATGTATGAACTCACCTTCCTAAGCCAAAGTGTCACTTTCTCCCACTTCCCAGCACATTATTATCTTGCCACTTAGAGATAACTTCATACTTCTCTTTGACCTCTCACTATGAAGTCCTAATTCACCCAAACTCTCTTTTCCCTAATTTTAGGGTATCGAAATGAAAGTATCTGATTAAGTAAATTTCTACTTAGAAGATTGTGACAAGTAGACTAACCTTGGGGCAGTAGGGGAGACATCTTTATTATCCTGTTATATTTTTCTTCTAGTTCTTTTTCATTTCTTTATGACTCTTTGTGAGGATTTTCTCAGCAAAGATACTGGACTGGTTTGCTATTCCCTTCTATAGTTCAGTTTCTAGATGAGGAAACTGAGGCAACAGGATTAAGTGACTTGTCCACGGTGACACATCTAATAAGTGTTTGAGGTTAGATTTGAACTCATGAAGATGAATCTTTCAGACTCTGGGTCTATCATTCTATCCACTGTTCTACCTAGATACACATTTCCCTGGCACTCTCAGCCCATTTCCAAACTTTCTTATCTCTGCTGAAGGTTTCCACTCTCTTAGATTTAAAATCTCAGTGATATCCTTGAGTACTCTTTCTCTCAACCTATATATCCAATAAGTTGTCAAATATGGCCATGTCTACTTCTACAGTATCTTTTGCATTCTACTATCCTTTACTTAGATTGCCATCACCTTTGTTCAGGCTATTATTATTTTTATCTAGATCACTCCAATCTATCCTCCATGCTATTGCCAAATGATTTTCTTCAATTGCATGGATAATGACCAAGCCTTTATGGAAAAGGTGGGCCCTCATCATATCCACTGATTGAATGTATTGTGAAGCCATGACAGATACTCATTTAATTCAGTGGTATATTCCCATTGGCCAACCAAAGATGCCCTTCCTTTTGCTGTGACATGCTAACGGGACTCATCTAGGACCTCTGCGCAGTTGTGCTCAATGTCTTTACTCCTGCCTGGAGGCTGTTATTTAGGGACAGATGATTAGAGCGACTACTGATGAATTATTCAAGAGGCAGCATGGTTTGATGGAGAGTTCATTGGCTCTGTCTTCAAAAGATCTGGGTTCAAATTCCACCTCAAGTCTTAAATATAAGAATTAATAAATAGTCAGTTTTATCTGGATTATATAGTATGTAGAGATAGGACTGTAAGAAAGAGTATGGTGTTACCAAATCAAGGAAGGCTTTGAGTTTTGGACATTGGAACTTGGATTTGATTCAGTTAAGAAGTAAGCACTGAAGGTTTTGAGAGGAGTAACATGATAAAATCTGGCAGTGGTATGGACAAATGAAGGCTTTCCATAGAAGGCAGTTCGGCAGCTGTTTCTCTCACATTCCATGACCCTCTGAGAAACTGATCGTTGTTTTCATGTGACAGATTTAGGATCACTTTTGAAGTATGTTCTATTGCCTTCATAGTCTCTTGCAACATTCAGATCTGAAGGTCACTTTCATATCTGCCTTTCCTGGCATATGGACTAATCTGTATTGTCCCCAGCACCTTGGTCCAAATGTATTTTTTATGATTGTTGTTTTATTTGTACTATGTCCAATTGTTCAGAAGCATCATTTTAATGATCTGCAACTTGAAAGTTGATCATTTAGCCTCAGTTCCTGACTCTAAATATGAACACTGGAGCAGGGTAAAAGCTGTAATTATGCTTTTTGGCATCTATAGCCAAGAGGAGGATTGGACTAAACCTCCCATGAAAAGCAATGAGCATTTCTGGTTTGTCATTTCATCTTCGGGCATCAATTGACCTCTGCAGCAGAATTCTTTGGGATTAACAGTTGAATCATTTCAGGCCTTTGCTGATGGCTACTGCCTGATACCTTCTGACCCAGAGTACATTGCTCTTTCATTATGTTTGCTAGTAGCCAAGAAAAAGCCATGCAATGCTACTGTGTGTGTGTGTGTGTGTGTGTGTGTGTGAGAGAGAAAGAGAGAGAGAGAGAGAGAGAGAACATCATATTTATGCTGTTTTTAAAAAAGAAAAAAATTGTTAGCTATAGAGTTTAACCTTTGTTAGCCTTATTTGACAAGCCAGACTCTATGTTTTTATTTCTAATGCTGAATCAATATATCAATATTTTCTTAAGCACCTACTATGTTCACAGTAGTGGAAGAGGTGTCAGAGAAAGTACAAAAATAAACCTAGGGTTCAGTCCCAGCACTTGAGAAAAATACATAATGTACCTGGGAAAACAAGAGAGGTTTTTTTCCTTCTCTATTCCAAGCAATGTCCTAGCTACATAATGAACATTCATTCCGCCAGTAAATTGTTATTTATTCATTCATTCATTCAGCAAATATTTACAACATAAATAATAGCACATTTTTATGCTAGGCACTGTGATGCCTATGTACAAAGCTATACAAAAGTGTGGCTCTCTCCTCAAAGAGATTACAGTATAATAGGGTAGATGACACATGTACACAGATGACTATGATTCAGGCAGAATATGATATGTGCTACAAGAGAGATCCCAACACAGTGCCTTGGATGCTCAGAGAAGGGAAAATTGATTCCTGGCTGGGACTATCAGGATGAGGTTCAGGGAATTTGAGCAGGGACTTGGAGGATGGATAATATTTCAATGGGGTGAGATGGATGAGGGCATTTCAGATGGAGAAAACAGAAAAGAGCAAAGCCATGAATGAGAGAGGTGCCACAGAACTGGAGAAAGGCAAATTCTCCATTAAAAAAAAGAAAAATAAAGGAAGAAAGTAAAGCTGTTTCTGTAGGCCAGTAAGCCTGCCACAATTCTCTCCCTGATCCAGCCCATCTTCCACCTAGATGGAAAAAATACTTTTCCTAAGACTAGGTTTGATTATGGTCCCCATCCTCCCTACTCAATTAACTCCAGTGTTTTTCGCTCTTACCTCCAGGATCAAGTATAAAACACTCTGTTTGGTGTTCAACCCCTTCAAACCTTTCCCCCTTAACCTTCCCAGTCTACTTATACTTTATTCCTCCTCCTCTCCATTTATCCTTCCTGCTAGTGACACTGGCCTCCTTTCTATTACTTGTACAAGATATTCCCTGCTCGTTTCACTTCCTGGCTTCCCAGGATTCTTTCAAGTTCTCACTAAAATTCATGAAGCTTTTCCTCATGAAGCTAATTTCTCTTCATTCTAGCACACTCTCCCTATTTATTATTTCCAATTTATCTTATATGCAGTTTATTTGCATGTATATTTTCTCTTTGGATCATCAGTTCTGTTCTTAAGAGTGGGGACTGTCTCAAGAACTGATGATCCAGAGGAAAATTACATACAACTACATTTTTTGTAATCACAACACTTAGCACAGTGCCTGACACTTAATAATTATTTATTGACCCACTTTTATTCCTAGTAAGTTTCTAGAACATTTAGTTAAAAGGATAGTAAATATCTTGAAAAGGAAGTAGGGATCACAAAGAGCCAGTAAGACTATTTCTAGTTTATGTCTAAACAATTATATTTCCTTTTTAAAGGGTGATTGACTAGAGCAAGGGTTGGCTATCAACAAAGTATTACCAAAGTTTTAATAAAAATGTTTGACAAAGTCTTTCATGTTATTCTTGTGGGCATAATGAAAGGATGTGGAAAAAACATACGATAGTTGGTGGGCTGATTGAATGTTTAGACCTAAATAAAAAAAAAACAAAACAGTTATTATTCAGTGTTCTCTTGGAAGGAGATCTCCAGAAGGGTGTTACAGGTATGCTTGACTATGAGCCATTTAACATTTGATGATTCAACAAGCATTTATTTAGCATATTCTATATGCAAGACACTAGAGTGACAAAGCCAAAAATGAAACAGTTTTTGCTCTCAAGAAGCTCAAATTCTATTGGAGGATAGACCATGTTTAGAGATAAGTAAATCTAACGTAATTTAAGAAAAGAAGAGTGCTAGAAAATCATGGTATCAGGGAAGGTTTCACGGAGGAAATAGCACTAGAGATAAACCATTATAGCATGAAAGGCAAAAGTGAAAAGCAAGATTCTGGACATGGGGGGTGGGGGAGGGGGGGTTTGGCTTCTGTGACTATTTGTGCCAGAAAATGGAATGTTGAGTTTGGACAATAGCCAGCAGTCCAATTTGGCTAGAATTTTGAGTGCATAAATAGAAGTAAAAGGAAATAAAGTTGGAAAGGAAGTTGGAGTCAGACTTTTCAGGGCCTTCAATGACAGAATGAGAAGACTATCTTTAATTCTAGAAGCAATAGGAAGCCATTGAAGGTTTGTGAGTAGAGGGATAGCACACTACATGGGAATTAGCAAATTCCATTTCTTCCTTGGAAGAGACTGGCAGTAAAGAGACCAACTGGGAGTCTATAACAATAGTTCAGGTGAGTCACAATGAGGTCCAAACTAGGTGGTGACCTTGTAAATGGGAGGGAACAAGATTAATGTAAAAATTTTGTAAATGGAGAATCAAAATGATTTGGCATAGCCACATCCAGAGAAAGAAATGTGGGAGGAGAAACACAGAAGAAAAACATTTGCTTGATCACATGGTTCATGAGGATATAATTGGGTATGTATAATCACACTATTGCAAATATTAATAATATGAAAATAGGTTTTGAACAATGATACATGTAAAACCCAGTAAAATTTAAAAAAAGAGAATGATCTGCTATTTCCTACTTAAATTTATTTATTTGTTATGAGTTTTCAATGATCTTTTCAGGAATCAATATAAATTTTTGTTCCTTATAATGAAATCTTTCAAATCTATATGAAATAATTAGATTATTTTCCTAACTAAAGCTGATCTCATTTTTTAAGAATTTAAGAAATCCAAATGTTTCAGTAAAATTGAGTTATGTAAAACTAAAGAAAATAAACTAATCTTCACATTGCATGAATTCTAGGAGTTACATGATACCTCCTCCTCACTATGAGAAAACATAATACTTTAAAAACTTATTTCTGGATGGAGCTCAGGAAGCCCACACTAAACTCCTGTTCTGTAGACATTTGTGCCACCACCATCATTGTTTTTTTGATTCTGTTTTAAAGAGTTTTACTTTTGTCCATGAAAACATTATAGCCTATTTGGGCTGCAGTAAGAGTGGTTGTCTTTTGGAATACTAAAGGAAATTTCCAATCTGAAAAAATGGAGAAAAATGAGCACTCTGAAAAAAGGTACCTCTTTGAACAGTGGACTCCATATGCTGGGGGGGGGGGG